>NW_026781435.1:0-318504 GCF_030144855.1 Hypanus sabinus | reverse complement strand
CCGAGATGGCCTGTTTCCGGGCTGTAATTGTAATATTGTTATATGGGTAATGGGCTATTGTTTATTGATTTCCAAGGAATGTCTGTGGGAGCTGGGCTAAATGCTGCATCTGCTGAGCAGCTGCGTCCACACGGTCCTTTACGCCGTGGTCCAGGCCAGGTCCCGTGTGTAGCAACAGACGATTAAATCGCTCTTAAGTCTCATGGCAACGTTCAGTCGGTGATATCAGGACAGCATTAATCGTCGTTGACGCCGCCCCCATACCGCCGCAAAATATGCAATCCCGTCTGGTAGGTTAATTGGTCATTGTAAATTGAAGGGTCGCTGGGACCGTGAAGCATTTTGCCAGCCAAGGTCGGACCTTTGTGAAATGTCCGTTTTCAGACGGACCTGTTGCTGATCCACAAGGCCGAGCTGCATGGAATAGCATGGATTCAAATGGACTGCACAGAGAGGACAGATGTCCGTTGGGAAGCGTAGCCATTCTGCATGTGGGAAGTGTTGAGGATGTTCTGGCGTTTAATTTGGAAAAGAAAATGGGATGACTCATAAATATACTTGTCGGCGCCAAAGAACGAGATGCAGTTCTGGATTTTGAGGGAGCTTGGTAAAAATGCAGATGGGTTGAAAATGTGGTCATGAAATAAAAAAAAAACTTTGTTAATGTATTACTACGGCTTGGTCGCTGTTGCTTGGAAACGATAGAGAAATACGGGAATAACTTGTCGACAGGTATGTCTGCTACTATGACCCCTCTGCTGTTTGATTCACTCTGCAAAAATATTTTTCAAAAGTCGACCTCTGTATGCCGCCAGACGGCAGGAGTCGGCAATGCAGAGATTTCAATGTAACTCAGGAATCGCATTTAAATCACAACAGAGAAAGAACAGTCGTTAGGTAATGTTCGGCAGTGAGCTATTCCGGGGTTTGTGGTATTGATAAGTGACTTGAATGTATACAAATGAGCCTACTATTAATCTTGCAGACAACAGAAAAAAAAATCATTTACATTGAGACATACAGAAATTGACGGGGAAACTTCGGGTGGTACTTTCAAATGAACTCCAACGAGCAAGACCTTTACATGTAGAGTTTTGGGTCCATGGGAGGCACTACCTGGTGTGCTGGTAGAGGCACAAGGAGGAGTGATCTTAAAGAGAAGCTGTGGCTGACATGTGTCTGTGCGGAAAGTGGAAGGATATGCTGACGATGTAAGCATGGAAGATTAGTTAGCCATTATATTTCTAAGGTAACTGGTTCAGAACGACTGTGGGACAACGAGACAGTTCTGGTGCTGTAATGTACCAAAGAGCAGAATGAATAACTTATACCTTGGAAACCTTTTAGTTTTCTGGATCAGAAAATACAAATGGGAACCTGAGGGCACTTGAATGTGGACGAAAGCAAGGAATGTTCTTCACCAGGGGGGAGAAGGCGAGTAAGTGAACAGCACAGAGGAGACGGGAGGGGAACCAGAAAAGCGGATGGAACAGGGGAATGTCGTGAGAGGGGGCAATTAATCTGGTGGTAGAGTATTCGATGTTCATACCTTCAGGAGGGAAACAACCTAGACAGAATATGAGCTGTTCCCCTAAAATTATTCCCCAGAATATGTTCCCCTAAAATTATCATTCCAGCGGCAAAGACCGTGGTCGGGCACGTGGCATAAAGGTTAGCATCGGAGTTCTGAGATCACTTCCCGTGTCCTCAGTATGGACACTCTGCAGGTCAAACTCCGTGAATAAACACATTTTCCCCATGAATCCCTCAACAATCTAAAGAACAGACCGGTAGGATAGTTGGTAATTGCAAATTGTCCCTGATTATTTCAGGGTTAAATCGTATTATCAGATTTTTGTTGGCGGCTCTCTGTCTTGTAAATATTATAAGTAGTTCAAGGATAAACTCTCAGAATGGGAATGGGAAGATGGGGTAGATTTACAGACCGGAAGGCAGTTCTAACTATTGAGCAGGACGGTGCCGAGAATTTGTAGAAATGTTCCCAGAAACTCAGTCGCAATTCCCCGAAGAGGTGGAGTCCGCACTGCACTGTCAACACCGGGTACAACAGGCGAAACCGGCAGATTGGCAGGTCACGTGTCACTTCAGCAGAAAGGCTAATTTTGGACCCGGAATGTCGCTGCGGGAGACTCTGTGCGGGCCGGTGCAGCACTAGTCCCACTTGCAGGGTTAAGCTCCGGTGGGAGATCACCGGGGTGTCATTTAAAGCTACTGGAGCGGCATCAGAACCCGTATTGGGGTCATCGTTATACAAACTTTTCCTGTACCGGCTGTAGGGGCGACCGTTGGGCACCGACTGGAATTAAGACTTTTCAGACCGACCTGTTCCGGTAGGCTGATGCATAAGACCGAGCTGCTTTTGATAGCATGGATTCAATCTTGTCCTGGACATGAAGGCAGAAGTTAGTGGCGGAGTAGAACCATTCTGCATGTGACAAGTGGTAGAGGTGTTCTGGAGTTTAACTTGGATGCAAATTGTGATGACTCATAAATATGCTTGTAGGCGACACCAAACGTGATGGAGTTGAGGATGTTGAAGGTGTTAGCTAAAGGTACAGATGGCTTGAAAATGTGGACAGTGAAATAATAACTTTGTTGAAGTAATTGAACAGTTCAGTCTCTTTTCCATCGGAACGATAGAGAAAGACGGGAAAACTCGTCGGCAGGTAAGTCTATGACTACGACCCTCTGCTGTTTGATACACTCTGCGAAAAGTAACAAAAAAGTAATTCCGTATGCCACCAGAAGGCGGCAGTCGGCAATGCAGCGTTTTCAATGGTGTGCCCGGGAATCACATTTTCATCACAACAGAGAAATAAAGATCTTTAGGTAATGTTGGGCAGTGAGTTGTTATGGTGTTTGTGATATACATAAATGACTCGGAAGCATGCAAATGAGCTGATCAATAATGTTGCAGACTGCACAAAAAAAAACTTACTGTGAGACATTCACAAATTGACAGAAGGCCTTCGTGCATTAACTTCAAATGAACTCTGCAGAGCAAGACCCTCACACAGAGAATAGTGGGTGGATGGGATGCACCATACTGTGGCGGTAGAGGCACAAGGAGGAGTGACCTTGAAGAGGAGCTGAGGCATAAACATGCCTATAAGAAAATGGGTTTATGCTCATTATGCAAGTAGAGGATATTAGTTAGCCATTATGCTCCTAATTTAATTGGTTCAGCACGACTATGGGACGAGAGGACTGTTCTGGTGCTTTAACTTTCCATTGAAGTGAATGAACAACTTACACCATATAGATATATTTTTTTCCGGATTGGAAAGGGCAAGGGGCCGGCTGAGGGGATGATGGGTTAGAATAACTACTGACAGGAGAAATGTAAAAATAAGTGATCAGCAATGTAGGGGCGAGCGGAGTTACGTAAGACGCTGTACGGTGACAGTGGAAATGGTAAGCGAACGTAGCAGTGGGAACCTGAGGACACTTGACCGTGGACGAAAGCGAGGAAGTAGGTTCACCGGGAGGAGAAGATGGGTAATGGAACTGCACAGAAGAAACGAGGGAGGAACCAGAAAAGAGGAATGAACAGAAGAATGGAGTGAGCGGTATCAAATAAGTTGGTGCTGGAGAAATTGATGGTCATACCCTCATGTAGGAAATACCTGGACATAAAATGAGCTGCTTCCCTTAGAAATATCATTCCCGCAGCAAAGTACGTAGTCCGGCACTTAGCCTAACGGCAGCGTCAGACAGTTGAGATCAACTGGGGTGTCCTCAGTAAGGACGCATTGTACTTCCGACACGTTCAATGTGCTCGTTTTCCCCATCTGGCCGTCCGCAGTCCAAAGAACTGACCGGTAGGTTAATTGATTTGTTTTTTTTTTTTTTTTTTTTTTTTTTGTAAATTGTCCCCTATTTAGTTTAGGGTTAAATAGTATTTTCTGATTTTTGTTGGGACTGCGCTCTATCTGTAAAAAAAATAAATAGTTCAGGAATAAACTTTCAGTCTGGGACTGGGAAGTTAGAATAGATTAGCAGACCAGAGGGCAGTTTTATCTATTGCGCAGGACGGTGCAGAAGGACTCGCAGAAAAGTACTCGGAAACTCAATCGGATTTCACCGAAGAGGTGGAGGCCGCACTGCACTGGCAACACCGGGTACAACAGGCGATACCGGCAGACTGGCAGGTGATGTGTCACCTCAGCAGAAAGGCCGGTTTGGGAACCGGTACGACAGTGCAGGAAACTGTGCGGGCCGTGGCGGAACTGGTCCCACTTGCAACGTTAACCGCCAGGAGGGAGATCAGTGGGTAGTCATGTAAAGCTTCAGGAGCGTCCTCGGAACCCGTACTGTGGTCATGGTTATAAAACCAGGGTGTGAGTTCCTATACCGGCTGTGGAGAAAATATACTTTTAAAATAAACTGAATGCATCCCAGTCCATGACGGGTAAAAAACTCATTATAAAGCAGTGGATGTTGCCTATACGGACTTAAGTAAGTCCTTTGCCAAGCGACTGAACGGAAGGTTAGTTTGGAAGGTTGAATCGTTAGGTATTAATATTGAAGTGGTAAAATCGATTTAACAGTGTCTAGCTGGTAGATTCCAGACATTAGTGGAGGATAACTGTTTGTCAGATTGGAGGCCGGAGACTAGTGGTGTGCCTTAGGGATCTGTACTGGGTCCAATGTTGTTTGTCATATACATTAATGATCTGGATTATGTGCTGGCAAATTGGATTAGTAAGTATGCAGATAATGCAAAGGTAGGTGGCGTTGTAGATAATGAAGTAGGTTTTCAAACCTTGCCGAGAGATTTAGTCCCATTAAAAGAGTGGGCTGAAAGATGGCAGTTGGAGTTTAATGCTGATAAGTGTGAGCTGCTACCTTTTTGGTAGGAATAATCAAAACTGGGCATACATGCTAAATGGTAGGTCATTGAAGAATGCAGTAGAACAGAGTGATCTGGGATTAATGGTGCATAGTTCCCTGAAGGTGGAGTCTCATGTAGATACCTTGGTCAAGAATCCTTTTGGTATGTTGGCCTTTATAAAACAGAGCATTGAGTATAGGAATTGGGATATAATGTTAAAATTGTACAAGGAATTGATAATGCACAATTTGGTATTTTGTCTACAGTTCTGGTCACCGAATTATAGGAAAGATGTCAAAAATTAGAGAGAGTACGGAAAAGATTTACTAGAATGTTACCTGGGTTTCAGCACCTAAGTTACACTGAAATGTTGAACAAGTTAGATATTTATTCTTTGGAACGTAGAAGGCTGAGGGGGGACTTGATAGAGGTATTAAAAATTATGAGGGGTATAGATAGAGTTGACGTGGATAGGGTTTTACCTGTGAGTGTAGGAAAGATTCAAACAAGAGGTCATGAGTAGAGAGATAGGGAGCATAAGTTTAAGGGTAACAGGAGTGGGTATTTCTTTACTCTGCGAGTGGTCGCTGTGTGGAACGAGCTTCCAGCAGAAGGGGTAAGCGGCAGGTTCGGTATAGTCATTTAATGTAAAATTGGATAGGTATATGGACAGGAAATGAATGAAGGGTTATGGGCTGTGCGCGGGCAAGTGGGACAAGGTGAGAGGAAGCGTTCGGCACGGCCTAGAAGGGCCGAGATGGCCTGTTTCCGTGCTGTAATTGTTGTATGGTTAGATGGTCATTATTGACTACATCAACAGGGAACGCAGTAGCATGAAAACAAAATCTATCATCAGGGATCCCCATCACCCATGCCATGCTCTCTTCACGCTGCTGCAATCTGGCAGGAGCTACATGGGGCCTTAGCACTCACAGGATCGCGATCAAGATTTGTCTGTGTGTGTGTGTGTGTGTGTGTGTGTGTGTGTGTGTGTGTGTGTGTGTGTGTGTGTGTGTGTGTGTGTGTGTGTGTGTGTGTCTGTGTGTGTGTGTGTGTGTGTGTGTGTGTGTGTGTGTGTGTGTGTGTGTGTGTGTGCGCCCGCCCACGCGCGCACCCTTAACTCCTGGTTGTGTTGTCGGGGCGCCGCCATGACAAGACTTTTGTCCCGATCTTTTGGTGATTGCTCATAATACGGCGTGCCTTGGGCATCTGAAACCTGGCGGAGACAATCCCTCTCCAGGGTGCTTGAAGCCAGCTACATTCGAACTAAGGAGACTTTGCTCCGAAGTCCGGCCCTGATGTCACTACGCCACCAGCCCACAGCTGAGAATATATATAATTTCTCTCAGCTGTGGGACTCGTTTATCGATTACTAGGAACACAGAACAGTGCAGAAAAAGAACAAGCTATAAAAAATACTGAAATTATCTAAGCGCTCTTCAGTTCAAGCCTCGCAATGTCCATATCCCTCCATCTTCCTTCAATTCATATAACCCTAATGCGACGTCTCCTGATGTCGTCTCCTGTATTTGCTTCCAGATCCAAACCAGGAAGCGCATTACTGTCATCCGCGGCTCTTAGAGTAAAACAATCTAGCACTTACATCCCGCTTGAAGCTACTTGATCTCATATTTGATGCATGCTTCTGCTGTTTGATATTTGAACACAGGGGTACAGATATTCCCTAATTACTCTATCAATGCCTGTCGTAAACTTATAACCTTCTCCCAAATCTTCCCTCAGGCCCTGGCGCTTCACAGAAAACGTACCGTTTGTCCAGTCTCTCGTCATGACCAGTGAGTCTTCCATCAATCGTTATTAAGTTGATGGAGAAGATCCTGGGCGGCAGGATTAATGAACATTTAGATAGGTATAATATGATTATGAATGACCAGCATGGCTTAGTGAACAGCAGGCCGTACTTTATGAGCCTGATTTCTTTATTTTTTTCAGGATGTGACCAAGCACATTGATGAAGGAAGAGCAGTAGATGTAGTGTATATGGATTTCATCAAGGCATTTGATAGGTATCGCATGCAAGGTTTACTGAGAAAGTACAGAGACGTGGGATCCAATGAGGCATTGCTTCGTAGATCCAGAACTGGCTTGCTCACAGAAGGGAAAGAGTGGTTGTAGACGGGTCAAATTCTGCATGCAGGTCGGTGACCAGTGTTATCACTCGGGGATCTGTCCCACACTTATTCTTCACTATTTTTATAAACAACCTGGATGAGGAAGTGGTTAGTAAGTTTGCTGATGACACAAATGTTGGGGCTGTTGTGCATAGTGAGGTGGACTGTAAAAAGGTTACAGCGGGACATTGATGGAATGCAATAGGCTGAGAAGTTGCAAATGGAGTTCAATGCAGATACGTGTGAAGTGGTTCATTTTGGTAATTCAAATATGATAGCAGAATACAGTATTAGTGCTAGGGCTCTTGGCAGTATGGAGTCTCAGATGATATTTTGGTGCCTGATCCATAGTATGCTCAAAGCAGCTACGCAGATTGACACTGAGGTTAAGAAGGCATACGGTGTCTTAGCCTTCATCAATTGTGGATTTGAGTTTAGGAGTTGAGAGGAAATGTCGCAGCTATATAGGACCTAGGTCAGTCCCCACTTAGAGTGCTGTGCGAAGTTCTGGTCTGCTCACTGCAGTAAGAACGTGGAAACCATAGACAGGGTGCAAAGGAGATTTACAAAGATGTGGTCTGGATTAGAGAGCATGCCTTATGAAAACAGGTTGTGTGAACTCGGAATTTTCTCCTTGGATCGAGGGATGATGAGAAGATGTGGACCTAAAAGAGATGGACGAGATGATCACAGGAATTGATCGTGAGGATATTTAGAGGCTTTTACTCAGTCTGAAATGGCTGTCACAAGAGGGCTCAGGTTTAAGGTTCTTTGGAGTAGCTACAGAGGAGATGTTAGGGGTATGATGTTTTTAAGCGGAGAGTGGAGGGAGTGTGGAATGGGCTGCCGGCAACCGTCGTGGGGTCGGATACGATAAGGTATTTTTAGCGAAATTTGAACAGGTCATGTTGCTTAGAAAAATAACGGGCTGTGGGTAACCCTAGTCATTTATAAGGTAGGGGCATGTCCGGCACAACTTTGAACACTGGGATGCAAATACTCCCTATTTACTCTGTCTGTGCCTCTCATAAGCTTATGAACCTCTGCTAAATCTCCCGTCAGACTCCGGCCCTTCAGAAAAAACGACCCGTTTGTCCAGCGTCTCGACATAACACATGTCCTCTAAACCCGGCAGCGCTCCGGCAAAGCTCTTCTCCATCCTCTCCGAAGCCTCAGTCCCTCCAATGGTTGGTGATCAGAACTGTGTGCAAAAATCCAGATGTGGCCTGACTAGAGTTTTCATTGGTTGCAACATCATTTCTTGATTGCAGATGCTTGATTCGACTGTTAAAAGCAGACAGTCGAAAGGCCTCTCAATCACCCTGTCGACCTGCGTGGCCACTTCCAAGGAGCTATTAACCCAAGATCGGTATGCTCAGCAACACTGCTCAGTAACTTGCCCTGGCAGTGTGCTGTTCCCTTGCATTTACTACCCACCAGGGTGCGCCTTCTCAGATTTATCTGGATTAATTTCCATCCATCCGGTCGCAGTTAATATCTGCAACTCATCTGCCTCGCTGTTTTCTTTGCCAGTCTTCTGCACTGACCACAACTCCATCGACCGTGGTATCGCCGGAAAACCCACCCATCTAGATTTTCAACCAGTCATTCACATACATCACAAGCAGCAGGGATTCCAGCACAGATCACTGCCGAACATCACAAAATGCCGATTTCCATCTCTGATATGACACTTCAGTCATCTCATTCTGCCGTCTATGCGGAAGTATGTTGTGTGTCCAAGCAGCCAATTTGCCTTTGGATCCCATGCCTCCTTACTTCCACAATAAGCCTTGCATGGGGTACCTTATCAAACACCTTGCTGAAATCCATGCGCCCCGCATATTCTGCTACACTGCTCTTCCTTCATCAATGTGTTTCGTCACATCCTGAAAAAAAAAATCAATCACTCTCGTAAGGCACGAACTGCCCTTGACATGCTGACAATAGTTAATCTCATTATACCTCTCCAAATATTCATAAATCCTGCCTCTCTGGACCTTCTCCATAAACTTAGCAACCCCAACCACTGAGGCAGACACTCTCTTGCCTTTAATTTCCTGGGCTACCACTGCTCACTTTCCGGAACAATGGAACAACATCCACAACCGTATAGCCCTCTGGAACATCTCCCGTCCCCATTCATGATGCAAAGATCAGCACCAGAGGCTCAGCATTCTGTTCCCTCGCCTCCCACAGTTTTGTCCGGTCCAGGCGACTTATCCAACTTGATGATTTCCAAAAGCTCCAGCACATCCTCTTTATTAATATCTACATGCTCAATATTTACAGTCTGCTGAAAATCATCACAACATTCACTAAGACCCTTTTCCAGAGTGAATACTGAAGTATAATATTCGTTCAGTACATCTGCTATTTCCTCCGTGTGCAGACACTCTTTTCCATTGTCACACTTGATAGGTCCTACTCTTTCACCTCTCATCTCTTGTTCTTCACATACTTGTCGTATGCCTTGGGTTTTTCCTTAGTTCTTCCCGCCAAGTACTTCTCATTGCCCCTTCTGGCTCACTTAATTTCCTCCCTAATCTCTTTGTTAGTATGTTGTACTGCAACAGTGACTTGGAAAATGTCTTGTATCCATCTCCAAACTTGTGCATGCCCATGACAATTTCGCGGAATTGATTGGCATGTTCTTTGGTCTTCATTGTGACGTTTTGGCAAGGATACTGACTCACCAGTAGTATCAGTGGGACCAGCTTGCTTCAGTTATGTGACTGCTAAAACCAATTAGCTGCCCCAGAGATGGTTTGGTGTGTCATATTATAGGGAGCGATACCTATGCAATCAATGATGTTGTGTTTTCATTGAGATCTGTTTTCAGTTTGCACGACCTGACTTTTTTCTCACCTGATCCGTGTTATGAAAGGCATGTTAAATCGACTGTAATTCAACGTTGTAAAGCAGAACAACTTCCAAATGTGTTGAGCACTTTCTATCTGCACCATATACTCAGACACCTGTGAAACTGAATATGTCAAACATCAGAGGGCAGATACCTAAAGTGAGAAGCGGACAATGTCAGAGCGGGACGTTTCCTGCCACTGCAGCCAGACGAAGGAACGGGCAGAGGATCAGAGCTGGTGGAATATCAACTTTGTTAATGTAGATGGCATCATCATGTGATGCCATTTTCGAGTGCTTAAGTGGTATTTTTTTGCTATTCTTTACCTCATGGACAAACCGCAGAAGCCAACATTAATCTTTCTCAACCACCCCCCACCCCCAAGACCCCAGCCACCATCTGTTTGTTGTAATCTTCAGTGCAGCTGTTGGGACAGTTCCAACTCGCTTCGTCGACCTGAAGACGCCATGTGCAGAGACACATAGCAGAATGATTTTCTAAGCGCTGGAGGAGCTCTGAAAAAATATGGACTTTTTGCGATTCATCCGCTTGCTCTCTCAAGTCGATCTATGACACCATATACAGAAATAGGATTCCTTTTCTTGTGGGCATGCATATTTAATCGAAAGAGCGCTGTACATTGAATGAAACCCCGAAGCGAATAACACGGACAAAAAAAGAAACACAAAAATCAACAATATGCAATTGATAAACTAAGGAAATCAATAATAATGGTAATAACACGGGAACAAGCAATAAATATCGAGAAGGAGATGAAGAGAGTTTTAATATGTATCCATAGGCTGTGGGAACAGATTAGTGATGCACCGAGTGAAATTGAGTGATGTTCGCCTCTCGGGTTCAGCAGTCTGATTATTGCGGTGTTAACAACTGTTCTGAAGACTGGTAGTGTAGTCCCCCGGAACCTCTACATGATGACAATAGCGAAAAGAGATCTTGACTTTGGAGCTGGGGCTCCTTGATGCTGGATGATGTTTTCGAGCGACAGTGCTCAGTGTAGATGAGCCGATTGCTGCTGAGGGCTTAACATGGAATACACTCGGTCATATCCAGTACCATAGTCTGCTTTTCCGTTGTAATTTTGCATCTTCCATGAATAGATCAAATTTCCTTCAGTGGCGGCAGGGCATAATAGCTGGATATTGACTTCAGGAATGTCGGAGAGCATCCACAATCTCCAGTTCAGGTGAATGGCACCGAAATCAAGTATGTACATGTGAACATTGCGTGAAGACCTGGGTTGCTCCGGCACATTGACGTCAGAGCAAGATGTCTGACCAAAACGTCTAATCCTTTAGGAGGCTAAATAAGTTCTACATTTCTCTTTAAATCCTCGGCAAAGGTTTACCGATGCATCTTATAAAAGTAACTTACCCGGATTAATTGTGTCCTGGAGAATGTACTCCTTGACTGTCAGAACACAGTTTGTGCGGCTTCGGAGCTGTGTGTCAGACAAGGCTATAAGCAGCACTGGGTAACCTCAGGGAACTATATTGGCTCCTTTCCTGTGTACCCTGTATACCTCGGACATCTGATACACTAATTCATGTCAATGCAGAAATGATCTGCTGACTCAGCAATATTTGGGTGTATAAATGGATGACGCGTGGTTGAATACAGGGGCTGTGCTGGAAACGTTGTCAAGTGATGCATGCTGAATGACCTGCAGCTCGGCATCAGTAAGTCAAAGGAGATCGTGATGGACATACGGAAAACGAAGCCTGCACTGCCTCATGTTACTATTAACAGTGAGGACGTGGATGTGGTGAGGAACTCACGAACATGGGGGTGGACCTGGATGACAGACTTGAGTGGAGCACCAACACAGAGTCTGTGTACCATCAGGGCCAGAGTCAACTCTAACTCATGAAGAGGTTCATCTACTTTGGAGTGCCC
This sequence comes from Hypanus sabinus, assembly GCF_030144855.1. NCBI lineage: Eukaryota > Metazoa > Chordata > Chondrichthyes > Myliobatiformes > Dasyatidae > Hypanus > Hypanus sabinus. Next base: position 306,737 of record NW_026781435.1, on the reverse strand, counting down.
AGTCATCACTTGCATCATCTTCTACTAGTCTGTTGTCGCCAGTACGATCTTCTATGCGGTAGTGGGCTGGGGTAATGTCATCAGCATCATCATCGGTTATGCGAATAGGCTCAATAAATTGATCAGAAAGACTGGCTAGTAGTCAAAACTGGACACACTGGAGTCTGTGGTAGAACACAGGACCCCAAGGAAAATCCTGGCAATGCTGAGCCATGATTCTCACCCTCTGTCTGCCAGATTTGCTGAACAGAGGACCACTTTCAGCAGTAGACTGTGACAACTACACTGCTCCAAGGACAGCAATGTGACGCCACTCTTGCCCTCGGCCATTTGCTCGATAATGTGTCAAACTATATCCGGGGAATTGATGACTCACTCCTGTTGGATTGATTGGGGAAACGTAATTTTTATTCTTTCTACATCTCTTCTTATATTTACTGTTTGTGCATTTATAATCGTTCTGTGAAACTTTCCTTTCCTTTGGGATGAATAAGCTGTCGATCTATCTCTCTATCACTGATCGATACCGGAACTGCTCTGCCGGCGACTGCAGGAAATCGCAGGTAGATTGGAGAGAAAGCATTCTCCCTTCCACGTACTCGGTCTACAATTCCCGCTACGTCGATCAAGCTGTCTTCATAAATGAAGACCCGCTCCCACTACGGACGTTCCTCTTTATTCACCTGGTGGACAGACGGATTCCATCCCGCTGTGGAAAGAATATTGAATAGCCCACTTGACTTCGAAATCTGCCATGAAATGTTCATGCACCTTACCGCTTGCCTGGAATGCAGCTGACTGAAGTGAGATGTCTGTTCTCACGGTAATTTTCCCTGTATTACTACGTAAATGCACTGCTGCAATGACTTTACCTGCGCGCGTAGGAAGCAAGACAAGCTTCACATTGCAGTTCCAAGCACACCTGGGCCATAAGACAGTGGGCCAGTGCAGTGTTCTACTACAGGTGTAAAAACTCTGAACTTAACACCGAGGTAAACAGTAGTCAATGAAGCAGGATTCCAGTAAGATTAACCGTTTACTGTTCGCTCTTCCAAATTCACGTATGGTAAAAACTGTTGATAAAACAATACAAAGTATATACAGTATTTTTTCTTCTTGGCATCGCATTTACATCATATATACTTGTAAAAGTAAAGCTACAACAAACTATATTACATTGACGTACAACGTACAGTCAGAATCTACCTACGCCTTCAACTGACTTTAAATACACTTCACACAAACTCTCCAGCAACGCTTTCGAAAACAAAGAAAATAACCTTTATCAACCGTCATTATTTTTAAGAGAATCAACATTACAATTTTTACTTCAACACATCGATTATCTTATGAACTTACGGCGTTGCTTCTCTGACGTTTCTTAGTTTGTAGAATGATAACTTTGCTCGCGCTGATCTGACACACACAAGCCCCCTGCTTCCCATTTCTCGAAACAGGTATTTACCCGCAACACGCGGCGAAACCGGGTGCGACGTCATCGCATGCCGCGATACATCACAGACAACGAATTTACTTTGAACAACCTTAACTTTAACTTGAAAATAAATACAAACGAGTTACTAATGCGAAGATGTAATGAAGCTAAACAAATTCCTTAAAGCAACACACTTCCCACCTCACCTTTGTAAGGTCACTATGAACAGAATACAAAGCTTTACTCTCTCAATCAGTCTTTAGGTAGAAGTAAAACGACTTCTGCATATGATCTTTGGTAAGTTTTAATATCACCTTGGTCAGAAGGTTTCAATTCAACCTTCTGACATGTCCATCCCTAGCAGGGAATGTGGGAGTGACTCTGGCCATTGGCCAGCAGTTGCGGTCGATCCGCTTGTCCCTGAGCAGGACTAATTCTCCAACTTGAAGATTCCTGCGAGGTTCTGTCCTCTTTTGTCTGTATTGCAACAAGGGTAGATATCTATGTCTCCAACGGGACCAGAACTGATTTGAAAGAGCCTGAACCTTTCTCCATTGCTTTCTGTGCAATTCCTTGTCCCAGAAGTCCCCACGTGGAGGGGGAACTCCTGCCTTCTGGGTAAGGCGCATTGATGTCGAGAGTATGAAGGGCCTTTCCGGATCAGAAGAGACAGGGAGGAGTGATCGTGCATTCATAATAGCCGTGACCTCTGCGATTAGTGTGCACAGTACTTCGTGGATCAGACGGGTGCGTTGCTGGAGAAACGTTGAATCCAGGATCCTTCTGGCGATACCAATCATCTGCTCCCATGAGCCTCCCGTGTTTGAGGCGTGTGGTGTGTTGAATTCCCAGTTGCATCTCTTTGCACCGTTTTGTCCATCCTGTGCTCCTTGGACACTCCAACAAAGATCGTGCCACAATCAGACCTTAACTGTTTTGCAGGGCCTCTTAGTTCAAAGAAGCGCCTAAAGACCGTTAATACAGCTGGATGTATCCAAAGATTCGATGGCCTCAATGTGCACCTGTCTTGATCTCATACAGATGAACGTGATGGTCCACCATTTGCTCTCTGCTTCTCCTCCTCTGGTGCGTCTAATGTTGATAGACCAGGGACCAAATACATCGAGCCCCACATATGTAAAAGGAGGGCAGGCATTGAGGTGTTCTGGTGGGATGTCCGCCATACGTTGAGCTTTCAGCTTCACTGGCGGTATCCTGCAGGCTGCACATCTGTGGAGTGCTGAATTGATCAGTGTTTTGCCTCCCAAGATCCACAGTCCCGCTGCCCTGATTGTTCCTTCCGTCAGGTGACGGCCCTGATGCCTTATCTGTTCATGGTGATGGCGAGTAACACATGACTGTCTTTGGGCAGGATTATTCGGCTCTTTTCTGCAGCTGAAAGGTGAGAGTGTATTAGCCGGCCTCCAATGCAAATGAGATCGTTCTTCAGGATCGGGTTGAGTTTCCTCAAAGGGCTGTCCTTTGGTATTGGTATATAGCTTAGAGGGGAGTTTTCGGCCTCTAAGTTAAAGCTGCTCTATGAGTTGCTTCAAGGATGACGTCTTTTCCTGGGCCAATTCGTCCGCAGTGCCAAGTAAGTCATATTTGTGCCATGCCTTGCATTTACTATATTGGGATGAGTGTTTGTGGGATTTGTTTATGTGGATCAGGAACGCAAGCCCTCAATAAGGAATTCAACGTGGAGAACCGCAGAAAGCGTTCGGTGGTACGTATTGATTCTTCCAGGTAGGTGGCGCCGGTTTGTTTTTGCAGCCGAATTTCCGAGTCTCCTTCGGGTTCGAACAGCTGAAATGTCTCGCTCGTTTGAGATTTTTTCTTCTTGAGTTGTTATCATGCTCAGTTTGAGCGAAGACTGACTGTCCCAATGACTCCTCGGCTACTTTGTTACATTTGTTAAAGGCTTATTGTGCTTCCTTGATGCGCAGAAAGTTCGTGCAGGGTTGTAAAATAGAATGGCGGCCACTCTCAGCGTGTTAACTGTCGGTTTGTGCAAGTTGCCAGGGCACACCTCTCCTATCACCACATAGGCGAGAACCAGGCGTTGAGCGAAAGGGGCGTCGTGTGGTCCGTTGCCCTGCTGCCTGACCTTGTGCACCCTGAGAACGTCTCTTCCGAGTAGCAGGAGTGTATTATGTTTTTGGTTCCAGTTCGGGCATGTGCTTGGCAATGTGGTGGAGATGCGGCGGGTGAAGCGCTACGCTTGGCGTAGGAATCTCTGTGCGGCTATTCAAGATGTATTAAAGACGAAAATGTCATAAAGATGAACAAAAGACTGAAGGGCAATACAGGGATCTAAGGGGACATTGCGTTGTGGATCCAGAACTGGCTTGCAGACAGTAGGTAAGCAGTCGTTGTAGACTGGTCATATTCTGCGTGGAGGTCGGTCACCAGTGGTGAGCCTCAGCGATCTCTTCTGGGACTCCTACTTTTCGTTATTTTTATAAATATCCCACTTGGGGAACTGGAAGGATGAGTTAGTCAATTTTCTTATGAAACAATGGCTGCAGGTGTTGTGGACAGTCTGGAGGGCTGTCAGAGGTTTCTGTGGGACATTGCTATGATGGAAAACTGGGCAGAGAAGTGGCAGGTGAAGTTCAGACCAGATAAGTGTGATGTGGTTCACTTTGGTAGGTCAAATATGATGGCAGAATGTTGTATTGTTGGTAAAACTCTGGGAAGTGTCAAGGTTAGAGGGTTCCTGGGATCCGAGTCCATAGAAAGCCCGAAGCAGCTGAGCCAGTTGACTCTGAAATTGAGTAGGTATACGGTGCTTTCGAGTATCAATCGTGACATTGTGTTTAAGAGCCGAGAGATATCGTTACAGCTATATGGGACCTTGGTCAGACCCCACATGGAGTACGGTGCTCAGATCTGGTCGCCTCACTACAGGAAGGATGTGGAAACCATAGAAAGGGTGCAGAGGAGATTTACAAGGATGTTGCCTGGCTTGGGGAGCTTGCCTTTCGAGTATAGGCCTTTTCGCCTTGAAGCGAAGGAGGATGAGTGGTGCCCTTATGGATCTGTGATGAGAGGCATTGATCATCTGGATGGTCAGTGGATTATGCCGGGGTTGAAACGACCAGCACGAGAAGGCACTGCTTTAAGCTGCTGGAAAGAGGTACAGAGGAGATTTCAGGTTACGTTTTCCAAGCAGAGATTGATGAGTGCGTGGAGTGGGCTGCCCGTGAAGCTGGTGAAGGCGGATACTGTTTCATGTCTTTTGAACAGTTCTCTAGTAAATATAATTTGCCCAAATCTCATATTTGTATATAAAAACAGATCAGTGATTTTCTTCTTTTTTTTTAAATACGATGTTACCTACATTTCCGATTTCATATCCACCTGCTATCATAGAAAAACATAAGCTTAAACCCTTATAAAAAGTGTTCGGCAGCAATGATTTATAATATGATTATGAATATACACCCAGATAGATCACATAAAATTTAAAATGAATGGGGGAAGGAACTTCATACATAGGGCTCAAATGTCTAACGATAAATTAGCTCGTTTTTACACACATATCATCCGATTTGTGATAGATGCCACTCTGAGTTAGCCTCTCTGACTCATATGTTTTGGTCTTGTCCTCTTTTGGAAAGATATTTTTGATACATTCTCTGGAGCTTTGCACATGGATTTACAACATCACCCTATGACGACATTTTTTGTCTTACTAATGATTGATCTGCCCTCTGCAGCGTGGTGGATGATTGCATTTGCTACTTTAATGGCTGGAAGATTTATTTTATTGAATTGGAAACCAATCTTCGTCCTCTCCATATTTCTGTATCACTAAAAATATTTCCTATTCCCGTATTTCTCGATCGCTCGGGACCGAACTGTCGTATTAGTATGACAAAGATATTATTTCTCCGGCAGCATTTCCAACTGTACTTTTGCCAAGCTCCCTCATCATGGACAACTCCATCACGTTTGTGTCGTCATCAGGAGTATTTATGAGCCCCGCCCATTTTCATCCAAGTCAATGGCCAGAACATTTCCAACAATTGTCCAGTGTAGAATGGCGTCCCTCCACCACCTCCTTCTGTACTCTATTTAAAGCCGTGCTATCCAATGCAACTCAATCTCATGTCTCAACCTACCGGAACCAGTCCTTCTCAAAAGTCGTACTTCCAGTAAAATCCCAACCGTGGAGCCTTGGCTGCGCAATTTTAACCAGAAAATTTACAATGATCAATTAACCTATCAGCACAGAGGTGCTTGGTCCGTGGGAGGAATCAGGAGTACGCGGAGGACATACAGATGGTAACGCTTCAGAGACGACAGCGGGAAATGAGTAGAAAGGCGGATTGTCCACCGCAGAAGGAGAAAGGCAATCAATAAATAGACTTCACGTGCCCTTTCCTCTGCAGTCACCTTCCCTACATACACTATGTACTCAATCCAATTCGACAGATAGGGAGACCACGACTGAAAGTGTCCAAAAAGTTATTTAATATTTCACGGGCTTTGCGCAGGGTATTGCTGCTGGGGTCATACGATTAGATGAGTCGTTTTACGAGTGCGAGTTAATAAAATATTCTCGAGGTGCCACAGAGATCTCCAAATAACTCTGTTTGCAAGCAGAAATTTGCAGTCCAGTCTTCCTGAACGGCTCACAGGCAGAGACCCTTGGAACCATTAGCCCTCGGCAGAGGGTAGCGATGGAGCGACATTGGGCGTATCTGATTCGGTTCGTACGGAATACCGGCAGGGACACGGTCGTATTGCGATGCTGTTGTCAAGGCTTCACATGCAGTTAAGTGCAGAATCAACCAGTTGAAATGAGGGGGACATTACAGGGAACCGTGAAGAAAGTAAACTGGATGGAGCAGGGTGGAGGCAGACTTGGGCAATCTGTTAGTGCAGAAAGTGGAGAAGGGCAAGAGCTATTCAGGGACATCCGCAGCCCCAAAGGAACTGGACATACCACGGGCGAATTGCGATATTTTGGGGCGTCACTGAGGACAAAAGCTCCCTTGAAAAAGCCGGGCGGACTTTGTCAATAGACGGAAGGGAGATTTCGCCGTCTCCTTGAACTGCAGCCTGAACCTGGTCTGGACCACGGCGTAAAGAGCCGTGTTGGTGCAGCAGCTGAGGAGTTGAAGCAAGTAACCCAGTTACAGCAGACTATCTGGGGGAGAAGGGTTAACGTAAAAATCCACGCTCTGCCATACGGAATACACCGTCAGCAGCGCCCACAGCAGGATGAAATTCCCGGACATCACCAACAGGAACAGGAGGGATTGTCTGCGGTTCTTCATCTCCGGGTCGGCGGGCGTCTCCCCATTGCTCGAACCTCGGAGTCTCCTGCGGGCTCGGCTGGCCACTAAAACGTGTCTGACGGTTAAACTGTTGAGCAGGAGAATCAGGACAAAGGGGAATACTGGGGTGAGGAAGGAATGAATCACTAGAAACGCTGCCTCCTGAGATGAGGAAAAACGAAAGGAACGCGAACAGAGCACGTACAAATTGTACATTGAATAATACCCCTGGAGCAAAAAGTACCAGAAAATGTTCTTTACGCAGCTCAGCAGAGTCACTGTCCCCAGAACCAGAGCCGCCGCTCTCCCGGTGCAGTATTTTCCTTTCAACTTCTGAAAACAAATGGCTACAAATCGATCAAAGGTGAAAGCGACAGTGAACCAGACAGAACAGTCCGTGGCGGCGTTTAACACGACGGCGTGGAATTTACACACGGGAACTCGTAACGACCAGATGACAACCTCCCACGGTATGTAAGTAATCGGAATCCTTCTCAACAAAAGATCAAAGAGAATTACCAGCTGATCCGCTGCTACCATGGCAACCAGGTACCTTGTGACGCCTTTGGAGAGACCGCACTTTCCCCGCGACAGGATGATGATTGTCACCATGTTAACTGTGTGGGTGAAATAAAGACCATGAACACACACTTGCATGGAAACTTCCTCAAATTCAGAATTTTTTAATCGTTAGCTCTTTAGAGCAGAGATGCAGAATTTTTTCTGAAGAACAAGGCTGGTGAATGTGTGGAATTAATCGGTACAGATGGATATGATGGGCAGTTCATTGGAACCATTTGTGGTGGGGTTCATCGGCTCTTGATTCGTCGTGGCTTCAATTAATACGCGGAAAGGGCGTCAGAATATGTCTGGAAGTGATGATAAATTAGCTATTATTGAATGGCGGCGAAGGCTCAGTTCTGGATTAGCCGAATTCATGATGGGCTAAGCAGTGATATCATTCGATGGCTGGGATGTATTCTAATCTTGACGCCATAAGAATCATTTGCAAAGTGTAAATTTTAAGAGGATAAAACTCTGCGCAGGAGTGTGACGTCGGGCAGTGAAGCGGGGAATATTTAAAAAGGGATTACTAGAGATTACCCCAGTGTCTGTACCCCTTGACAATAAGTACTCCTGTTTGAGTACTGCTGAGGGGGAGAGCCTACCTTGGGGAAGCAACAGTGGCCGTGCCTCCGGCACAGAGTCCGACCCTGTAGCTCAGAAGGATAAGGAAAGGAAGAGGAAGGGTAACGAAATGAACATGAAGGTAGTAGTAATAGGGGACTCGATCGTTAGGGGGTCATATAGGCCATTCTGTGTACGCGGTCAGGAGACTCGGATGGTAATTTGCCTCCATGGAGCCCGGGTTCGGGATGTTTCTGATCGCGTCCAAGATATCCTCAAGTGTGAGGGTGAGGATCCAGAAGTCGTGGTACGTATAGGTGCCAATGACAAAGATAGGAAAAGGGAAGAGGTCATGAAAGGAGACTATAGGGTGTTAGGAAAGCCGTTGAGAAGAAGGACCGCAATGGTTGTAATCTCGGGTTACACTTGAATCCTCGGAGGACTAATATCCTGGCGGGGAAATTTGATAAGGCTACTGGGGAGACATTGAACTAGAATGGTTGGTGGTGGGAATCAATTTGAAGAGACTACGGGAGAGGACGTTAGTTCAGAAATAAAGAACGCTCGTCGAAAGTGTGTTAGGGATGTTAGGCTACTGATGGAGAATGGGAGAGCTCAGACCAAAAATGTAGGGAGAAGGAAGAAAAAGATGATAGCGTTGATGGAATCGGAAGGGATAAACAGAGAGGAAGAGGTGCACAGTTTCTTAAAAGCATCTATATTAATGCTAGGAGCATCATTGTAAGAAAGTTGGATGAGCTTAGAGCATGGATTGATATCTGGAAATATGATGGAGTAGCTATTTGTGAAACATGGTTGCAGGAGGGGTGTGATTGGCATCTAAATAGTCCAGGATTTCGTTGCTTCAGGTGTAATAGAATCGGAGGGGCAAGCAGAGGAGTTGTTGCATTGCTTGTCTGAGAAAATATTACTGAGGTGCTTTGGCTGGACAGAATAGATGGCTTATCTAGGGAGGCTATTTGAGTGGAACTGAGCAATGGGAAAGTTGTAGTCCAAATTACAGGGGTGTATTATAAAACACCTAATTGGTAGCGAGAATTGGAGGAACAAATTTTTATGGAGATAGCAGATATTTGTCGTAAGTGCAAGGTTGTGATTGTGGAAGACTTTGATTTTCCACACAGAGACTGGGGAGCCCATTCTGTAAAAGGGCTGGATGGTCTGGAGTTTGTAAACTGAGTGCAGGATAGTTTTTTGCAGCAATACATTAAGGTACCGACTGGAGAAGGGACAGTTCTGGATCTTCTGTAAGGGAATGAGATAGGTCACCTGAGGGAGGTATGCGTTGGGGAGCACTTCGAGTCCAGTGATCACAATACCATTAGTTTCAATATAATTATGGAGAAGAATAGGACTGGACCCAGGCTTGATTTTTGTTTTATTGGAGAAAGGCTAACTTTGAGGAGATGCGAAAGGGTTTAGAAGGAGTGGATTGGGACAACTTGCGTTATGGAAAGGATGCAATAAAGAAATTGAGGTCATTTAAACTTGACATTTTGAGAGTACAGAACCTTATTGTTCCTGTTAAATTGAAAGAAAGGGTTAAACGTTTCAGAGACCCATTGTTTTCAAGGGAAATTGGAAGATTGATTCGGAAAAAGAGGAAGATCTACAGTAGGTATCGGCAGCATGGAGTAAATGAGGTGCTGAAGGAATACAAAGAACGTAAGAAGAATCTTAAGAAAGAAATTAGAAAAGCTAAAAGAAGATATAAGGTTGCTTTGGCAGGTAAGGTGAAATTAAATCCAAAGGGTTTCTACAGTTATATTAGAGCAAAAGGCTAGTGAGGGATAAAATTGGTCCCTTAGAGAATCCGAGTGGACAGCTATGTGTGGAGCCAAAAGAAACGGGGGCAGACTTTGAACAGTTTCTTTTCATCGGTATTCACTAAGGACAAGGATATTGTATTGTGTAACATAAAGGAAACAGGAAGGGTAGTTCTGGCAACTATGATGATTAAACGAGAGGAAGTACCAGAGTTTCGAAAGGATGTAAAAGTGGATAAGTCTCCGGATCCTGACAGGTCATTCCCTAGGACCCTGAGAGAAGTTGGTGTAGAAATAGCAATAGCTCTGACAGAAATAATTCAAATGTCATTAGAAACGAGGATGGTGCCAGAGGATTGGCGCATTGCTTATGAGGTTCCATTGTTCACAAAGGATTCTAAGAGTAAACCTAGCAATTATCGGCCTGTAGGTTTGACGTCAGTAGAGACGGTATGTCTCATGATCTTGATAGACAGGGTCTGATTAGGAGCAGGTGACTAGTGGTGTGCTCAGGGATCTGTACATTGGATCATCGGGATCCAATATTGTTTGTCATATACATTATTGATCTGTGTGATGGGGTGATAAACTGGATTAGCAAGTATGCAGATGATGCTAAGATAGGTGGCGTTGTGGATCATGAAGTAGGTTTCCAAAGCTTGCAGAGAGATTTAGGCTAGTTAGAAGAGTGGACATAAACATGGCAGATGGAGTTTACTGCTGGTAAGTCTGAGGTGCTACGTTTTGTTAGGAATAATCAAAATATGACATATATGGTCAATGATAGGGCATCGATGAATGCAGTAGAGCAGAGTGATCTTCGAATAATGGTGCATAGTTCCCTGAATGTGGATTCTCAGGTGTGTAGGATGATGAATAATGCTTTTGGTATGTTGGCCTTTATCAATCAGAGCATTGAGTATAGGCGTTGGGATGTTATGTTAAAATTCTACAAGGCATTGGTGAGGCCGAATTTGGGGTATTGTGTACAGTTCTGGTCACCGAACTATAGGAAAGATGTCATTAAATTAGATGGAGTACAGAGGAGATTTACTAGAATGTTACCTGGGTTTTAGCATCTAACTTATAGAGATTGTTTGAACAAGTTAGTTATTTATTCTTTAGAGCAGAGAAGGCTGAGGGGAATTTGATAGAGGTATTTAAATTTATGAAGGCAATGGACAGAGATGACGTAGATAGGCTTTTTACATTGAGATTAGGGGAGATTCAAACAAGAGGACAAAAGTTTGAATCTGAGTTGAGAGTTAAGGGAAAAAGATTAGGGGTAACACAAGGGGGAGTTCTTTACTCAGGGAGAGGTAGCTGTGTGGAACGAGCTTCCAGTAGAAGTGTTAGAGGCAGGTTCAGCTTTGTCATTTAATGTAAAATTGGATAGGTATATGGTCAGGAAAGGAATGGAGGGTTATGGGCTGAGTGCGCGTCGGTGGGACTAGGTGAGAGTAAGCGCTCGGCACGGACTAGAAGGGTCGAGATGGCTTGTATCCGAGGTGTAATTGTTATATATTTAATAACGAACTGACTAATTTTCCAAGTGCCACGCTTACATAAATTCAACTCCCCTCAACTGCAAACATGAGGGAACATGAGAACATCGGAATATTAGCAATTGGAGTAGGAAAAGTCCATCTGTTCGGACTAGCATGCTACGGCAATGATGGTGACCATGGTTGATCTGATCGGGCTCATCGCCGCAAACATGCCTTTTCTTCACAGCCCTTAATCGTTCCACTATGCAAAACGATATGCCAGGCTGTTTATGTATATCAACTGCGGTCGCCTCCACTGATTGATTGAGCAGAGAATCCCACAGATTCCCCAACCGCTGGGAGAAGAAGCTCCCCGTCATCAGTGTCCTAAACTTACTCCCCAGAATCTTCAGGCTCTGTCCCTTACTTCGAGTCTCACCTACCAGTGGTATCAACTTTCCTGCCACTACCTTATCTATCGCTTTCAAAACTTTATGTTTTTATCTGATCTCCTATAATACTTCTGGATTCCGACGAGTACAGTTCCGGGCGACTCAATTACTCGTCATAGTCGAACCACGATGTGCAATCGGCCGGTGAACCATCTACACAGCCAGTTTATCTTTACTGAAGTTCGGAGGCCAGAAATGCACGGTAGTGCTGACGCATCCACACCAGTACCTTGTGCAGATGCAGCAGAACATCCCTGTTCGAACATTCATTCCCTCTGGCTACAAAGGCGAACATCAGATATGCTGCACCTGCAAACCAAACTTTTTGTGTTTGAAAAAAAGTCCCTACGCACAGCAGCATCCTGTAATTGTTTATCTCTTGTTCCTCCACTTGTCCTTCCCAAGTGGATGACCTCGTAATTTCCAACTTTTTACTGCATCCACCAGACGCTAGTGTATTCGCGTATCCTATTTATATTCTTCTGCAGGCTCTCGGTTTCCTCGGCAGCCTTTGTGCGGCAAAAGATCATGACAGTGATGATGCAAACGTGACCTCATTCTCCATAACAAATGAGGACATCTATTTATTTATTTATTTAATTAATTCAGCGATGCGGCCCCTTCCAGCAAACTTCCACAAAGTCGATTAATCCTGCCTTGACACAACTGGACTCATCTCTATGGGGCCGTAAAGATCAGAAGTCCTGGTCACCTCAGTAGAGGAGGGACGTGTAAGCTTAACAGGAAGCGCAGAAGGAATTCAGCAGAGATCTGACTGGATTGGACAGCATTCCCTATGATCAGAGTTTGTGTGCGCTCACACTTGCTTCTCTTGGAGTGAATGTGTATGAAAGGTCAGTTGGTGGAAGTGTTTGAGAGGAGAAGATGCAGAGATAACGTTTGCCTGACCGAAAATTAACCGGGATCCCGACAGCCCGAGCGCTGCGGAGATGCTGCCTGGCCTGTTGTGTTCCACCAGCATTTTGTGTGTGTTATTGTTTGAATTTCCAGCATCTGTAGATTTCCTCGTATTTACCCATACATCTCCATTATTCTAAGTTCCATGTAACTCATGTTTCTCATGTTTGAGTACTGTTGGGGGGGGGGGGAACAGCCTTCCTGGTGGAAGTGACAGTGGCCGGGTCTCCGGCACAGAGGGCGGCCATATAGCTCAGAAGGGTATGGATAGAAGAAAGAGGACCATAGTAATAGGGGACTCGATAGTCAGGGGATCAGACAGGCGGTTCTGTGGAGGTGATCGTGAGTCCCGGATGGTAATTTGACTCCCTGGTGCCTGGGTTCGGGACGTTTCTGATCGCGTCCAAGATATCCTGAAGTGGGAGGGTGAAGATCCAGAGGTCGTGGTACATGTAGGTACCAATGACGTAGGTAAGAAAGGGGAAGAGGTCCTGAAACGAGAGTATAGGGAGTTAGGAAGGCAGTCAAGAAGAAGGACCGCAAAGGTAGTAATCTCGGGATTAATGCCTGTGCCACGCGACAGTGAGTGTAGGAATGGAATTAGGTGGAAGATGGTTGCGTGGTTGTGGGATTGGAGCAGGGGGCAAGGATTCATGTTTCTGGATCATTGGGACCTCTTCTGGGGCAGGTGTGACCTGTTCAAGAAGGACGGGTTACACATGAATCCTGGGGGGACCAATATCCTAGCGGGGAGGTTTGCTAGGGCTACAGGGCAGACTTTAAACTAGTAAGATGGGGTTGGGGGCGGGTATCAATTTGAGGAAACCATAGGAGAGGAAGTTAGTTCGCCAGTAGAGCAAGTAAATAGACAGTGTGTGAGGGAGGAAAGACAGGTGATGGAGAAGGGATGCGCTCAGCCCGAAGATGTGGGGGAGAAGAATGAAAAGGATAATAAATTTGAATGCATTCTTAGGGATGAAAAGAGAGGAGAGTATCTTAAATGTATCTATTTTAATGCTCGGAGCATAGTAAGAAAGGTGGATGAGCTTACAGCGTGGATTGATACCAGGAATTATGATATTGTAGCTATTAGTGAAACATGGTTGCAGGAAGGGAGTGATTGGCAACTAAATATTACTGGATTCAGTAGCCAGGTGCGATAGAGTAGGAGGGGCCCGAGGAGGAGGTGTTGCATTGCTTGTCCGAGAAAATCTTATGGCGTTGCTTTGGAAGGATAGATTAGAGAGGTCCTCTAGGAAGGCTATTTGGGTGGAATTGAGGAATGGGAAGGGGGTAGTAACACTGATAGGAGTGTAATATAGGCCACCTAAGGGGGAGCGTGAGTTGGAAGAGCAAATGTGTAAGGAGATAGCAGATATTTGTAGTAAACACAAGGTGGTGATTGTGGGAGATTTAAATTTTCCACACGTAGACTGGGGAGCTCATTCTGTAAAAGGGCTGGATGGCTAGAGTTTGTGAAATGTGTGAAGGATAGTTTGTTTGCAACAATACATAGAAGTACCGAATGGAGATGGGGCAGTGTTGGATCTCCTGTTAGGAAATGCGATAGGTCAGCTGACAGATGTATGTGTTGGGGAGCACTTCGGGTCCAGTGATCCCAATAGCATTAGATTCAATATAATTATGGAGAAGGACAGGACAGGACCTAGAGTTGAGATTTTTGATTGGAGAAAGGCTAACTTTGAGGAGATGCGAAGGGATTTAGAGACAGTGGATTGGATCAAGTTGTTTTTTAGGAAGGATGTAATGGAGAAATGGAGGTCATTTAAGGGTGAAATTATGAGGGTACAGAATCTTTCTGTTCCTGTTAGGTTGAAAGGAAAGGTTAAAGGTTTGAAAGCACCATGGCTTACAAAGGATATTAGAAATTTGGTTCGGAAAAAGAGGGATGTATACAGTAGATATAGGCAGCATGGAGTAAAGGAATTGCTCGAGGAATATAAAGAATGTAAAAGGAATCTTAAGAAAGAGATTAGAAAAGCTAAAAGAAGATTGGAGGTTGGTTTGGCAAATAAGGTGAAAGTAAATCCAAATGGATTATACAGTTATATGAAAAGCAAGAGGATAGTGAGGGATAAAATTGGCCCCTTAGAGAATCAGAGTGGTCAGCTATGTGTGGAGCCGAGGGAGATAGGAGAGATTCTGAACGATTTCTCCTTTTCGGTATTCACTAAGGAGAAGGATATTGAATTGTGTAAGGTGTGGGAAACAAGTAAGAAAGTTATGGAACCTATGACAATTAAAGATGTGGCAGTACTGGTGCTTTGAAGAAATTTAAACGTGGATAAATCTCCGCGTCCAGACAGGATATTCCCCAGGACCTTGAGGGAAGTTTGTGTAGAAATAGCAGGAGCTCTGACGGAAATCTTTAAGATGTCATTAGAAACGGGGATTGTGCCGGAGGATTGGCGTATTGCTCTTGTGGTTCCATTGTTTTGAAAGGGTTCTAGAAGTAAGCCTAGCAATTATAGACCTGTCCGTTTGACATCAGTGGTGGGTAAATTAATGGAAAGTATGCTTAGAGATAGTATTAATAATTATCTCGATAGACAGGCCGTGATTGGGAGTAGCCAGCATTGATTTGTGCGTGGAAGTTCATGTTTGACAAACATTGAATTTTTTGAAGAAGTTACGAGGAATGTTGACAAGGGTAAGGCAGTGGATATAGTCTATATGGACTTCAGCAAAGCCTTTGATAAAGCTCCACATGGAAGGTTAGTTAAGAAGGTTCAGTCATTAGGTATTAATGCTGGTGTAATAAAATGGATTCAATACTGTCTAGATGGGAGATGCCAGAGAGTAGTGGTGGATAATTGTTTATCGGGATGGAGGCCGGTTAACAGCGGGGTGCCTCAGGATCTGTTTTGGGCCCAATGCTGTGTGTAATATACATAAATGATCTGGATGATGGGGTGGTAAATTGGATTAGTAAATATGCCGATGATACTAAGGTAGGAGGTGTTGTGGATAATGAGGTGGGTTTTCTAGGCGTGCCGGGAGATTTATGCAGGTTAGAAGAATGGGCTGAACGTTGGCAGATAGAGTTTAATGCTGAGAAGTGTGAAGTTCTACATTTTGGCAGGAATAATCCAAATAGAAAATACAGGGTAAATGGTAGGGCATTGAGGAATGCAGAGGCAACAGAGAGATCTAGGAATAACAGTGCATAGTTCCCTGAAGGTGGAGTCTCATGTAGATAGGGTGGTGAAGAAGGCTTTTGGAACGCTGGCCTTTAGAAATCAAAGCATTGAGTACAGAAGTTGGAATGTAATGGTACAACTGTACAAGGCATTGGTAAGGTCAAATTTAGAATATTGTGCGCAGTTCTGGTCACCGAATTATAGGAAAGATATCAATAAATTAGAGAGAGTGCAGAGACGATTTAATAGGATGTTACCTGGGTTTCGGCACTTAAGTTACAGAGAAAGGTTGAACAAGTTAGGTCTCTAGAAGGTTGAGGGGGGATTTGATCGAGGTATTTAAAATTTTGAGAGGGATAGATAGAGTTGACGTGAATAGGCTGTTTCCATTGAGAGTAGTGGAGATTCAAACGAGAGGACATGATTTGAGAGTTAGGGGTCAGAAGTTTAAGGGAAACACGAGAGGGTATTTCTTTACTCAGAGAGTGATAGCTGTGTGGAATGAGCTTCCTGTAGAAGTAGTAGAGGCCAGTTCAGTTATGTTATTTAAGGTAAAATTGGATAGTTATATGGACATGAAAGGAGTGGAGGGTTATGGGCTGAGTGCGGGTAGGTCGGACTAGGTGAGATTAAGAGTTCGGCACGGAGTAGGAGGGCCGAGATGGCCTGTTTCCTTGCTGTGATTGTTATATGTTTATATATTTATCCAGGAGACTCTTAAAAGACCCTATCGGATCAACCTCCACAAACGTCGCCAGCAGCCCATTTTAAAGCTCTCAAAACTCTCTGCGTAAAAACGTGCTTCTGACATCTGTTCTCGACGACTCCAAGCACCTTAAAACTGTGCCCTCTCGTGCAAGCCATTTCCGCTCTGGGATAATAGCCTCTGACTATCCACATGATGAATGCCTGTCATCATCTTGCACACCCCTATCATGTCGTATATTACACCCCGTCGCTCTAATGTGTATAGACTCTGTTCACTCAAACTATTTTCATAAGGCATGTTCCCCAGTCCAGGCTATATCATTTGCACCCTTTCTATGGTCTCCACCTGCTTCCTGTTGTGAGGCCACAGTACTCCCAGTGCTGTCTGACGAGGGTCTTATATAGCTGCAAAATTACATCTCGGCTCTGAAATTCAATCACTCCATTGATGAAGGCCAATTCAGCGTCTGCCTTCCTAACTGTAGGGTCAACCTCCGTAGCAGCTTCGAGAGTCCTATGCATTAGAACAGCAACGTCCCAAGATCACAGAACTTCATGCAGAACATGACGCGTCTGCAACCACACTTTAACTTCTGTGGGCAAGCCAGTTGTAGTCAACAAAGCAGTGTCCTCTTTCATCCCATGACTCTTTACTTTCTCAATAAGCCTTGCATGGAGCACCTTATCAAATGCATTCAACCGATATTTGCTGAAGCGATACCCATTTGAGAGACCTGCCTGGCGATTAGCGTGTCGTTTGAGGACAAATATGAAACAAAAGTTGGCTTATAATTTTTCAACGTTAATCAAGAGAAAGAGACTATACACTTACCAGGAACAGCTACAATGGCGAGTACAGGGTAGTAAACCAGTTGTAAATTCTTTAGCACTCGCTCGATTCGAAGATCCAAATCCCAGGAATAGTACTTCGCTATTCCCGCGGTATTCAGGGCTTGATTTCGCAGTTTATGATCCATTGCTGGGATACTCCAGGTACCGGTTCCCGATCCAGCCTCCGTCC
Organism: Hypanus sabinus; assembly: GCF_030144855.1. Classification (NCBI taxonomy): domain Eukaryota; kingdom Metazoa; phylum Chordata; class Chondrichthyes; order Myliobatiformes; family Dasyatidae; genus Hypanus; species Hypanus sabinus. The sequence goes on along the minus strand of NW_026781435.1, from coordinate 289,352 downwards.
TCTCTCTATCCAGATCCCGCTGGTCTCTGATCGAAGAGAATAGCGGCACTCACTGAAACTGTCGTGGTCGTGGATACATATTAATAGAACAGGTAACGAGCAGCCCCAGCTCCGCGGTGACGTCGACAATCCCCACGGACACTCACTTAATTAAGTTCTACCGAGTGACAGGTGCATTTAACCCTTTATTTGCAGTCCTTCAGCGAAGCAATACATACGCAGACTGGAAGTGTATCCAATATTCCCAGCAAATGGCTGGCACCGATGTCAGCCGAGTCTGTAAACAGACACAAAATTGAGACTCGCAGCCAGGCGCTGACATACAACAAGTCTGTAAATGAAGGTACACACAGCAAATGAATAAAATCAATAAAGATAATATAAACAGATAAAATAATTATTGCATATATAGTTTCATCAGCAGGAGGATGGAAGGGTCAGCTGTAGAAGCCATCGCCTGAATGGACCGTCAAGCAGGTGATCTCCAGGCTTCTGCTCGCCGAGGCGTCAGCTCAGGGAGGCTTCAGTCAAAGGAGGCAAAATAAAGAAAAAGCACTTGTTTAAGACTTTCTTTTTCCGTCCATTCATCATATCTGATCAGATGGAATGACTGAGATGCCAGGCAGGATAGATGCATGCTCCTCTTGCGGGATCTGGGAAGGCCTGGAGATCTCCAGTGGCCCTGATGATTACAACTGCGAGAGCTGCCTTCATCTGCAATTTCTAACAATCGGCGCTCAGGGTGTGGAGCTGGAACTGGACGAGCTCGGATCATTCGGGAGGCAGAAAAGAGAGACAAGTCATAGCGGAAAATTTTACACCGAGGGCACAGGGCACAAGAGACTGTGTGACAATCAGGAAAGCGAAACGTCTGAAGGGGCCAGGGCACAACTCCCATATGGCAAATTCCTGCACATTTTGGACACCATTGCAGAGTTTGGAGGGCAGGAGAATCACCGAAATGTGTTCAGTCACAGTGTTCGGGTCTCATGCAGTCAGTTTGACTCTGTGAGTCAGAAGTGAAGTGGGTGTTGAGCGGTGTCTGTGTGTGTGGCTTGGCGGGGGGATGGCGGCACAGCTCCCATGTGGCAATCTGAACTAGGTGTGTGAACAGCTCGAAATCGTGGCCCATTGTGTTACCAGTGACAGAGTTACGATGAGTGACGAAGTACTGCACTGCCATTTCCGGGAGTTAAGAGCGAAGTTAAAAGGCAGGACCCTCCTGGACTTGTTGTTCATGCTACGTGCCTGTGAGGCCCGAAGCAGGAAGAGTATGCAGATTACTAGTTTGATAAAGAGTTCTATTATATCCCTGACGCCTGGAAATGGATTCTGAAGTCGGGTTCTCAGTAATATTAAGCGGAATGTTAACTGTTAAACCTAATAAAGTGGCTTCTTGCTAGTGTTATAATGAAATGGCTTCTCTGTAATATTATCCGACGAGGTGTGTGGTTCTCTGTAGCTGCGATGTTTTGGTTATAACTACAGATAACGGGGAACTTTTTGGCATGATGCGAACCGAGAGAGTGTTTGCGGGCTTCTCGACGAGGCGAGTGAAAAGGAAGGGCGAGTCCGGGACCGTTCGGCGATCCCAAGATGGCGGATAACGGAATTCGATGGTTCGCAGTGTTGTCGGAGGTTCCGAGGTCGTTTATGGACGAACGAGGAAGGGGTAAGATCCAACAAATTATTTTATGTACAAAACTGATAAATTTATTGAGCGGCGCCTTTGTTTTATTTGTTTCACTAAAGCACACAACCAAATAAGTTTAAAAGTGTAATCATTTAATCATACATTGAATACTGTCAGATATTATACGTCCTGGGCTTGTACCTGGCTGCATTACACAGCATCTGTGCAAACATGACGACATAGTTTGACAGGGCCTCATGTCGTTTCCCCTAGCGGACGTGAGTTGATAGAGCCAGTCTTATATTTGTGGGGTCCCGTCCGGCTGTGTGATCGCCTTGTTTAAAGTTGTGTTGTTATGGCGGCAGCCACGTTCGAGCATTGGAGTGCGACGTCATGTTTGCCACTGAGCAATACGTGAGTATTGAGTTGAGTAGAGGCTCGTACCCTGGATGAAGTGTTCCTTCGACGTCTGAGTTTGGTTCAAGCTGATGGCAAAATCGAAATGGTATCTCGAAAGATTGACTTTGAAACGGAACAGACCTAGTGCTCGTGCAGACAAGCATGGACGAACGAGGGCGGAGTTGTCAGAGTTTATTGGTTTCCTGGAGTGGCCGGACTATGGCGTCTGCAAACTAAGAGGAGGGAAGTGTGGAAGGTCAGCGAGCTGGGTTGGCAGAGGATGAGGGCGAAGATCTTAGGGAACGAATTCTCTCGTTACTGAGGGTGGAGTGGAAAGAGTGGTCCGATTTGGAAAACTTGTTTATTTCCCGTCCCCCAGCGAAAGGTGAGAGTTCCGACTTGGCATCTGCCATTACCTCCCTGGCCAGAAAGTCAAGGGGCCCCGCCAGAAGATAAGAATTTTCTCTGGGATAACGCCCAGCCACGAAAGTGAAGAGGATTATGAGACATGGGTAGAACAAACTTCGCAGATGTGAGAGAGGCAGTGCCCGGATGATGAAAAGCGACAGTAATTGGTTGAAAGTTTGCCGCGAGTGGCGGCGGAGGTAGTTCTTGACGTGAAGGATAACCAGCCCTCGGTCTCTAACGTTGAGTATTTGGAGGCATTCGAGAGTGCTTTTGGGTTGACAGGGAGCTCCTAGGGGACAAAGTAGGTATGGACCCTCAGTTTGACAGGACTGATAGGGAGAGACAACCCTCCAACTCAGGTGACAGACAAAGCAGAGGGCTGCGAGCTGCGGGGGGTCCGCAAAAGGAGGGGCGGCCGGATGTGTGCGCGATAACTGTGGGGAAGAAGACCACTTCCGGCAGGAATGTGAGAGGCAGGAAACCCCTCGGAGGGTGCGTCCCTGGGTATCCAAGCAGGGCGATGTGTCGGGAAACGTAGAGGAGACTCAATGAGGGAACGGCCTGGGGTCTCTGTGGGAGCACGTTCCCAGCAATTTATCAAAGAAACCACGAAAGCAAAAGAGCTGATTCCGGAGGGATCAGTGGGACCTGCTCAGTGTATCACTGCAGAGTCTGTACTGAAAACATACTCGACACGGGCTCGCAGGTCACGGTACTATACCGTTCGTTTAACCATCAGTATCTTAAGCTATTGAGCTTGACCCCATTCAGTGCGCTGGAGATTTGGGGCATCATTGCTGCTGATTATCCGACTGCTGTGTACTTGTAAGTGAGACTGGAGTTTTCAGAATCTAATGTGGGAGTCTCTGAAGTCCTGGAGACGTTACAGCCGGTTTTGAACCATAGAACCATAGAACATTACAGCACAGAAACACACCTTCTGGTCCGTCCTGGCTTTGCCGAAACATTTTTCTGCATAGTCCCAGTGACCTGCACCTGGCCCAAATCCCTTCAAACCATCCCATCCACATATCTGTCCAACTACTTCTTAAATGTCAAAAGTCAACCCGGATTCACCTCTTCATCTGGCAGCACATTCCACACTCCAAACACTCTCTGCGTGAAAAGCAGCCCCAACCCCAAAAGTTCCCTTTAAACTTTTCTCCTTTTACCCTTAACCCATGACCTCTGCTTATTTTTTTCTCCCCTGGCCTCAGTGGAAAAAACCTGCTTGCATTCACTCTATCTATACACATCATAATTTTATACACCTCTATCAAATCTCCCCTCATTCGTCTACGCTCCAGGGAATAAAGTTCTAACCTATTCCACATTTTTTTCTGTAACTCAGTTTCTCACGTCCGGTAAACATCCTTGTAAAACTTCTCTGCACACCTTCAACCTGATTAATATCCGTCCTGTAATTAGGTGACCAGAATTGCACACAATACTCTAAATTCTGTCTCACAATTGTCTTATACGTCCTCACCATTACATTGCATCTCTTAAACTCAATCCTTTGATTTATAAAGGCCAATGTACCAAAAACTCTCTTTGCAACCCTATCGACCTGAGATGCCACTTTTAGGGAATGATGTATCTGTACTCCCAGATCCCTCTGATCTACTGCACTCCTCAGTGTCCTACCATTTACTTTGCATGTTCTAACTTGGTTTGACATTTCGAATTGCAATATCTCACACGTCCGTATTAAACTCCATGTGCCATTTTTCTGCCCATTCCACCAACTGGTCAAAATCCCTCTGTAATCTTTAAAAACATTCCTCACTATTCACTACCCCTCCAATCTTTGTATCATCAGCAAATTTGCTGATCCAATTTGCCACTAACCTCCCATGCCTAACCTTGTTAAAGGTCTTACTGAAATCCATGTGTACAACATCCACTGCCTTCCCTTCATCCACTTTCCTGGTATCTTCCTCGAAAAACTCTAACAGATTGGTTAAACATGACCTACCAAGCCCGAAGCTGTGCTGTTTTTTTTTTCTAATCAGTCCGTGTGTATCCAAATACATGTCGATCCTAGCTCTTAGCGTTCCTTCCAATAATTTACCTAATACCGATGTCAAATGTACCGGCCTATAATTCTCCAGCCCACTTTCTGAGCCTTTTTTAAACAACGGAACGACATGAGCTATCCTCCACTCCTCCAGCACCTGACACGTGGATTACGACGTTAAATATTTCTGCAAGGGCCGCGGCAATTTCAACACGAGTCTCCTTTAAGGTCCGAGGGAATACCGTGTCAGCTCCTGGGGATTTATCTATTCTGATTTGCCTCAAGACAGCAAGCACCTCCTCCTCTTTAATCTATATGAGTTCCATGAACTCTCTACTTGTTTGCCTTCTTTCCATAAACGACATTCCAGTTTCCTGAGTAAATCTAGATGCGAGAAAAGCAACATTTAATATCTCTCACGTTTCTTTTGGTTCCATACGTAGCCGACCACTCTGAACTTCAAGAGGACCAACTTTTACCCTTAGTATCCTTTTGCTCTTAACATACCTGTAGAAGTTCTTAGGATTAGCCTCCACCCTGACTGCCAAAGCAACATCATGTCTTTTCGCCCTCCTGATTTATTGTTTTTTTTTTATGTATTGGAGGGTCTATAATACAGCCTTTTAATGTGCTCATACCTTTTCTGTTTCTCATCTCCACCCACATGGCCTCAGTCGTCATGCCCTCTAATCTGTCTTGTCGAAGCACTGCTGTAATATTTTCCCCCAATAGCAAAGCCACCACCCCAGCCTTCATTCATCTGCCTCGATCCCGTCTGAAACATCGGAACCCTGGAACACTGAGCTGCCAGTCCTGCCCCTCCTGTAGCAAAGTTTCAGTCATGGTTATGATGTCATAACTCCACATGTCAATCCAGGCCCTCATCTCTTTTTTCTTTTCCACAATATTCCTTGCTTTGAAATATACACACCTCAGAAGATTGCTAGCACAACACACAACCATACTATTTATGAGTTTGCATGAACTACTAACATAATTTATTTTTACCCCCGTTCCACTATCTGCTCTGACAATCTGGCTCCCACCCCTTTGCAAAACTCGTTTAAACCCTCCCCAGCAACACTAGCAAAACTCCATGCAAGTATATTGCTCCCCCTGTAGTTCAGGTGTAACCCGTCTCTCTTGTGCAGGCACTACCTGCCCCAAAACAGGTCCCAATGATCTAGAAATCTGAAACCCTGCCCCCTACACCAGTTTCTCACGTGTTCGGCCAGAGCATCCTACTCTTACCCTCACTGGCACGTGGCACACGCAGCATCCGGGAGATTACTACCCTCGAAGTCCTGTTTTTCAACTTCCTATCAAACACTCAAGACTCACTCTTCAGGACCTCCTGACCATTTCTACCTATGTCATTGGTACCGAAGTGTATCACAACATCTGCCTGATCACCCTCACACTTCAGAATGCTGTGTACGCGATCAGAGACATACCTGACCCTGACACCCGGGAGGCAACAAACCATCCGGCAGGCTCTGTCTCGACCCCTGTATCTTCTGCCTATGGAACCCTGACTATGGAGTCCCCTATCACTACCGCTGTTAGGAGCTGAAGCTGGATGCACTTCTTGCAGTTATCGTTGTCAGACACATCTTGAAAGAGGAGTATTCCAACATCCAGCCTGGCATATTCTCTCATCTGAACAACATCAAAAAGAAAAAGAAAAACAGAAACTTGCTGGAGCCTACCCTCGCCTCTGATTGCTTCTCGCCAAAGCCGTCAGATTCTGACGCACTTCACTGCAACAATGGACGCCCCGATGATGGCCGCTGCAGATGATGGCTTCCTTTTAAACCTGGCCGCGCTACGTCACGCGCCTGCGCAGTAAGCCTCTTCTTCACTATCAGTTGCAGTAAAGAAAATGACCCTTCGCGCTGCTTCAGTCTTCCATTCTCAGCCTCTTGACTCGATTCACCTTCGTTATGAAGGTAAAAGACGCGTTAGCCTGCATGGAGGAGAGTTGACGGAGCTGGACTATTTTCCGCAGTGCGGCGGACCGCAGGAGCACAATTCCTAAATCGTTGTTTCCCAACAGTTTTCCCACCCACCTTGATATTTTTTGTCACTAGCTTGTTTGTATATTTCATCGTAAAAGTTTCTAATCTGCTGTTTTCCCAGTGGCTTTTGCCCTGTTATATGCCTTCTCTTCTGCTTTTACGTTCTGACACGATTGTCCTAATTTGTCATTTCTGTATTTATTTGTTTGTAGAATGCAGGTGTTCTGCATTTGCCGCTGTTTTATCAGGAAATCGCCGCATTTCTGCCCTGCAGACAATCCTGGCAGCGTATCCATCAGTTTTTATTTGGCCAAGACCTTGCTCATACCACTGTAATTTCCTTTCCTCCACTGAAACACTGCTGCGTCACACACCAATTTTCCCCATCATATTTGAAATCAAACGCAACTATAGTCTGATAACTGCTTCACAAACGTTCGTTTGACTTCAGCGCCCCAAGCATTTCCGAATCCTTTCACAGGACCCAATCTGGTAGGCTGATCCACAAGTCGGCGTAAGAACGACAAACTATCTAGTAACCCTACAAGAGAGGAGGCTCTACCTATATCCTACCTCTACCTATATCCTACAGTGAGAGGGAGAACAGCTAGAGGTCGTGGTGCATATGGATACCAATGAAATTGGTAGAAAAAGGGAAAAGGTCCTGAAAAAGACTACTTGGAGTCAGGGAGGCTGTTGAGAAGCTGGACCGCAAAGCTGGTAATCTCCGGATTATTGACTGTCACAACGGGACAGGAATAGAATGGGATGGAGGATAAATGCGTGGCTGAAGGATTGGAGCAGCGAACATGGATTCAGATTTCTGGATCTTTGGGACCTCTTTTGAGGCAGGTGTGACCTGTACAAATAGAAAGCGTTGCATTTGTATCCCAAGGGGACCAATATCCTGCTGGGGAGGTTTGCTAAGCTAATGGAGAGAGTCTCAATAGAATTGTTGGATGATAGGAACCGAACTGAAGAATAGGACGTGAAAATAGAAAAAAATAGAAAATAAAAATTCACAAATAGAAAAAAAATTGTAGGCAGCGCTTGAGTGAGGACAGGCATGTGCGTGTGTGAGTGAGTGTCTGATCGAGAAGGGACGCGCTGAGACCGGAGGTTAGAGATGTGTCTATTCTCACGCAATGAGTATTGTGAACAAAGCGGATGAGTTTTAAGCGTGGATCAGTACTTCCAGCTTCAATGTGCTGGCTATTGCAGGGACTTGGATGGCTCACGGATAGGGAGTGAGGCAAAAGAAAAGGGGGCGTGGCACGTTTTAACAGAGAGTGTGTCACGGCAGCAAAACAGTTGGACAGCATGGAGGAATTGTCTACGGGGACTTTGTGGTGGAGGTTAGGAACAGGAAGGGTCAATATATTTACTGGGTGTCTTTGTAAGCCGTAACAGGGATATCGAAGCGCAGATGGGGACAAATTCTGGAAAGTTGTAATAACAGCAGAGTTGTCGTAATGGGAGACGGTAAATTCCCAAATATCGATTGGTATCACCCCTGAGCATGGGTTTAGATGAGGTGGAGTTTGCTAGGTATGTTCATGAAGCTCCCTTTTCAAAATATGTAGATAAGCCTACATTTCTGGTGAATGTACTTTGTGTTGTATTGGGAAATGAAGAAATGAAAATGGTCGGGTGTCAGATCACTCAGTGGGAGAGAATGTTGAAGGTAGTGATCATAGTTCTATCTTCCTTAGACAGACTTATTGTAGAGAGATAGAATTAGACAATTTAGAAAAGCTTTTGAGTGGAGTAAACGGAATTGTGAGGCTATCAGGGAGGAAATTGGAAGCTTAAATTAGGAACAGATTAACACAGATTATGTATGAAATTTAGCAAAAGTTCAGGGTATATTTTTGTGGCGTTTGACAGTGACTCTTACTTCAGTGGTTGGTAAGATGAAGGAGAAGATCTTAACAGGCAGGATTTTTGATCATTTGGAGAGTTATGATACGATTAGGATCAGTCAGCATCATTTTGTCGAGGGTTGGTCTTCCCTGCCAAGCCTGATTGCATTTTTTGAGGAGGTCAATCAACAAGCAGTCGAAGAACGAATCCAGTGTATCTGGATTTCATCAAGGCATTTAATTAGGTGCCCCATATAAGCCTAATTGAAAAAGAAAGGAGGCATGGGATCCAAGGGGCATTACTTTGTTATCCACAGCGGTCTTGCACACCGAAGGCAAACAGTGGTTGTAGACCGGTCGTATTCTGTATGGATTCGATGACCAATGGTTGTGTCGCAGTGATCGGTGCTGGGACCTTTATTCTTCCCGGTTTTTATAATTGCCCTGGATGGGGAGCTGGATGGAATGGTTTGTGAATTTGCTGATAACACAATGGTTTGAGGTGTTGTGGGTAGTGTGCAGGGCTGTCAGATGTTACAGTGGGACATTGATAGAATGCAAAACTGTGCATTGAAGTGACAGATGTAGTTCAACGTACGTAAATGTGAAGTGGTTCATTTTGTTAGGTCAAATATGATGGCAAAATATACTATTACTGGTAAGACTATGCAGTGTCAATTTGCAGTAGTGTTTTGGGGTCCAAGGCCAGGAAGCTCAAAGCGGCTGCGTAGGTTGACCCTGTGGTTCACAAGGCATACAGTGCATTCTCCTTCAACAAACGTGGGATTGTGCTTAAGTACTGAGAGGTAATGTTGTAGCTATTTTGTATCCTATTCACACCCCAGTTGGAGTACTCAGATCTGGAGGCCTCTCTACAGGATGGATCTGGAAACCAAAGAAAGTGTGCAGAGCAGATTCACAAGTATGTTGCCTAGATTGGGGAGCATGCCTTATGAGATTGATCTTTTGTCCTTGGAGAGAAGGGGGGTGAGTGGTGACCTTATAGAGCTGTATAAGGTGATGAGATGCATTGATCATCTGGATAGTCAAAGGCTTTATACTAGGTTTGAAATGGCTATCACAAGAGGGCACAGCTTTAGGCTGCTGGAAGGAGGTGCAGCGGAGTTGTCAGGTTACGTTTTTCACGCGAGATTGGTGAGTGTGTGGAAGGGGCTGCCGGTGACGGTGGTGAAGGCGGATGAGCAAAGGGCTTTTTAAGCGTCTCCTGGATAGGCACATGGAGCTTATCCGTAACACGATGCTCTGTACAGCTTTGCCGTCCGAATTTCCTGTATTGTGCTGTAGATTTTCTATGTTTCCATAATGGCTAACTGATATTTTCTGCTTGTAAAATGAGCATATCCTTCCATTTTCCTCATAGAAAAAAAGTCTGTCTTGGCTAATTTTAAAGGCCACTTATCCTTATGCCTCTACCACCACTCCAGGAACCGCATCGCATGGACCCACCACGCCCTGAGTAAATGTCATGCTTGTAAACGTGTCAACGTTTCTGTGTCATCTGTAAGATTATTACTTAGCCGAATTGCTGACATCCGATTCAGTTACATATATCACTGTTCCAGGGAAGGACTCACTTTCGGACATTAACTATGGAATGTTTTTTATGCTTTGTGTATAAAATGCGATTCGCGGGTTACAGCATAAATTCTCTGCTCACAAACTTCCACTTGCTGGCGGAATACAAATCTACGTTTTTATTCTTGCAGATTAGTGATTCCAGCAGCAGAGTTACTGAATTACTAGTCCACGAACAGATGTTCCTACCAAGCTGAACATTCTTGTAGTACCTCAGCATAAAACGTCTTCTGTTCTTTCCATTTCTTCTATATTTAAAAATAATAATGCTGTTCTATTATTTCAGTATCATTCGAGCACAATCTGCCCTATTGGTATGACAAAATTTTCATTTCCTCGGCTATATTTCCAACTGGACTTTTAACAGGCTCCCTCAACATCTACAACTCAATCACGTCTGTGTCGTCTGCAAGAGTATCTATGAGTCACTCCCATTTTCGACCAAGTCAAACGCAAGGACATTTCCAACAATTCTCACATGCAGAATGGATGTCCTCCATCACTGCCCTCTGTACTTTACTTGAAGCCATGCTATTTTTACTAACCGGTGGGTAGATTGTGCCTGCCACATGATTATGCTGTCATTGAGGCTCTGCTGGGCATGATGTAATGGCCTGGTGATGGTGGAGTGACGTAATTTCCCCGCCACTTTGAGGTCATGGGATAGGTTTTTTATCAACAGTGTATAAAAGGGGAAAGCCACACTGCGACGCGCGGCAGTTCGTGGTTGAATTTGCCAGTGACTCCGTACCGTTGCGAATTCGATGAGCTGACGCAGATTTGCTTTAACGTGGAATTTTACTTTCTGCCTTATGTCAAAGGTTGATCCGGCAATTCAGAAAATTACTGCCAGTTAAACTTCAGTCGGAGAGAAAAGAATTATCTAAGTTCGGAGAACCCGAAAGATTGAGGAATGTTGACTTTGACGGTGAAATAGTTTCGACATTGTTTGATCCTCCTTCGGAAAGAATTAGTCATCTGTAACCATACTAGTCCCTGTTGTAAGAGCAGAAATGACTGGGTGCAGGGTTTCGCCAAAGAAAGGTCAGTGCCTTTAAACCATCTTATTTTCTTCATCGCAAGTCCTCCGGGTAAGGCATACTTTGGCTGGGATTGGCAGTAACGCAATAAAAGAATTTATACCACAAGAAAGTCTCTCCGAAGCGACTGAGTAAAACATTTGGACTTTCGTATTACTTCTTCTAAGAATATATTTATTCACAATCGCTTTAAGATCTGTTTTCGCTTTATCGCTTTCAGAACTGTTCAAGCTGCCGCACAGCAGCCGACTTCCGGTTATGTTCGTCGATTTTTTACTTCTGGAATTTTTTTTAAAAAAGAGGTCTCAATAGATTAATTGCTGCTGGAACGTAGAAATTGGGGGCTTGTGGGATAAACTATTTTGAGCTTAAATGCTTATTTAATTTTCGAACGGTGTTTTGGAAAGTGTTAGACCCGATTATTTTGTTTGATTGGCTTTTGAGTCGTATTCGGCAATAATGAGCATTGACGAATTCCGGGCATCGCCAGATCTGGAGTTATTAGCGAAGGCGAAAACGTGTGATGTATCTGAAATTGCTAGTATGTTGGAACTTACAGGTATCACGAAAGATACAACAATGTCTGTCATTCAGAGAGAAATAGCGCAACACTTCGTTGTTTCACATGTTTTCGATGTATCGATTTTAGATAAGTTTCCTGTGAGTAAAGCAGCGATTCAATTACACCTGAAACAAGCAGCAATAGGAAAGCGTAACATAGAAGCTGAAGTAAAACAGAAGGAATTTGGAAGCTAACGTGGATCTCAGTCGATTAGAAGCTGAAAATAAAAAGAAACATTTAGAAGCTGATTTGGAATTACGCTGGTTCGAAGCTGAGAATAAACAGAGGGAATTTGAACTTGCGATGTCGGAATTAAATACTGAGAGTCAGTCTCCTGGTTCTAGAAACAAGTTTTTTGTTAGTCAGGAAATTAGATTGTCCCGCCATTTTGTGAAAAAGAAGTATAAAAATGTTTGCAACATTTTGTAACAGTTGCGCTGATTTCAGAGTGGCCGGGAAATAAATGATCAGTGTTATTACTGAGTGTAATTAAGTGCAAAGCACCACAGGTTTATATAGCTTTAACTGTTTAGCAAGCACTTGATTATGATACTGTGAAAGTGTGCATATTGAAGGCATCTGATCTATTCCGAGAAGCATATAGAGAAAGATGCAGAAATTCGAAGAAATCAGTGGAAAAAATGCTTATGTGGAATTAGCCTCCAATAAAGTTGCATGTTTTGAGAGATGGGTTACCTCCAAAAATGTAAATGGGTAATATAATGAATTGAAAAAGCTGATTTTAATGGAACAATTTAAAAGGGGTATTCCTGATGAAATCAGGACATACGTAACTGAGAGAGACACTACTACATTTCAGGAGTGTGCTAAATTAGCTGAGGAGTATGTTTTAATCCATAAGAGTACATTTATTCAGGTCAGATCATTTAAAAGGAAAAATTACACAGAGCTTCAAGGTAAACCAGAAATTAAATCAGGTGTTAGTCAGAAAGGTAAGATTGACGGAAAACCTGTGCAGGAAATCCAGTTTGGTCCCACTGTAATTATTGTAATTAACCAGGTCAAATAATAGCTAACTGTTTCCGGCTGAAAGAGCAGAAGGAAGCAGTCCCAGATGTGTGTGTGCCACATACCGAAACACCTGTATATCCAGAGGGTTTGATAAACACTAATGAAGCTTTGTTAGAGTCTGACCAAATTAGGAAGGGGTATGACCAGTTTAAAACTGAAGTGCTTGTATCCTGGAAAAAAGGATCTACTCCGGTACCAATAAAAACCGTTAGGAATACTGGAGCTAATTAATCGCTGATGTTAGACAGTGTGTTAAATGTGTTAAAATGTAACGAGGAGCCTTACACCGCTGAGGGAAATTACATACGAGGTGTTGGGAGTGCCCTTATGCCTGTACATTTTCATGAAGTAACTTAAAGGTCAGGATTATTACAGGACTTGTTAAAGTAGGACTACAGCCTAGCTTAACTGTGAAGGATGTTTCTTTATTGTTAGGTAATGACATGGCAGGTCGTTACGTTTTTCCAGAAGTGCATTTGACAATAAAGTGAGAGGAACAACTGCTGAATGCTACACAGATTGTTCCTGTGAGCTATGGCTAAATAGATTGATGTTCAGAATGAAATTGTTACCCATGACTGTTTAACTCAGGATTCGAGTGTTCAGGATGTATCAGAAACTTTTTTACCTCATTGTTTGAACAAGATTCTTGGAGTAAGATTGACCATGAAGATTTGTCTCTTTCTCAGAAGGAAATGATAACAGAGGAGAGTAGAGACCCTGAGATTATTAAATTAAATGAACGAGCTCTACCGGATAGAGAACTGGATAAGGTGCCGGTAGAATATTATTTTCAGAAAGGAGTATTGATGAGGACGTGGAGATCGCCTACAATTCCTGCAAGTGATGAATGGAATATTGTTCACTAGGTAGTTGTGCCTGCAGTTTATCGAAATTAGATGATAACTTTAGCCCATAGCGTGCCCTTAGTCGGACATGAAGGATTGAGGAAAAAAGCAAAAGATTTTAAAACATTTTTGCTGGCCTGGTTTGAGAAAAGACGTGGTGACGTATTGCTGAAGGTGTCAGACTTGCCAAATTCTGGGTAAACCATATCAAGTTACACTAGTAGCTCCATTGCAACCTATTCCAGCATTCGGTGAACCATTTTCTAAAATTATTATATGATTGTGTCGTCCATTACCAAAAACAAAAACAGGTTATCAGTCCTTGCTGACTATCATCTGCAGTGCGTCCAGGTTTCCAGAGGCGGTACCGCTTAGAAATATAACAATTGAAACAGGAATAAAGGCTCTTATAAAATCCTTTACTTATTTTGGGTTACCTAAGGAAATACAATCTGATCAAGGCAGTAATTTTATGTATGGATTGTTGCAACAGATAGTTTATAAATTGTTAGCTAAGCAAATAACTTCGTCTGCATATCATCCCAAATCGAAAGATGCCTTGGAGAGATTTCATTCTACCCTCAAGAATATGATTAGGAGATATTGTGTGGAAAATGAAAATGATTGGGATGTGGATATATGCTTGCTTCTATTTGCAGTAAGGCAGTCGGACTGAATCCTTACGTTTCAGTCCATTTGAATTGGTATTTGCGCATATTGTTAGAGAACCATTAACTTTATTAAAAGAACAATGGATTAATAAAGAGGTACACAATAATTTGTTGCAGTACTTTTTAATATTTAAGGATAGATTACATAAATCTTGTAGCTTAGCCAGGGAAAATTTAATATTGGTTCAGGAGAAAATGAAAACCTGGTACAATAAAGTAGTTTAGGCTGAGGACGTTCAATACTGGAGATATGGTGCTGGTTCTTTTCCCAGTGCAGACGATTCCTTTACATGCTACATTTCATGGTCCTTATGCAATTACTTCTAAAATCAATGAGGTGGATTCCGTGATAAAAACAGATTGTAGAAGGGCAACTCAACTTTTCCATATAAATACGATACAGTCATATTATGAGAAACAGTCTGCTACTGTGATTGTTGTGGTCAATTCTAATGGGTCCGACTTACTAGAACATAATAGATGATTCATCTGAAACTCAGTTTCCACGTAACATTGTTTCTGTCAGGTTGGCAAACTCAACTCTTCTGAAAATATTGATGGAAAATTAGGACATTTACAGCCAGAGTAGAAGCAACAGATGAAGCAATTAATGTTTAAGTATAAACATTTATTTTCAGACGTTCCTAGAAGGACCACAGCAGCTTCACATGATGTAGATGTTGGAGATGCCGAAACAATAAAACATCATCCATACAGGATGACCATGGAAAAATGTGAACTTGCTGAGAAAGAAATTAGATATATGTTAGAGAGTAATATTATTCAAACTTCTAACTCGAATTGGGGTTCACCTTGTGTTATGGTGACTAAAACAGACGGCAGTATTAGGTTTTATACATATTACAGGAAGGTGAATGCTGTGACGAAAGCAGATGCATATCCAAATCCGAGAGTAAATGATTGTGTAGATAAAGTCGGAAAAGCAAAGTTCCTGACAAAGATTGATTAATTAAAATGGGATTGTTGTGTTCCAATAACGGATAGAGGTAGAAATATTTCTGCATTTGTAACTCCATCTGGGTTATATGAATATAGTGTTTTTCCATTTGGGTTGAAGAATGCCCCAGGTCCTTTCCAGCGGATGATTAAATGTGATTCAGGGATTGAAAGACACAGATGCCTATAGTGACAATGTAATTACAGAAAATGATACTTGGGAAGCACGCTTTACTGCAGAGGAAAAAAATATTTGAAAGACTTTCCAAAGCTAACGCAACTATTAATTTAGCTGAAAGTGAATTTGCAAATGCCACTGTGTCTTACCTTATTTCTGTTGTAAGTCCAGGCTTGGTTAAGGAAAACGGTTAAGGAAATACATTAAACTCCAATTTAGCAATAAAAACTTAATGTAGCAGGAGTTCAATATTTTGATAACGCTTAATAATGGCAGAGATACTGTGATTGCTGATTGTCTATATCGATGTTGAGAACGCACTGTATTGTTTTATGGAGAGATATTTTAACATTTGTACCGCTCCTAGTGTGTAATAATTTGTAAGATGCTGTATGATAATACAATGTATACTGTGTACGTTGTAAATTTTATTTATTTTTTCTTCTGTAAATAGTTAATTTTTAAAATTTTGTTCATGACAGACATTTTCTTTTAGAGGGAGGTATTACGTACCCGTTTGTGTCCGTCACATGACCATGATGTAATTGAGACTCTGCTGGGCATACTGTTGTGATCTTGTGATGGCAGAGTGAGGTAATTTTCCCGCCAGTAACAGGTCATGTAATAGTCTATTTTTTCAACAGGGTATAAAGGGGGAACACATTCGTGTGACGCAGGGCAGTTCGTGGTTGAATTTGCCAGTGACTCCATTCCGCTGTGTGTTCAATGTAATGACGCAGTTATGTTTTAAAGCATAGTTTTAGATTCTGCCTTAAGTCAACGTTGTTCGGGCAGTTCTGATCATCGCTTCCAGTTAAACTTCAGTCGGAGAGTAAAGAATTATCGAAGTTCGGAGAACACGAAAGATTGAGGAAAGTTGATTTCGACGGTGAAACAGTTTCGATATTGTTTGATCCTCCTTCGGAAAGAATTAGTCATGGGTACACATGTTAGTCCCTGTTGTAAGAGCAGAAAGGACTGGGCGCACGGTTTCGCCAAGGAAAGGTCAGAGCCTTTAAGCCATCTTAGTTTCTTCATCGTAAATCCTCCGGGCAAGGCAAACTTTGGCTGGGATAGGCAGTATTGCAAAAAAAGAAGTTATACCACAAGAAAGTCTTTCAGAAGCGACAGGGTAAAACATTTGGACATTCACATTACTTCTTCTAAGAACATATTTATACATAATCGCTTTCAGAACTGTTCAAGCTGCCGCACAGCAGCCGGCTTCCGGTTAAGTTAGTCGTTTGTTTATTTTGGGTATGTTTTAGCAGTGTTTAATAAATGTTTTATGTGTAAAAATAAATAACACTGTCTCATATATTCATTGTTGCTGGAACGTAACTCTGTCCAAACCAACTCGGTCACATGACTCAGCCTACCGGAAAGGTTCATTCTCAAAGGTCTTACTTCCAGTTCAATTCCAACGTTCGGGCCTTGGATGACGCAATGCTCCACGGTCCGAGCGACCCGACGAATGGGACAATTTACAATGACCAATTAACCAATAAACACAGAGATGTTTGGAATGTGGGAGGAGTCAGGAGTACGCCGAAGACACCCAGGCAGTCACGCTTTACAGACAGCGGCGGGAAAAGAGTCGAATCGGAGAAGGAGAAAGTCCAAACTATGAGGGAGTCATCAATAAATAGACATCATGCGCCCTTTCCTCTGCAATTATCTTCCCCACATATAGAATGTACTCCATCCAATTGGACAGGTAGGACCGCCACTACAAAATTGTACCAGAATTTATTTAATTTCCCAGAGGCAATGAGATGGGGATTGCGGCTGGAGACGGACGATTGACGAGCCGTTTTACCAGTGGGAGTTATTAAATTATTCTCGAGATGGCAGACAGATCTCCAAAGAAATCCGTTGCAAGCGGAGACTTGCATTCTGTCCACGGGAACCATTACTCCTTAACGGCTCAAAACACAGGCTCTTGGGATTAATCGCTCTCGCCAGGGGAAAGGGATGGAACTACTTTTTAACATTTAAGGAAAGATTACATAAAGCTTGTAGCTCAGCCAGGGAAATTTGTAAATTGGTTCAGGAGAAAATTAAAACCTGGTACGATAAAGACGCTTGGACGTTCAAGCCTGGAGATAAGGTGCTGGTTCTTTTCCCAGTGCAGACGAATCCTTTGCAAGCTAAATTCCATGGTCCTTATGAAATTACGTCTAAAATCAATGGGTACAACGGTCGTGTTGCGATGGTGATGTCAAGGCCTCGGATGCAAATACATGTAGAATCACGCACTTGGTGGAACTGAGGGACGTGGAAATCGTGAAGAAAGTAAACTGGTAGGAGCAGAGTGGATGCAGACTGGGGATAATCCCAGATCATGTTGGTGCATGAAGGGGTGGTGGAAGGGAGATATTCAGGGACGTCCACAGCACAAACGGCAGAAAAGAGAATATTTTGCGGAGATATTGGAGTAGCATCACTGAGGATTAATGCTCTCCTGAAAACGCCGAGTGAACTTTGTCACGAGACGGAAGGGAGATTTCACCGTCTCCTTCAGCTGTACCCTGAACCTGTCCTGGACCACGGCGTAAAGGGCCGTGTTGGTGCAGCAGCTCAGAAGTTGCAGCATGCAGCCCAGCTCCCGCAGAGACAACGGGGATTTCACTGAAACGTAAAGACCGAGGCTCTCCCATACGGATAGCACCGTCAACAGCGCCCACAGCAGGATAAAATTCCCTGACATCACCAGCAGTAACAGGAGCGATTGCCTGCGTTTTTTCATCACCGGGTCAACCGGCGTCTCGCCATCGCGCGAACCACGGAGTCTCCTCCGGGCTCGGCTGGCCACTAAGACGTGCCAGACAGTTAAACTGTTGAACAACAGAATCAGGACAAAGGGGAATACTGGGGTGAGGCCGAAATGAATCAGCAGAAACGTTGACAGCTGAAGTGGGGAAAATAAATGGTAACTGCCCAAACAGAGCAGGGACGTACTGAATACCGCATATGACCCGTCGAGCAAGAAGTACCAAAGGATGTTCTTTACGCAGCTCAGAACAGTCACTGTCCCCAGAACCAGAGCCGCCCCTCTCCCAGTGCAATAATTTCGTTTCAGGTTCTGAAAACAAATGGCGACAAATCGAAAAAAGGTGAAAGTGACGGTGAACCAAACAGAACAGTCCGTGGCGGCGTAGAACACGACGGCGTGGATATTACACACGGGAACACGATGCGACCAGAAGAAAATTTCTCCTGGAATGTATATCTTCGGAATCTTGCTCAACACCAGATCGAAGAGAACGACCAGCTGATCCGCTGTTACCATGGCAACCAGGTACCTTGTGACGCCTTTGGAGAGACCGCACTTTCCCCGCGACAGGATGACGATTGTCACCACGTTCACTGTGCAGAGGGAAATAAAGAATATTAACACATCTTTTGATGGAAACATTCTCTGTAACCTATTATGTTATTCGACAACATTTCCGAGAGCACAGATGATCATGGAATTCAAACAACAACACACAAAATGTTGGTGGAACACAGCAGGCCAGGCAGCATCTTTAGGGAGAAGCACTGTCGACGTTTCGAGCCGAGCTCAGGAGATTCTCGGGAGCCATTACTAAATCGGTGGTGATTATAATAAACCTGCTGAAGTTCAGGAGAATGAGGACAATCTTAATGAAACCTATAGAATATTGAAAGGCCGAGGTATCGGGGGCCTGTAGAGGTAGCTTCTGTAGTTGGGGAATCCGCATCTGAAGACAAGATTTCACAGTAGAACGATATCCATTTGGAACAGACATGTGGAGTAATTTCCTTACACATAGGCTTGTGAATCTGCTCAATTTTTCACCCCAGACGGCTGCGGGGGCCAGTTCATTGGAAGCCTTTGCAGCGGAGAGTCATAGACACTTGATTTGTCCGGGTGTCGATGGATTGGGGAAGTGTGCGTCAGAATGTGGTAGAGGGGGATGATCAATCGGCTATGATGGAGAAGGCTCGGTGCTTGAATGGCTGAATTCAGCAGGCGGGCCCTGAGGGCTAATCAGGGATATCAGTGGTTGGCTAGAAAGTACTCTGATCTTTTCCGTCAGAAGAAGCTGAGACCGGGAAGTGTTAAGACAATAATATACTGATTAATAGGCCATGTTTCACGCTGATAGAAACTCAAGTCACCTCAGCTGTTAACACGAGAGAAAATGAGAACATAAGGACATTAGCAATAGGAGCAGGAATAGTCCATCTGCTCGGACTGGCATAAATAGACAATGAAAGTGATCGAGAAACATAGAAACATAGAAACTCCGTCAATGTGTCTGAAGCATTGCCCTGCAATCTGTGTCTGGAGCCTTGCCCTGCAACCAGTGTCCGGAGCCTTGCCCTGCAACCAGTGTCTGGAGCCTTGCCCTGCAACCAGTGTCTGGAGCCTTGCCCTGCAACCAGTGTCTGGAGCCTTGCACTGCAACATGTGTCCGGAGCCTGACGTCGCCCTGCCTCTACCTGTAGCCTTGCCTCACCTCACCTCTGACTGGATCCGTGTCTCGCTTTGCCTCTGCCTGTAGCCTTGCTTCACCTTGCCTCTGAATGGAACCGTGTCTCGCTTTGCCTCTGCCTGGAGCCTTGCCACTATATAACAATTACAGCACGGACACATGCCATCTCGGCCCTTCTAGTCGGTACTGAACGATTACTCTCACCTACTCCCACTGACCCGCACTCAGCCCATAAACTTCCATTCCTTTCCAGTTCATATACCAATCCAATTTTACTTTAAATGACAATACCGAACCTGCCTCTTTCACTTCTACTGGAAGCTCATTCCACACGGCTACCACTCTCTAAGTAAAGAAATTCGTGTTAAACTTAAATGTTTGCCCCCTAACTCTCATATCATGTCCTCTTTTTTGAATCTCCCCACACTCAATTGAAAAAAGCCTATCCACGTCAACTCGCCCAATCCCCTTCATAATTTTGAAAACCTCTATCAAGTCCCCCCTCAACGTTCAACGCTCCAAAGTGTAAACACCTAACTTGTTCAACCTTTCCCTGTAACTTAGGTGCTAAAACCCAGGTAACATTCTAGTAAATCTCCCCTGTACTCTCTCTATTTTGTTGCTATCTTTCCTATAATTCGGTGACAAGAACTGTACATAATACTCCCAATTCGGCCTTGCCAATGCCTTGTACAATTTCCAATTACATCCCAACTCCTATACTCAATGCTCTGATTTATAAAGGCCAGCATACCAAAAGCTTTCTTCACCACCTTATCCACATGAGATTGCACCTTTAGGGAACTATGCACCGTTATTCCTAGATCACTCTGTTCTAATGCATTTTTCAATGTCCTACCATTTACAATGTATGCCCTATTTGGATTATTGCTACCAAAATTTAGCACCTCACACTTATCAGCATTAAACTCCATCTGCCATTTTTCAGCCCGCTCTTCTAACTGGCCTAAATCTCTCTGCAAGCTTTGAATACCTGCTTCATGATCCACAACGCCACCTTCCTGAGTATCATCTGCATACTTACACATCCAATTAACTTACTAATCCAAGCCTTGTCTCTGCTTGAAGCTTGGCTTCGCCTTGCCTCTGATTGGAGCCTCGCCCTGTTTGGAACTGTCTATCTTCGCTAGGTAGGTCTGTCCCTTTTGCCACTACCTTGCGTTGGGAACTCTCTCGTCCTGTTCAGTGTTATGACTAATTCGTCCAGGCCCTACGTCCTGCACTCAGGAGGGTACCCGGCTCAGTGTTCCATGTTCCTGTCTCTCCCTTGACCAAGTCAAGGCTTCGAGCTATTTTCTTGTCCTAGTCACTTCGAAGGTCCTTGTCCTGTCCGAGACACGGCTTTGTGTTCTCGTCTTGTCATCTGCCTCGCCGAGCTCAACTGTACCTTGCCCAGCCCGGTGCTTCGGTTCACTTGTCCTGTGCTGGTGTTTCCTTATCCTGTCCAAGAGTCTCACGTCCAATCCTGTTGCCTCTCCTCGTCCTGTAACCTCGTCATATCCTCGAATCGTTCTGGTGTCCAAGCCCGAGTTCAGACTCAGGTTCTGTGTTCTTCTCCAGTCTCTGGCTCGGAGTGTAACCCCGGCCTCCCAGTCCCCTGTTCCATGTCCTGGTTCCCTACCCTAGTCAGGTCCTATCTCCGGCTCGGAGTGTAGCCCCGGCCTCCCAGTCCCCTGTTCCATGTCCTGGTTCCCTACCCTAGTTAGGTCCTATCCCAGGCCCGAATTCCTTGTCTAGTCCAGGGCCGGTGGTAAACCCACTGACTATTTACACAATAAATATCTCTCATCATTTGATAAACCTCTATCAGGTCACCTCTCATCCTTCGTCGCTCCAAGGAGAAAAGGCCGAGTTCACTGAACCTGTTTTCATAAGGCGTGGTCCCCAATACCGACAACTTTCTTGTACATCTTTTATGCACCGTTTCTATGGATCCCGCGTCCATCCTGTATCGAGGCGATCAGAACTGCGCACAGTACTCCAGGTCGGGTCAAACCGGGGTCCTATACAGCTGCAACATTACCTCTCGGCTCCTAATTTCATTACAAATATTAATGGCGGCCAAAACACCGTATGCCTTCTTAACCACAAAGTCAACCGGCGCAGCTGCTTTGAGCGCCCTATAGACTCGTACCCCTCTTATCCTTCACACTGCCAAGTGCCTTACCTTTAATAGTGTATTCCGCCATCATATATGATCTGCCAAAATGAGACAATTTGTACTGATCTGTGTTGCACACAGAAGGATAGTTTGGAAGGTTCAATCCTTAGGTATTACTACTGGAGTTGTAAAATTGATTCAACTGTGTCTGGATGGGAGATGCCAGCGAGTCGAGGTGCATAACTGTTTGTCAGGTCGGAGGCCGGTGACTAACGGTTTGACTCAAGGATCTGCGCTGTGTCCAATGTTGTTTGTCATCTACGTTAATCTCGATGATCGGGTGGTATAAGTGGTCGAGGCAGGTTCGGTTTTGCCATTTAAGTAAAATTGGATAGTTATATGCACAGAAAAGGAATGGAGGGTTAAGGGCTGAGTGTGGGTCAGTGGGACCAGGTGAGAGTAAGCGTTCGGCACGGAATAGAGGGAGCGAGATGTCCTGTTCCCGTGTTCTAATTGTTAAGCTGTTATATGGGTTGAAATCTATCTTCCACTTCTCTGCCTGGTTTTGCATCTCTGAAAGCACTCCACACTATCTACAACGCCTTCAACCTTTGTGTCACCAGGGAATTTACTCCACCTCCTCATCCAGGTCATTTATAAAAAATCACGACGAATAAGTTTAGCAGAACAACCACTGAGGCACACTACTGGTCACCGACCTCCATGCAGAATATGAATCGTCTGCAACCATTCTTTGCCTTTAGTGGGAAGCCAGTTCTGGAGCCAGAAAGTAATGTCCCTTAAATCCCATGCCTCCTTTCTTGCTCAATAAGTCTTACATCGTGTACCTTATCAAATGCCTTACTGAAATCCATACGCTCTACATCTCCCACTCTTCATTCATCAATGTAGTTTCGTCACATCCTCAATTAATTTAATCAGGCTCGTAGGGCAGGACCTGCTGTTGATAAAGCCATTATGACGGCTCCTAATCATATTATTCTTCTCTGAATTTTCATAAATTTTGCCTCTCAGGATCTTCTCCGTCAACTTACCAGCCACTGAACACGCTTACCTACCTTTCCCACATAGCCCTTAATTCTTCTGTTGTGCAAACAACACTGCATTCATTCTGAAATATACTTATTGAGATATCCTCCATTGTTTCTTTAAGCAGCGAATTCCACAGATTCACCACCCTCTGAGAGAAGATGTTCCTCCTCATCACGGTCCTAAATCCTCATGCTACTCCCTGTTGTTTTAGTCTCAGCTACCGGTGGAGACAACCTTGCTCCCACAATCCTTTCTATCCATTCAATAGTTTTAAATGTTTGCCGAAAATTTCCTCTCATCCATCTGAGTTCAGGCGAGTACGATCCCAGGCGACTCAATTGACCCTCATAGTCGAACCACCTCATCTCTGGAATCAGCTGGTGAACCGCCTACACAGACAGTTTACCAATCCTCAAGTCGGGAGAACAAAACTGCACAGTGCTCCGGAAGCCGCCTCACCAGTACCTCGTGCAGTTCCAGCATGAAATCGCTGCTCTTAAATGCAATTCCTCTGGCAAAAAAAAAAGGCGAGCATCCCATTTGCCTTCTTGATAGCCTGCTACACCGGCAAACCAACCTTTTGTGATTCAAGCACAATCACTCCAAAGTCCCTCCGCACAGCAGCATACAGCAATCGTTTACTACTTACATAATCTTCTGTTCTCCCCTTTTCCCTTCCCAAGAGAATGACTTCGTATTTACCAACTTTGAACTCCATCTGCCAGACGCCTGTACATTCGCTGAAGATAGTACAACCCTCTGCATGCTGATAGTTTCCTCTGCACAATTTGTCTGATGGCAGTGATGATGTCAACGTGATCTCATGTTTTTAACTGGTGAGACATTGAAGCTATTTATTTATGTACTTAATTATGTTGGTACTATATTCTGGCATCATACTTGACCGGCAAAATGAAAGATATCCCACTTGTCTGTGTTGAACATCATCTCGCTCTTCACAGCGCAGTTTTGTATCCTATCGATGTCCCTCTTTAGCCTCCGACAGCCTTCCACTCTATCCACAACACCTGCAATTTTTTAAATCTCCGGAGTTACTAAACCAGCGCTCCACTTCCTCAACCAGATCATTTATAAAAATCACGAAGAGTAGTGGTACCAGAACAGAACGTTGAGGCACACCACTGGTAAACAACCTCAATGCAGAACACGACCGTCTACAACAACACTCAATCTTCAGTGAGTAAGCCGATTCTGGTTCCACATAGGAATGTCCCCTAGTATCATATGCCTCGTTACTTTCACAATAAGGCTTACATGAGGTACCTTATCAAATTCACTCCGCTGATGTTTGGAAAGACCTGCCTTGCAATTAGCGGGTCGTTAGAGGACAGGTATAACAGAGCAGCGGACTTATATTTTTGAACGTCATCATGAGGAAGAGACGAGAAACTTACCCAGAAGAGCTACAATGGCGAGGACAGGGTAGTAAACCACTTGCAATGTTATAAGCGCAAAGGTGATTCGAAAGTCCCACGTTAGCCCTTCGGAATTGTCAACAAGAGCATAATACGCCCAGAAAGCTTTCTTCTCAATTCCCCTAGCATTGCACGGTGCATTTCGCAGATTATAATCCATTGCTGTGATAGTCCAGATACCTGTTTCCGATCCAACCGCTGTCTTCCCTCTTTCTGCAGCCGCTGGTCTCTGATAGCGTAGAATGGCGGCTCTTACTGAAACTGTCGCTGTCACGGATACCGTACATATTTATAGAGCAGGCAACCGGCAGCCACACCTCCGCGGTGACGTCGGCAATCCCCACGGACACTCCCTTAATGAGGTTGTACTGAAAGACAGGTGCAGTTAACCCTTTATTTGCGGACCGTCAGAGAAGCGATACAAATGCAGGTTGGAAAGCTATTTGAGAAATCCCGTAGCCGGCTGTCCACGGATACGTGCCGTGCCGTGTCTTTAAAATCAAGAAACCTGTTCACACACAGCTAGATACTGATCTACACCCAGTCTAGAAGGGCGGGTTCACGCAGCAACTAAAAACAAAATACAATAAACTGTAATGATGATATGAACAGATTGAAAACAACTATTTCATAGATTGTTCTTAAACATTATATTTGCATGGGTAGATTGAAAATCATATCGATATAGATAATTACAAAAATGATTTTCAGAAATATAGTTTGGACCAGCAGCCTCTCGGGTCTTCGGGTGATTTGGGAGGAGAGACTTCAATCAGCACGTGTATAAAAGGCCACAGCGTGTCCTTACAGTGAAAAGCAGCTTTGTCCAGCGACCAGGCACCTTTTGTCGTTGAACCGCAGGAAGAAAGCAAGGGAATACAGAGTAGCCGTCGGCAGAATGGACCGCTATGCAGGTGATCTTCAGGCTTCTGCTCGCCGAGGCGTCTGCTCCGGGAGAATTCAGTCAAAGTAGATAAAGAAAAGTAAAGCAGTTGGCTAACTCTTTTTTATTTTTCCGTTCTTTATATCTGATCAGATTGGATAACAGTGCTGTGAAGTAGAATAGTTCAATGCTCTGTCTGCCGGATCTGAGAAGGTAAAGAAAACCCCAGTAACGCTGACGACGACAGCTACGAGAAATCCGTTCAGCTGCATCTTCTGACAATCTGTGTTACAGAGATGAAGCTGAACCTGGATGACCTCCAGGTCGTTCGGGATGCTGAAGCTGTGCTGGACATATAGAGAGGCAGTTACACCCAGGGAACAGGGCACAGGAGACTTTGTGACAGTTAGGGAGGAGAAACGGTTGAAGAGGCCAGGGCGGAGTTCCCCCGTGGCCATCTCCCTCTCCTTCAACATTTTGGATACTGTCGCCGACTTTGTGGGTCGGGATAATCACCTAACAGTTTTGAGTCACAGTGGTCCAGTCGCAAGCTCTTAGTTTGCCTCTGTGACTCAGAAGGCAAGTGGGCGTTGAGCGGTGTCAGTGTTTTTGTGTGTGGGTGGGGCGGCATGGTGAAAGTCTCGCTGTGGTGTTAGGATGTTCGTTAGTGGTGCGGACAGTTGGTTTTGTCAGCGACAGCTTCAGCGATATCTCGGATCTAGTCCTCAGCATTCTTGACTGGGAGGGTGCACAGCTCTATAGCTTGGGCCATTGAGTTACCAATGACGTTGGTACGATGAGTAAGGAAACACAGCACTGCCGGTTCCGTGAGTTAAGAGCGAAGTTGAAAGGATTTGCTGCCCTTGTTATGTGTTTGTGTTGTCACAACTAGGAACAATTTCCAGATTAATAGGTTTCTAAATAGTTTCTTTTATATCCCAGTCGTCTGGAAATGTACGCTAACATTGCATTTGGCTTCCTCACCTTCCTGCAAGTTTCCCCCAAATAGTCCCCCCAAAAATCTCTGCTACTCTGTTTTTTTTTCAATCTTTTCCCCATTTACCAAATAGTCCAGGACTATACAGAGGGTATACAGTTTACTACATGGCAAATGAGTTGTTTCTATACACCAGTCGTCTGGAAACTGATTGGAATACGTATTTGACTCCTTCACCATTGACTTAATTTGCAGATTTTCCTGCGGCTCTGCAACTCTGATTTTCAATTCAATCGTTATTCCTATTTTCGAAATAGTCCACGTCTTTATTTCCTCTGCCGAAGTGTGAGACTAGGCACGTCCCTACATTATACTCCTCTGATAATTATTTTCCTGTTCTCCAATATGTCCTATTCCTTCTTCAAGCACCCTGCTTTATTAACTCTACCTGCCCTTCCATTACCCTTCTCATGATCAGCAAACCCTGCAACAACGCATTCCAAACTTCATCGATATCACTGATGCACAACGGGATAAGAAGCGGTCCCAACACCGATGGCTGCGGAACTCCACTGATAACCGCATCCAATCAGAAAAGAGCCAAAGCAGTAATGTTTATGGACATCTCCAAAAAGCCACAAAAGTAAACACCACCAGGATAGTAAGACCTGAAAACACATACATAGACAGGGTGTGTCCTGTTTCA
The DNA here is from genome assembly GCF_030144855.1 of Hypanus sabinus. Classification (NCBI taxonomy): domain Eukaryota; kingdom Metazoa; phylum Chordata; class Chondrichthyes; order Myliobatiformes; family Dasyatidae; genus Hypanus; species Hypanus sabinus. Next base: position 262,528 of record NW_026781435.1, on the reverse strand, counting down.
CAGCTTCAGGGTTCCCTAAAACCACCATTTTCCTTGATTTAGCCTACACCGGTGGATCTAAAATCCGTATCAATAGATACCGGTCAAATCTGACCCGGAGCAGACCCAATGTAGAAGAATGTGTAGCTCATGTAGGAAAGAATATATTTTTTCAAAAAAAAAATGATTTTGCGCCTTTTGGGTCACTTTAGGAAAAACTATCAAATTTCTGCTAAAAAAAAAAGGCATTCAGTGTGTTTATACAGCTGTCAAATGTCCAAGCGGGTCATATTTGACCCGAACAGTACGTATCGGTTTAAAGAGGAATGTGAAAGAGTATGAAACGTTAATAGGGTGAATATTGTTTTCCAATTTTTATAGTTACGAATACTATCATCGCAGTCACTTGAAAAGAGGAGAAAAATTAACCCTCCGTGTAAAATACTGATATAATTCTCAAGGGCGCTGCAAATATGCGCTCCTCTAAATATTCTGAAAGCTCCGAGCAATTGAGAAATGACCGTGTTGGGTTCGGGATTTATCAGCGGTGCGGTGAGTGATATTATCCACTCTCGTTCCAGAAGCTGATATTTGCGATCTCACGTTGTTCCTAAACCTGAATTAGGAAGCCTGATACCTGATTCACGTCCCTGGCTGAAGAAACAAGTAATGAAAGATTCAGCGAAATCCAACTGCGCCTTTGTCAGGACGGCACCCTGACTTCTTCAGTTCCTGAGAAGGACATGTTAATTCGCCAGGTGCCCATTGACTTTCCCCAATATTTGTAAATTCCTGTCCTTTCATAACCAGCAGCTAATCATGGACTCCGACGTTTCTCATGTCGCAAACACATTATTTGGGTAATTGACAATTGCTTTATCGATGTGGAAACACAGTGAAACAGAGTGAAGATGTTATTCTGTATTTTTTTTTCTCTCTCTCTGTATTGCGGGTTAGCATGACAGATTAGGATGTTTTCTAAAGATATTGAGTTCGCAGAAAATAAATCTAGATTACATAGTACAATGTATATTTGTCGGTGTAATTATATATACACACACACACACACACACACACACTCACTCACACATAGATACACACACACACACGAGCAGACACACACACACACTCACTCACACACACACACAAACACACACAGAAACACACACACATACACTCACACACACACACACACACACACACACACACTCACACACTCACTCACTCACAGGCACACACACACACACACACACACACTCACTCTCTCACACACACACACACTCACTCACTCACACACACACACACACACACACAAATACATTATCCTAAATCGCATATAAAGACTCCTTAACCGATTTTCAAACAGGATCACATTTTCAACCCATCTGCGCTTTTAACAAGCTCCTTCAACATCCACAGCTCCATCGTTTGGTGTCGCATCCAAGCATGCTTATGAGTCATCCTCATTTTCATCCCCAAGTTAAACGCCAGAACATCTGCAATTCTTGTCACGTTTAGAATGGCTGCCCTCCACCAGCACACTCTGTCCTCCACCAGCACCCTCTGCCCTCTATGGCCAGGACAAATTTGAGTCCATGCTATTTAATGCAGCTCGGTCTTGTGGATCAGCCCATTGGAACGGGTCCGTCTCAGAAGTCCTACTTCCAGTCGTTTCTCAACGGTCGGGCCTTGGCTGGCGCAAAGCTTCACGGACCCAGCCACCCTTAAATTTACAATAACCAATTAACTTATTACGATATAGTGTTCGTCCCTCCCCCCGCCCTCTCTCTCTCCTCTCTCTCTCTCTCTCTCTCTCTCTCTCTCTCTCTCTCTCTCTCTCTCTCTCTCTCTCTCTCTCTCTCTCTCTCTCTCTCTCTATTTTGTAGGAAAAGTACGATTTTTAAAGATATTGAGTTCTCAGAAAATAAAATATTTTCACTTGCCACTTCCTTGCCAATTCTCCTAATCTGCCTGAGGTCCTCTGCAAACAACGTCTTTACTGAACAGTAGCTTCCTCTACACCGATATTTCGAACATCTCCAAACTTGGAAACCATCTATTCCCTCACCTATGACATTGACACAGAGCAATAAAGGTCCATACACCGACACGTTCGGAACACCACTGATCACTGGCAGCCAACTAGTCAAATTGAAAACGATCCTTTTCTTCCCACTCGCTAGCTCCTACCGATCAACCATTGTTCATGGCATTTGTTGTAATATCAAGGGCTCTTAATTTGATAAGCAGCCTTATCTGCGGCACCTTGTCAAAGGGCTTTTGAAGTCCAAATACACAGCATCCTCGATACACATTATATCTGAGATACGTCAGGCTATCAGGTATATAACTCCCTTTCTACTATTTTCCTCCTTTCAGAAAGAGTGACGTGGCATTTGCAATTTATCTTCCTCTGGCACCATGAGCGAGTCCAATGATTTTAGAAAGATCAATGCTAATGCGTTCACTATCTCTGCCGCTCATTCTTTAATAACCCTGAGGTGGAGTTAGGACCATAGAACATTACCGAACAGAAACAGGGCTTTTGGCCGTTCCTGGATATGCCGAACCATTTTGCTGCCTAGTCCCACTGATCTGTAACTGGACCTTATCCTTCCATACACCTCCCATCCATGTACCTGTCCAAGTTGTTCTTAAATGTTAAAAGTGAACCCGCATTTACCAGGTCATCGGGTAGATCATTACAGACTCCCACCACTCTCCGTCTGAAGAAGAAACCCCCCTCCCTTTAAACTTTTCGCCTTTCACCCTTAACCCATGTACCCTGTTTTCTCTCTTCTCGCCTCAGAGAAAAAAAACTCAGAGGAGTTCATATGGTCCGTGTGACTTATGTACCCTTAGGTCGTTCAGCCTTCTGAGCACCTTCTCTCTTGTGAGAATAACTGCACCCACTTCTGTTTCTTCACACACTACAACATCAACCATCGTGCCAGTATCTTCCACAGTGGCGATTGAAAGAATAGATTCATTTATTTCATCTGCCATCTCGATTTTCTCCGTTATATTTTCCCACTGCCTCATTTTCCAGTGGCCCTACATCCACTCTCTTTTCTATTTGATTTTTCTATATTGAAAACGATGTCACCACCCACCTTCATGTTCTTTATTAGCTTGCTTTTATATTTCATCTTTTCCTTTCGAATGATTTTGTTAGGTGCTCTCAGTAGGTTTTCATAAGCTTTGCAATTCGCTGTTTTCCCAGCAGTTTTTGTTTTGTTATATGCCTTCTCTTTTGCTTTTACGTTTTGACACGATTGTGCTAAATTGTCAGTTGAGTATCTATTTCTTTGTAGAATGCATTTGTTCTGCAGGTTCCTCTGTTTTATCAGAAATTTTCCGCATTTCCGCCCTGCAGACAATCCTGCAGCCAATCCTGACAGCGATCCTGACAACGATCCTAACGACGAAACCGACAGCGTATCCATCAGTTTTTATTTGGCCAAGTCCTTGCTCACACACTGCAATTTATTTTACTGCACTGAAACACTGCTGCGTTTGACTTTAATTTTCCCTATCATATTTGAAATTAAACTCAACTATATTCTGATGACTGCTTCCCAAATGTTCGTTTTCCTTAAGCTCCCGAATCATTCCTGATTAGTTTAATACCACCCAATCTAATATAGCTGATCTACAATTCGGGTTAAGAACAAAAATATATGCAGATAACCCTACAAGTGGAGAGGCTGTACTTGATTTGGTATTGGAATATGAACCTAACCAGGTGTCAGGTCTCTTAGTGGGAGAGCATTTTGGAGACGGTGATCGTAATTCTATCTTCTTTGCAATAGCATTGCAGGGAGATAGGAACAGATATGTTAGTAAAGCGTTTAATAGGAGTAAGTCGAATTATTCTGCTATCAGGCAGGAAATGGAAGCTTAAGATGGAAACAGATGTTCTCAGGGAAAACTACCTAAGAAATATATGGAAATGATCAGGAAATTTTTGTCTGGAGTTCTGCCTTGGTGCGTTCCAAAGAGACAGGGAAGTTATGGTAGGGTAGGGGAACCATAGTGTACAAAGGCTGTAATAAATCTAGTCAAAGGGAAAATAAAGGTTTCCAAAAGTTTAGAGAGCTAGGTAATGTTAGAGATCTAGAAGATAAGAAGACTGAGAGGATGGAGTGGAGCTAAAGTTGTCAGTTAGGAGAACCGGAAGGGGCCAGGAGCAGGCAGCGCCGGGATGTATTAGGGAAAATCACAAGACATTCTACAAGTATGTGCAGAAGTAGGAACAATATGAAAGAATAGGACCTATCAAGTGCGATAGTGTGAAAGTGTGTATGGAACCGAATGAAGTAGCAAAGCTAATTAATGAATACTTTGCTTCAATATACACTATGGAAAAGCATCTTGGTGATAGTAGTGCTGACTTGAAACAGGCTGAAAGGACTGAGCATGTAGATATTAAGGAAGAGGATGTGCTGGAGCTCTTGGAAAGCATCAAGTTGGATACGTCTCCGGGACAGGACGGAATGTACTCCAGGCGACGGTGGGAGGGAAGGGAGGCGATTGTTGAGCCCCTGGCGATAATAATTACATCATTAATGGGGACGGGAGAGGTTCTGGAGGATGGCAGAGTTGTGGATGTTGTTCCTTTATTCATTAAATTGAGTAGAGATAGACCAGGAAACTATAGTCCAGTTATTCGTACCTCAGTGGTCGGTAAGATGACGGAGAAGATCCTGAGAGACAGGATTTATGAATATTTAGAGAGGTATAATGTGATTAAGAATAGTCAGCATGACATTGTCAGGGGCAGGTCATGCCTTACGAGTCTGATTTTTTTTTAAGAAGTGACTAAACAAATTGATGAAGGAAATGCATGCCTTATGAGAATTGGTTGAGTGAACTCGGCCTTTTCTCCTTGGTTCGACGGAGGAGGAGAGGTGACCAGTTAGAGGTGTATAAGCTGATGAGAGACAGTGATCATGTGGACAGTGTCACGTACCCTGTGACCGGGTTAATTAACCAGCAGAAAAGGAAAATTCTTTGGAGTCTGGTATTTCGAAAACTAATAGTGTTTATCAGTAAACTACGCAATACCGTACTATGAATGCAAATATAACAAACAGGGAAGTAATGATATATCTTTACATAAGTGTGGAAATAGGAAGTCTAGGGGTAAATAAATCCAGTCTTACGATGATATGTAAGAAATGTCAGTTCAATGCACCAGGTTGCTGTTGTTGGTAAGAGAGAGAGAGAGAGGGATTTGCAATCCAAAGGCATATGTTGTGAGAAGGCAATTATGCCGATATTCCAAAACAACGATAATAGTAGATTTTATATCCGAAGTTGTTCCACTCCACACAGGAATTATCACCGGAAGTGATCTTCAACTAATATCCTTTCAACACCAGTGGTACTACAACCAAATTCAGCTGCGGGTCATCTCAAAGTGGTGGCCATAGGATACTCAAACAGAATCCACGTATGGATTATCAACAAAAGTAGCTAATCACTGAGGTACTTGAATCTATCTTCCAGTGGTAAAACTACCAACCTCGACCAGGATTATCACACACAGGTAGATTCCGCACAAGGCTACCTCGAACACACAACTGTGATAGCCACCTATCCAGTTCCACGTCATAATAAATATCTCCAATAGTGATTTGACACAGGGTTGCTGTGAACTACCACACCCAAACAAGGGTAACACACGTTGTAATCACAAAGTTTTCCCCCTCACCAGAGAGCCACCTACTGTGGATTAACTACGTGGCAGTCACACCTTCGTATTCGAATGGAACTCAAACTCACCCTTACGGGCTGCAGAGGAGAGAGTCCAAACAGTGACATCTTTGTCACTAGGTTTCTTCTGTTTCAAAATTTCTTCACCCCTCTTCTCTTCCTTTAAGGTCACCTAATGTGTCCACAAACAAAGGCAGTCGTTATGGGGGATTTCAACATGCAGGTGAACTGGGAGAATCAGGTTGGTACTCGAACACAGGATAGGGAATTTGTAGAGAGCCTACGGGATGCATTTTTGGAACAGCTTGTACGAGAGCCGACCAAGGACAAGGCAATTCTGTATATAGTGTTGTGTACTGAGCAGGATTTGATAAACGATCTTGAAGTAAAGGAGCCATTAGGAAGTAGGGACCATAATATGATAAGTTTGTATCTGCAATTTGAGAGGGATAAGGGCAGATCGGAGGTGTCAGTGTTGCAGTTGAACAAAGTAGACTACGGAGCCATGAGGGAGGAGCTGGAGAAAGCTAAATTGACGGATATCCGAGCAGAACTGACAGTGGAACAGCAATGGCAGGTATTATTGGGAATAATGCACAAGGTGCGAAATCAGTTCACCCGGAGAAGGAAGGATTCAAAGGGGGGAAAGGGGCCACCGTGGTTGACAAAAGAAGTCAGAGATTGCATAACATTAACAAAAAGAATTATGACAGAGCTAGGGTGTGTGGGAAGACAGAGAATTGGGATTTTTTTTTAGGAACAAAAGAACTTAACTGAAAAGGCAATACGGGGACAAAAAATGATGTAGCCAGGATATAAAGATGGAAAGCAAAATATTTTTTTAGGTATGTGAAGAGAAAGAAGATAGTTAAGAACAATGTTGGGCCCTTGAAGAATCAATTGGGTGAAATTGTTATGGGAAACAGAGAAATGGCAGAAGAATTTAAGAAGTACTTTCAATTTGTTATCACCAGGGAAGTCACAAGCAATCTCTCAGATGTATGGATGGGCCAAGGATAAAGGGTAACAGCGGAAATGAAACAGATTGATATTAGGAAGGAAATCGTGATTTGGATGTGTAGACTGATGGGACTGAGGGCTAACAGATCCCCATGTTCCAGATTGTCTGCATCTTAGAGTACTAAAGGAGATGGCCCAGGAAATTGCGGATGCATTGGTAATCATTTTTCAATGTTCCTTAGATTCAGCATCAGTTCCTTAGGATTGGAGAATGGCTAATGTTATCTATCTTTTTAAGAAAGGAGGGAGTGAGAATACAGAGAACTATCGTCCTGTCAGCCTAACATCAGTAGTGGGGAAGATGCTAGAGTCCATTCTTAAAATGAAATAGTGGCAAATCTAGATAGCAGTGATAGGATTGGGACGAGCCAGCATGGATCTACCAAGGTCAAATCATGCTTGACTAATCTATTGGAGTTTTTCGAGGATGTAACCAGGAAGTTCGACAAGGGAGATCCAGTGGATGGAGTGTACCTCGATTTTCAGAAGGCATTTGATAAGGTCCCACATAGGAAATTGGTGGGTAAAATGAGGGCTCATGGCATTGGGGGGAAGATATTGACATGCATAGTAAACTGGTTGGCAGATAGAAAGCAAAGGGTAGTGGTTAATGGGTGTTTCTCGGAATGGCAGGTGGTGACTAGTGGAGTGTCACAGGGCTCGGTATTGCGACCACAGCTGTTTACGATTTACATCGACGATTTGGATGGAGGCATTGAGAATAACATCAGCAAGTTTGCTGAGGATACGAAGCTGGGTGGCAGTGTGACATGTGATGAGGATGTTAGGAGAATTCAGGGTGACTTGGATAGGCTGGGTGAGTGGGCTGATACTTGGCAGATAACGTTTAAGGTGAATAAGTGTGAGGTTATCCACTTTGGGAAAAAGAACAGGAAGGCAGATTATTATCTGAATGGTGTAGAGTTAAATTAGGGAGAAATACAAAGAAATCTAGGAGTCCTTGTTCATCAGTCACTGAAGGTGAATGAGCAAGTGCAGCAGGCACTGAAGAAGGCTAATGGAATGTTGGCCTATATTACAAAGGGAATTGAGTACAAGAGCAAGGAAATCGTTTTGCATTTGTACAGGGCCCTGGTGAGACCACACCTAGAGTACTGTGTACAGTTTTAGTCTCCAGTGTTAAGGAAGGACATCCTGGTTGTAGAGGAAGTGCAGCGTAGATTCACAAGTTTAATTCCTGGGATGTCCGGACTGTCTTACGCTGAGAGGTTAGAGAGACTGGGCTTGTACTCGCTGGAAGTAAGGAGAAAGAGATGGGATCTGATTTCAACATATAAGATTAATAAGGGATTGGACAAAACAGAGGCAGTAAATATGTTCCAGTTGAAGGGAGATCCAGTACCAGAGGGCATAGTTTAAGAATAAGGGGTCGGTCATTTAGGACAGAGTTAAGAAAAACCTCTTCTCCCAGAGAATTGTGGGGTTAGGGAATGTACTGCCTCAGAAGGCAGAGTGGGTGGCAATGCACTGGATGCTTTCAAGAAGGAGCTAGATTGGTATCTTATGGATAGGAGAATCAAGGGATATGGGAACAAGGCAGGAACCGGTTATTGATTGTAGATGATCAGCCAAGATCTTAGAATGGTGGTGCAGTCTCGAAAGGCTGAATAGTCTTCGTCTGCACCTATTGTATACTGTCTTCTCTCCTTTGTCTAAAGGCGACCGTTCTTTAGTGGTGGAACTATCAACCAGCCAAGGGAGGACACGTGAATTCTTGCCCACTGGTTGCACCTTTTCACACTGTTTGTCACTGATCGATTTCCCGGGATCGATCCTCCAAAACCTCATCTGCGCGTCAGTGCACGGCTCATTCAACGTCCCGTGGTGTGTCTGACTGTGTCCCAACAGACCTGTTTTTTATCTGCACATGCTGGACACCGGCTGTCCATCAATCGGCACCTTCCTGCTGTCTTTGCAGGAATCTTAACAAGCAGGCAAAAGTGTCCTTGGAGAAAAGGTAAACAATCAACCTAGGAACCATAAAATTAAATCTTCTCTCTCTCTCTCTCTCTCTCTCTCTCTCTCTCTCTCTCTCTCTCTCTCTCTCTCTCTCTCTCTCTCTCTCTCTCTCTCTCTCTCTCTCTCTCTCTCTCTCTCTCTCTCTCTCTCTCTCTCTCTCTCTCTCTCTCTCTCTCTTAACCAGTGTCGAAAAGCCAGTCTCATTCTCTCGACATTTTAAAATAATAGTCCACAGAAAATATGTGCCCTAGGACCCTACATAACCATACATAGCCATAGTCATAGTCAGCGGCTTTTCCCCAGGGCTATAATGGTTGCCACAAGAGGACACGGATTTCAGGTGCTGGGCAGTACATACACAGGAGAAATCAGGGGTATTGTTCTTTACTCACAGAGTGGTGAATGCGTGAAATGCTCTGCTCGCAACGGTCTTGGAGGCGGATTCGATAGGGTACTTTAAGTTTCTTTCGGATAGGTACATGGAGCTTTGAAAAATAAAGGGTTATGCGTAGTCCCAGTAATTTCTAAGGTAGCGACATGTGGGCCGAAGGGCCTGCATTGTGCTGTATGTTTTCTATGCTTCTATGTTTACCTTTTTGTTTTTGCAGATCGTATCAAACGGAGTGTATGAACGGTCATAGTCAGAGACTTACCTGTCGACGAGATATTCTCGTATATCTCTTATCGTTTGGCAGAAACAGAGACCGAACGGCCGTGTTACCTTGACAAAGTTAAGATCTCCATGCCCACATTTTCAACCCATCTGCACTTTGATCAACCTCCTTCAGCATCCACAACTCCATCACTTTTTGTGTCGCCTGTAAACATATTTATGAGTCATCCCCTTTTTCATCCAAGTTAAACGCCAGGACATCTCCGGCACTTGTCACATGCAGAATGGCTGCCCTCCATCACGACGCCCTGTCCTCGGCGTGAAGGATAAATTTGAATTCATGTTATCCAATACAGCTCGGTCTTATGGATCAGTCCCCGGGAACAGACCCGTCTCTAAAGTCAGTTCCCAACGCCGAGTCTTGCTGGCACAATGCTTCACGGTCCCAGCGACCCTTCAGTTTACAGCGAACAATTAACCTATTAAAATGTAATGGTTGGGGTGTGGAACGAAGCAACAGCATGCCGAGGAAACCCCGGCGGTCACTCTGTGCAGGCAGCGGCAGGAAATGAGGAGAGTAGTCGGTAATCAAACGGAGAAAGAAAAATGCCAGACTACGAGGGACCCAGCAGAGTTGCGCGTCGGCGTTTCGGAGAGGTTGCGTATCAAGCAGTATCTCAGTAGGAATATTACAATGCCAGATGCAGGAAAAAGGTCCGATGTATCCAGACCAATTGGAACTGTTTATTCCAGAGCCATACTTCTGGTAGCATCTCACATTTCGTACCGACTCTCAGTAAATAATTAGTCATCCGGTGCCTATAACTCAGCAATCACCTTCCCTCAGAGTATTCCCCCTCTTCGATGGACTGCCTACACAGGCTGACGAGCTCCAACTACCCGAAACACCCAATGCACTCAATACAATTCGACAGACTGGGCCTTCACTGCACAAAGTGTTTAAGTATTTATTTTAATTCCCAGAGGGCATTGTGATGGCAGTTGCTGCTTCTGAAGGACGAACGACAATTGAACGAGTGGTTTTACAAGTGCGAGTTACTGAATTATTCTCGAGGTGAAAGACAGATTCCATAGAGCCCGGATCAAGAGGACAATTGCTGTCTGTCCGAGGTAACCAGTCTTCCCGAAACATTCAATGGCTGGAGCTCGCCAGAGGAAAGAGACGGAGTACATTGGGCGTACCTGAGCAAGCTTTCGGGCCGCACGGAATATGGGCAGGACACAGACAATCACTTGGTGGAACTGAAGCAGAGATTACAGGGAACTCCTGAAGAACGTAAACTGGAATGAGCACAGTGGAGGCAGATTGGGAACACTGCCCTGATCGAGGTCCAGCATGGAGTAGCGGAGAGCGTGAGCTAATCGGGGTCAATGGAATTGCACGTGCGACTGGCGAAATGGGATATTTTGCGGCGGTATGGGAGAAGCGTCACCGAGGTTTAATGCGGTCCAGACAATGCCGAGTAAACTTTGCCATGAAACGTAATGGCGATTTGACTGTCTCCTTCAGCTGCACCCTGAACCGGGCCTGGACTACGGCGTAAAGGGCCGTGTTGGTGCAGCAGCTCAGCAGTTGCAGTTTGTAGCCCAGCTCCCGCAGAGAATACGGGGGTATCATTCCCAAGTAAATATACAGGCTCTCCCAAAGGGAATACATCGTCAGCAGCGCCCACAGCAGGATGAAATTCCCCGACATCACCAGCAGCATCAAGAGGGATTGTCTGCGGTTCCTCATCTCCGGGTCGGCGGGCGTCTCGCCATCGCGCGAACCAAGGAGTCTCCTCCGGGCTCGGCTGGCCACTAAGACGTGCCTGATGGTTAAACTGTTGAGCAGCAGAATGATGAAAAAGGGGAATATTGGGGTGAGGAAGAAATGAATTGCTAGAAACGTTGTCTCCAGAGACAGGGAAAAAAGAAAAGAACGACTACAGAGCACGGACGAAACTATTATCGAATATGACCCACTGAGCAAAAAGTACCAGAATATGTTCTTTACGCAGCTCAGCAGAGTCACTGTCCCCAGAACCAGAGCCGCCCCTCTCCCGGTGCAGTATTTTCGTTTCAGCTTCTGAAAACAAATGGCGACAAATCGATCAAAGGTGAAAGTGACGGTGAACCAGACAGAACAGTCCGTGGCGGCGTAGAACAGGACTGCGTGGATATTACACACTGGAACACGGAACGACCAGATGAAAACCTCGGCCGGTATGTAAGTCATCGGAATCTTTCTCAATAGAAGATCGAAGAGGACGACCAATTGATCCGCTGCTACCATGGCAACCAGGTACCTTGTGACGCCTTTGGAGAGACCGCACTTTCCCCGTGACAGGATAACGATTGTCACCACGTTAACTGTGCGGAGGGAAATAAAGACCAGTAATACATACTTGGATGAAAACTGGAATGTACTCAGATCTTTCGCGCCAGAAGGAGTTTCAAATGTGAAGTGTTTAGAGCAGAATGAACTGATTAATCTCATGTATCACGGTGACAGAAATTCAACTCCCGTCAAACATGGGAGAACATGAGAACATAAGAACAATAGCAATTGGAGCAGGAATAGTCCGTCGGTTCGGTCTGGCATGTTCCGGCAATGAAGGTGATCATGGCTGATCTGAACATGATCTCATCGCCGCATACCTGCCTTTTCCACAGAGACCTTAATTCTTCTACTATGCAAACAACAATGGCAACTTTTTAAAAATATATTTACTGAGCTGACCGCCAATGCTCCACTGTGCAGAGAATTCCACTGATTCACCTATCACTGGGAAAAACAGTTGCTCTTCATCTCCGTCCCAAGTTTACATCACAGAATGTTCAGGCAAGTTCCCTCAGTTATCGTCTTACCTACCAGTATAAACAGCTTTCCTACCTCTATCATATCTATCCCTTCAATATTTTTTAAATGTTTCTATACGATCTTCTCTCAGTCTTCTGAATTGCCACGATTACGAACACAGGCGATTCTATTTCTCCTCATAGTCGAACCACCTCATCTCTGCAATCAAATGGTGAACCGCCTACAACTCCACTTTATCCTTCTTCAAGTCAGGACACCAGAAAACTGCACGGTGCTCCAGACCCCGCCGCACCAGTATCTTGTGCAGATGCAGCACAACCTGCCTGCTCTTAATTGTCATTCCTCTGGCAACGAAGCCCAACATTCCATTTGTCTTCCTGATCGCCTGCTGCACCTGCAAGCCAACACCTTGTGATTCTAGCACAGGCAATCCCAAGTGCCTCCGCACAGCTGCAGACTGCAATCGTTTACCACTCAAATAATAATCTGTTCTTGCAATCGTCCTTCCCAAGTGGGTGACTTCGCATTTACCAAATCGGCCAGCTGCTAGTGCATTTGCTTAACCTATCAATATCCCCCTGCAGGTTCTCAGTTTCCTTAGCACTGTTTGTGACGGCGATAAAGCATGGCAGCGATGATGCCCAAGTGACCTCATGCCCTTCATCAGGTGAGACGTTGGAGCTATTTATGTATTTGTTTAATTCAGTGATGCAGCGCACTCCAACAGACTTCGACAACGCCGATTAATCCTGCCCTGACCCAAATGGACGCATCACTCTGGGGATAATAAAGAGGAGGCGTTCTGGTCACCTCAGTACTTGAAGGACGTGTAAGATTCACGGCGGCGCACATGAAATGTCTGAGAATGCTGACTGGATTGGAGAGCAATCCCTACGAGGAGGGTTTGTGTGCGCTCAGACTTGCGTCTCCTGCAGTGAAGCTGCTTGAGGGAACACTTGGTGGAAGTGTTTGTGAGGAGAACAGGCGGGGATAACGTTTACCTGACAGCGAGGGCACCAACGCTGGAAAGCGAAATTCCGCAAAGCATCGAAACACAGAAAACCTACAGCACAATACTGACCTTTCGGGCCGTAATGCTGTACCGAACATGTCCTTCCCTTACAAATTACCTATGGTTACGCATAGCCTTCTACTTATCCGTTTTCAAAGCTCCATGTATCAACACAACAGTCTCCTCAAAAACCCTATCGTGTCCGCCTCCACCACTGCTACCGGGAGCCCATTCCTCGCTCTAATCACTTTCTGCTTAAGATACTCTTCCCTGACAGATCCTCTATGCCTACATCCAAGTACGTTAATACGGTGCCCACTCGTGCCAGTCATTTCAGTCCTGGATAAAGCCTCTGAATATCCACACGATCAATGCCTCTCGTCATCTTACACACCTCTATCAGGTCAGCTCTCATCCACCGTCGATCCAAGGAGAAAAAACTGAGTTCACTCAGACTATTTTCATTCCCAATCCCGCAAACGTCCTTGTAAATCTCGGCACCATTTCTATGATTTTCACATTCTTCCTGCAGTGTGGCAACCGGAACAGAGCACAGTACTCCAGGTGCTGTCTGACCCGGGTCCTAGAGAGCTGCAATATTGCCTTTCGGATCGTAAACTCAGTACCGCGATTGATGACGGCCAGTACACCGTCTAACATTCTTCATCACAGAATCAGCGTCAGCAGCTGCTTTGAGAGCCCTTTGCACCCGGACCCCAAGATCTCTCTTAATCTCCACACAGCCGTGGGTTTTACTGTTAAGACTAAATTCTGCAATCATGTTTGAACAAACAAATTGAGGAACTTTATATCTATCTTAGTTGAACTCAATCTGCCGATTTCCAGCGCAGTTTTGCATCCGATCAGTGCCCCTCTGTAGACTCTGACAACCCTCCACACTATCCACAACACCTCGAAAATTTGTGACATCAATAAAAATACTAATCCATCCCTCCACTTATTCAACAAGGTGAATAATAATAATAAAAAAACATGAGTAATATTGGTCCCAGAACAGATCTCTTACACACTCCATTGGTCACCAGCATCCATGCAGAATATTACACGTCCACAACCACACTGTGTCTTTTGTGGGCAGGCCATTTCTAGATCCACAAAGCAATGTCCCCTTTGATCCCAAACCTCCTTACTTTCCCAATATTCCTTGCATGGGTTACCTTATCAAATACACGCAGCCGATGTTTGCTGAAGAGATGTCAGTGTGAGAGAGCAACTAGGAAATTAACGCATCGTTAGAGGACAGGTATGAAAGAGAAGCTGACTTATAGTTTTCAAAGTTAATTACGAGGAAGAGATGAAACGCTTACCAGGTACAGCTACAATGGCGAGTCCAGGATAGTAAACCATGTGGATGGTCTTAAGCGCCTCATAGATTCGATTGTTCAACGATATTTCTTTGTTAGTTTTCACCAGTTATGTATACGCCAGGAAAATATCCTTTACAGATGCCGCAGAATGTTGCAGATCCATTGCTGGAATACTCCAGATTCCTGTTACCGATCCAGCCTCTGTCCTCTCTCGATCTGGATCCCGCTGGCCTCTGATAGTGTAGACTGGCGGCTCTGACTGAGACTGGCGTTGAGAGGGAGACATATAAATAGAACAGGGAACCAGCAGCCACACCTCCGCCGTAACGTCATCAATCCCCACGGACACTCTCTTAATTAAGCTCAACTGAATGACAAGTTCAGTTCACCCTTTATTTGCAGACCGTCAGAGTAGCAATACAAATGCAGATTGGAAGAGTATCTAATAATCCCATCAGTCGGCTGCGGACAGCCGATGCGTGTCGAGTCCGCAAGTGGACAAGCAGTCAGGCACTGAAATGCAACTAATCTGGAACGCAAGGGACAAGCAGCAAATAAAAAAAAATAATAATGATATAAACAGCTTATATAATCATTGCATAGTCATTAATTTATTGTTGTTTATTTTTGGTGAGTATTCCACCACATCCTGCTCACATCACAGTATTTCGCTTTTTGGCGAGGCCCAATTGCAGGCTCCACACTCAACCCGGCATGGATGCAAAATGTGCCCGGGAACGGATCGACTGGATTCGAAACCGGAAACTTCCTTCCGGAGACCGGTGCTGACGTCACTGTACCGCCAGCTACCCTATAGTTGCATAGATAGATGGAAAATAATACCGATTTAGATAATTTCGCAATTATAATTTTGAGAGAAAGCTTTGACCTGCGGCCAATCGGGACGTTGGGTGATTTGGGAGGGAAGGACTTCAGTCAGCATGTATATTCAAAGTGACGGGAGGTCCTTACACTGAAAAATATATTTGACCAGGGACCAGAAGTCGTTTGCGGTTGATCAGCAAGAGGAAGCCAGGGGCAAACGCCATATCCCAAGCCTGAATGGGCCATCAAGCATCTTCATGCTTCTGCTTGCCGATGTGTCAGTTCAGGTAGGATTTAGTCAAAGGAGGCAAATAAAAATAAAGCACTTTGCGATGATTGTTTTCCTTCCTTTGGTTATATCTGTTCAGATATGATAGCACAGCTACCAGGTAGGATGGTTAAATGCTCCGATTGAGAGAGCTGGGAAGGCATGGAGAACTCCAGTAACCCTGACGATTACAGCTGCGAGGTCTGTGTGCAGCTGCGGCTTCTGATAATCCGAGTTAAGATGGTGGAGTGGAAAATGGACAAACTTCAGTTCATTCGGGAGTCTGAAGTAGTGATGGACAGGGCATATAGAGAGGGAGATACACCCAGAGTACAGGGCACAGGAGACTGTGTGAGAGTCGGTTAGGAGAAATGGCTGAAGGGGCCGGGGCAGAGTCCCTGTGGCCATCTACTTCAACTTTTTGGATTGTGTCGTGGGGTTTGGGGGGGTGGGTGATGGTTCGGGGATTGACGTAACAGTGTTTAGTAGCAGTGATCGGGTCTCAGGCACTCAGTTTATCTCTGAAACTCAGAACAGAAGTGGGCGGTAGGTGGTGCGATTAGCGGGGTGGGGAGGGGAAGGCAGGCTGTAGTGATAGGATATTCGCTAATCAGTTCTGTGGACAGGTGGTTCTATCGGCGACAACTACAGGGATGTCTCAGACTGAGACCTCAGCATTCTTTACTAGGAGGGTGAACAGCTAGAAATTGTGGTCCACGTGGGTACCAATGACACGAGTACGATAAGTGACGATGCACTGCACAGGCGGTTCGGTGAAGTAAGAGGTCAGTTAGAGGACAGGTTCACCAGGGTTGTGATCATAGGTTTGCTACACGTTCTACGTGCTTGTAAAAGAGCGAGGAATTGGATACAGAGTAAAGCGTGGCTAAGGTGTTATTTTTATATGCACTCATCTGAAAATCAATGGGAACATGCATTTGGCTTCCTCACCACTGAATCAACCTGCCGATTATCCTGTAGGGGATCCTTTGAATTGCTCTGTAACTCTGATTTTACAATGCAATTCTTCTGGGAATTTTCAGTTCAGTTCGTCTTCCAATCTACGGGATTGTCCACGCCTTTATTCGCTCTGCCAAAGTGTGAGATTACCGAATTCCGTACATTATCTTCTATCTGCCAATTATTTGGCTATTCTTCCAGTCTGTCTCACTCGTTCTGCAAACTCCCTTTTTCCTCAGCTCTACCTGCCCTTCCATCTGCCTCCACATGATCCGCCAGCCCTGCCACAATGCAATAAAATCCTTCACCGAAATTATTGACGTACAACGCGATTAGAAACAGTCCCAACACTGAATGCTGCCGAACTCGACTGATCGCCGTTGTCCAATCAGAAAAGGTCCTACGCAGTTAAATTTGTTGACATTTCCAGCTGCCACAATACTAAACATAACCAGTACAGTCTTAAGCTTCCGTGCAAATGAGAAATGAGCATGCATTGCTATGTCAGAACATGAGGTTTCACCAGCTGCTGAGAAACAGAAATGACACAACACCTTACTAAATACAAGAGTCAGATTACAACAAATTATGTGACGACCGATTAGTAGTTACATCACCGTCCCGATTAAACAGTACAGGATAGACACGCAAAATCTCACTCAATAGATATCGGCATTTCGAACCTGAATAAAGAATCTCGAATCACCAATCAAGTACCTTTTTTGAAAGAAAACTCAAAACATATCAGTGATGTCCTGCTCCGCCGTGGCCAAGAAAGCAATCGTACTTCTTCAGTTCCTGAGAGCGACAAAGGAATTGCCTGTGAACTCTCCCCGATACTTAAAACGTCCTGCCCCTTCATAACCAGCGGCGAATCATTGACTCGGCCTTTTGTCACATTGCTAACCGTTTCTCCGGCTAATTCCCAATCGGGTGATCGGTGTCGAGGCACAGCGAAACAATGAGAGGATGATCTCTCTCTCCCTCCCTCTCTCTCTCTCTCTCTCTCTCTCTCTCTCTCTCTCTCTCTCTCTCTCTCTCTCTCTCTCTCTCTCTCTCTCTCTCTCTCTCTCTCTCTCTCTCTCTCTCTCTCTCTCTCTCTCTCTCTCTCTCTCTCTCTCTCTCTCTCTCTCTCTCTCTCTCTCTCTCTCTCTCTCTCTCTTAACCAGTGTCGAAAAGCCAGTCTCATTCTCTCGACATTTTAAAATAATAGTCCACAGAAAATATGTGCCCTAGGACCCTACATAACCATACATAACCATAGTCATAGTCAGCGGCTTTTCCCCAGGGCTATAATGGTTGCCACAAGAGGACAGGGATTTCAGGTGCTGGGCAGTACATACACAGGAGAAATCAGGGGTATTGTTCTTTACTCACATTGTGGTGAATGCGTGAAATGCTCTGCTCGCAACGGTCTTGGAGGCGGATTCGATACTTTAAGTGGCTTTCGGATAGGTACATGGAGCTTTGAAAAATAAAGGGTTATGCGTAGTCCCAGTAATTTCTAAGGTAGCGACATGTGGGCCGAAGGGCCTGCATTGTGCTGTATGTTTTCTATGCTTCTATGTTTACCTTTTTGTTTTATGAACGGTCATAGTCAGAGACTTACCTGTCGACGAGATATTCTCGTATATCTCTTATCGTTTGGCAGAAACAGAGACCGAACGGCCGTATTACCTTGACAAAGTTAAGATCTCCATGCCCACATTTTCAACCCATCTGCACTTTGATCAACCTCCTTCAGCATCCACAACTCCATCACTTTTTGTGTCGCCTGTAAACATATTTATGTGTCATCCCCTTTTTCATCCAAGTTAAACGCCAGAACTATCCGGCACTTGTCACATGCAGAATGGCTGCCCTCCATCACGACGCCCTGTCCTCGGCGTGAAGGATAAATTTGAATTCATGTTATCCAATACAGCTCGGTCTTATGGATCAGTCCCCGGGAACAGGCCCGTCTCTAAAGTCAGTTCCCAACGCCGAGTCTTGCTGGCACAATGCTTCACGTCCCAGCGACCCTTCAGTTTACAGCGAACAATTAACCTATTAAAAGGTAATGTTTGGGGTGTGGAACGAAGCAACAGCATGCCGAGGAAACCCCGGCGGTTACTCTGTACAGGCAGCGGCAGGAAATGAGGAGAGTAGTCGGTAATCAAACGGAGAAAGAAAAATGTCAGACTACGAGGGACCCAGCAGAGTTGCGCGTCGGCGTTTAGGAGAGGTTGCGTATCAAGCAGTATCTCAGTAGGAATATTACAATGCCAGATGCAGGAAAAAGGTCCGATGTATCCAGACCAATTGGAACTGTTTATTCCAGAGCCATACTTCTGGTTGCATCTCACATTTCGTACCGACTCTCAGTAAATAAGCAGTCATCCGGTGCCTATAACTCAGCGATCACCTTCCCTCAGAGTATTCCCCGTCTTCGATGGACTGCCTACACAGGCTGACGAGCACCAACTACCCGAAACACCCAATGCACTCAATACAATTCGACAGACTGGGCCTTCACTGCACAAAGTGTTTAAGTATTTATTTTAATTCCCAGAGGGCATTGTGATGGCAGTTGCTGCTTCTGAAGGACGAACGACGATTGAACGAATGGTTTTACATGTGCGAGTCACTGAATTATTCTCGAGGTGAAAGACAATTTCCATAGAGCCCAGATCAAGAGGACAATTGCAGTCTGTCCGAGGTAAACAGTCTTCCGAAAAATTCAATGGCTGGAGCTCTTGGAACCAAAAGTACTCGCCAGAGGAATGAGACGGAGTACATTGGGCGTACCTGAGCAGGCTTACGGGCCGCACGGAATCTGGGCAGGACACAAACAATCACTTGGCGGAACTGAAGCAGAGATTACAGGGAACTCCTGAAGAACGTAAACTGGAATGAGCACAGTGGAGGCAGATTGGGAACACTGCCCCGATCGAGGTCCAGCATGGAGTGGGGGAGACCGTGAGCTAATCGGGGTCAATGGAATTGCACGTGCGACTGGCGAAATGGGATATTTTGCGGCGGTATGGGAGAAGCGTCACCGAGGTTTAATGCGGTCCAGACAATGCCGAGTAAACTTTGCCATGAAACGTAATGGCGATTTGACTGTCTCCTTCAGCTGCACCCTGAACCTGGCCTGGACTACGGCGTAAAGGGCCGTGTTGGTGCAGCAGCTCAGCAGTTGCAGTTTGTAGCCCAGCTCCCGCAGAGAATACGGGGGTATCATTCCCAAGTAATTATACAGGCTCTCCCAAAGGGAATACATCGTCAGCAGCGCCCACAGCAGGATGAAATTCCCCGACATCACCAGCAGCAACAAGAGGGATTGTCTGCGGTTCTTCATCTCCGGGTCAACGGGCGTCTCGCCATCGCGCGAACCAAGGAGTCTCCTCCGGGCGCGGCTGGCCACTAAGACGTGCCTGATGGTTAAACTGTTGAGCAGCAGAATGATGAAAAAGGGGAATATTGGGGTGAGGAAGAAATGAATTGCTAGAAACGTTGTCTCCAGAGACAGGGAAAAAAGAAAAGAACGACTACAGAGCACGGACGAAACTATTATCGAATATGACCCACTGAGCAAAAAGTACCAGAAAATGTTCTTTACGCAGCTCAGCACAGTCACTGTCCCCAGAACCAGAGCCGCCCCTCTCTCGGTGCAGTATTTTCGTTTCAGCTTCTGAAAACAAATGGCGACAAATCGATCAAAGGTGAAAGTGACGGTGAACCAGACAGAACAGTCCGTGGCGGCGTAGAACAGGACTGCGTGGATATTACACACTGGAACACGGAACGACCAGATGAAAACCTCGGCCGGTATGTAAGTCATCGGAATCTTTCTCAATAGAAGATCGAAGAGGACGACCAATTGATCCGCTGCTACCATGGCAACCAGGTACCTTGTGACGCCTTTGGAGAGACCGCACTTTCCCCGTGACAGGATAACGATTGTCACCACGTTAACTGTGCGGAGGGAAATAAAGACAGTAATACATACTTGGATGAAAACTGGAATGTACTCAGATCTTTCGCGCCAGAAGGAGTTTCAAATGTGAAGTGTTTAGAGCAGAATGAACTGATTAATCTCATGTATCACGGTGACAGAAATTCAACTCCCGTCAAACATGGGAGAACATGAGAACATAAGAACAATAGCAATTGGAGCAGGAATAGTCCGTCGGTTCGGTCTGGCATGTTCCGGCAATGAAGGTGATCATGGCTGATCTGAACATGATCTCATCGCCGCATACCTGCCTTTTCCACAGAGACCTTAATTCTTCTACTATGCAAACAACAATGGCAACTTTTTAAAAATATATTTACTGAGCTGACCGCCAATGCTCCACTGTGCAGAGAATTCCACTGATTCACCTGTCACTGGGAAAAACAGTTGCTCTTCATCTCCGTCCCAAGTTTACATCACAGAATGTTCAGGCAAGTTCCCTCAGTTATCGTCTTACCTACCAGTATAAACAGCTTTCCTACCTCTATCATATCTATCCCTTCAATATTTTTTAAATGTTTCTATACGATCTTCTCTCAGTCTTCTGAATTGCCACGATTACGAACACAGGCGATTCTATTTCTCCTCATAGTCGAACCACCTCATCTCTGCAATCAAATGGTGAACCGCCTACAACTCCACTTTATCCTTCTTCAAGTCAGGACACCAGAAAACTGCACGGTGCTCCAGACCCCGCCGCACCAGTATCTTGTGCAGATGCAGCACAACCTGCCTGCTCTTAATTGTCATTCCTCTGGCAACGAAGCCCAACATTCCATTTGTCTTCCTGATCGCCTGCTGCACCTGCAAGCCAACACCTTGTGATTCTAGCACAGGCAATCCCAAGTGCCTCCGCACAGCTGCAGACTGCAATCGTTTACCACTCAAATAATAATCTGTTCTTGCAATCGTCCTTCCCAAGTGGGTGACTTCGCATTTACCAAATCGGCCAGCTGCTAGTGCATTTGCTTAACCTATCAATATCCCCCTGCAGGTTCTCAGTTTCCTTAGCACTGTTTGTGACGGCGATAAAGCATGGCAGCGATGATGCCCAAGTGACCTCATGCCCTTCATCAGGTGAGACGTTGGAGCTATTTATGTATTTGTTTAATTCAGTGATGCAGCGCACTCCAACAGACTTCGACAACGCCGATTAATCCTGCCCTGACCCAAATGGACGCATCACTCTGGGGATAATAAAGAGGAGGCGTTCTGGTCACCTCAGTACTTGAAGGACGTGTAAGATTCACGGCGGCGCACATGAAATGTCTGAGAATGCTGACTGGATTGGAGAGCAATCCCTACGAGGAGGGTTTGTGTGCGCTCAGACTTGCGTCTCCTGCAGTGAAGCTGCTTGAGGGAACACTTGGTGGAAGTGTTTGTGAGGAGAACAGGCGGGGATAACGTTTACCTGACAGCGAGGGCACCAATGCTGGAAAGCGAAATTCCGCAAAGCATCGAAACACAGAAAACCTACAGCACAATACTGACCTTTCGGGCCGCAATACTGTACCGAACATGTCCTTCCCTTACAAATTACCTATGGTTACGCATAGCCTTCTACTTATCCGTTTTCAAAGCTCCATGTATCAACACAGCAGTCTCCTCAAAAACCCTATCGTGTCCAACTCCACCACTGCTACCGGGAGCCCATTCCTCGCTCTAATCACTTTCTGCTTAAGATACTCTCCCCTGACAGATCCTCTATGCCTACATCCAAGTACGTTAATACGGTGCCCACTCGTGCCAGTCGTTTCAGTCCTGGAGAAAGCCTCTGACTATCCACACGATCAATGCCTCTCGTCATCTTATACACCTCTATCAGGTCAGCTCTCATCCACCGTCGATCCAAGGAGAAAAAACTGAGTTCACTCAGACTATTTTCATTCGACAAGATTCCACAGAGGAGATTCGTGTGCAAGCTTAATGCACACGGTACTCCGGGTATGGTATTGTTGTGGATAGAGAATTGGTTGGCAGGCAGGAAGCAAAGAGTGAGAGTAAACGGGACCTTTTCAGAATGGCAGGCAGTGACTAGTTGGGTACCGCAAGGCTCAGTCCTGCACCCCAGTTGTATACAATATATATTAATGTTTTTTAGAGGAGGGAATTAAATGCAGCATCTCCAAGTTTGCGGATGACACGAAGCTCGGCGACGGTGTCAGCTGTGAGGAGGATGCTAAGAGGTTGCAGGATGACGTGGATAGGGTAGGTGAGTGGGAAAATTCATGACAGATGCAATTTAAGGTGGATAAATGTGAGGTTATCCACTTTGGTTGCAAGAACAGGAAAACATATTATTACCTGAATGGTGGCCGATTAGAAAAAGGGTTGATGCAACGAGACCTGAGTATCATTGCACACCAGTCATTTAAGGTGGACATGCAGGTACAGCAGGCGGTGAAAAAGGCAAATGGTATATTGGCATTCATAGCAAAAGGATCTGAGTAAAGGAGCAGGAAGGTTCTACTGCAGTTCTTCAAGGCCTTGGTGAACCGCACCTACAGTATTCAGTTCAGTTCTTGACCCCTAATCTGAGGAAAGACATTTTATGCCATAGAGGGAGTACAGAGAAGGTTCACCAGATTGAATCCTGGGATGGCAGGACTTTCATATGAAGAAAGACTGGATTGACTGGGCTTATATTCACTGGAATTTAGAAGATAGAGAGGGGATCCTATTGAAGCGTATACAATTCTAAAGGGATTGGACAGGCTAGATGCAGGAAGATTGTTTCCGATGTTGGGGAAGTCCAGAAAGAGAGGTCATAGTTTAAGGATAAAGGGGAAACCTTTTAGGACCGAGATGAGGAAAACTCCCTCACACAGAGAGTGGTGAATCAGTGGAATTTCTGCCACTGTAAACAGTCGAGGCCGGTTCATTGGCTATATTTAAGAGGATGTTAGATAGGGCCCTTGTGGCTGAAGGGATCAGGGCGTATGGAGAGAAAGCAGGTACAGGGTTCTGAGTTGGATGTTCAGCCATGATCATACTGAAAGGCGGTGCAGGCTCG
Source organism: Hypanus sabinus (assembly GCF_030144855.1). Classification (NCBI taxonomy): domain Eukaryota; kingdom Metazoa; phylum Chordata; class Chondrichthyes; order Myliobatiformes; family Dasyatidae; genus Hypanus; species Hypanus sabinus. Next base: position 238,991 of record NW_026781435.1, on the reverse strand, counting down.
AATAGCCGAATGGCCTACTCCTGCACCTATTTTCTATGTTTCTATGTACCCTTCAGTCTTTGAGCGTTTGGAGTACCTTCTCTCCTGTAAGAACACTGTTGTTCCTTCATACACAGCAACGTCAGGCACACTGCTATTGTCTTCCACAGTGACGATTAAGTCAAATTCTCAGTTAGTTCATCTACTATCTTATTTCCCACCATTATTATTTTTCCTGCCTTATTTCCTAGCCGTCCTATATCCACTCTCATTTCTCCTTGATTCTTCTGTACATGAAAATGATTTCAGAACTCACCTTATACTGTTTACTAGCTTCATTTCATATTTCATCTTTTCACTTATAATGATCCTGTTAGTTACTCTCTGTTGGTTTATAAAAGCTGTGCTTTCCCACTAGTTTTTTGCTTTCTTATATGCCTTCTCGTTTGATTTTACGTTTGCCAGGATTATAGTAATTTGTCATTTGAGTATTTATTTATTTTTAGAATGCATGTATCCTGCATGTTCTTCTGTTTTCACCAGAAACCCTCCGCATTTCTGTCCTGCAGACAATCCTGACAGCGACACATCCAAGTTTTATTTGGCCAAGTCTTTTCTCATACCATTTTAATTTTCTTTATTCCACTGAAATATAGCTGCGGCAGATTTCAATTTTCCGTATCATATTTCAAATTGAAATCAACTATATTGTGAACACTGCCTCCTAAAGTTTCGTATAACTTAAGCACCCTAATCATTTCCGAATCATTTCATAACACCCAATCCAGTATATCTGATCCCCAAGTCGTCTGAAGGACAAACTGCAAAAACAAACCAAAGCAATCGAGCTGGATGTAGAATATTCCCGTGACTACCCTAACATCGACGTTCATGCACACATCGTTCGCGTTGAAATATGTGGACTGAATTCCTGCTACTGTTAGGAGGCCTGAACATTCATCCAATCTTTTTACACTTGCAGATTCTTAACACCACCCACGATAATTCTCACAGTTTAAGACTTTTTTTTTCTTAGAGAATGATGCCATTCTTTACCTGCAGAGCAATGCCAATCTAAAGACACTCCATTTCCTCCGATATAACGTGTAGTCTTGGACATTCAGATGCGAAATGCGACCAAACTTCAGCGACGAGTCAGTGATGGCCGCCACATCCTACAATCAGACAGTCTTCAACGGTGAGCAGGTTTGCCTGTGTTAATTGCGGTAAGGAAATATGTGTGTGAGGCCGGTTTTACGTGCCCGGTGTCAGATGTAGCATGCCCTAGAGTCTCCCAGCATCCCGGACGGCCATATCGCGACCCGGTGTGCCGAGGTGCAGCTCGATTACATTCGCATGTTCAGGGAAAGCCCTGAGGCGATAGAAAGGAGTTATAGACAGCTGGTCTCATCATGGCTACCGGAGACAGACAAGTGGGTCTTGGCCAGGAGAGTGAAGCTAAGTAGTCAGGTTCTGGAGAGTACCCCTATTGTGGTACCTCTTGTCAATAAGTACTCAAGCTTGAGTAGTGTTGGGAGGCGAGGGGGTGCAGCCTACCTGGGGGAAGCGGCTGTTGCCGTGTCTGTGGCATAGAGACCGGCCTGTGGCTCAGAATTTTAGGAGAAGGGAAGAGAAAGGCATCAGTGATAGGTGGCTCTAAAGTTAGCGGTTTAGCCAGGTTCTGTGGACGTAAGAAATAAACTTGGATGGTACTTTGCCCTTCAGTTGCCAGACTTCAGGATGATTCAGATCGTGTCCAAGATATCCTGCAGTGAGACGGAGAACAACCAGAGTTCGAGGTACATATTGATCCCAGTAACTTCGTTAGGAAAAGGGAAGTGGTCGTGAAAAAAGACTGCAGGGATCAAAGGAAGGAAGTCGAGAAGCAGGACGGCAAAGGTTGCAATCTCGGGATTACTAGCTGTACCACGCGGCAATGAGTATAGGAATAGAATGAGATGGAGACTGAATTCGTGGCTGAGGGATTGGAACAGGAGACAAAGGATACATATTTCTGTATCTTTGGGACTTCTCCTGGGACAGGTGTAACCTGTACAAAAAGGACGGTTTGCACTGGAACCCAGGGGGACAAATTCCACATTGGGCGTTTTGCTGAGGCTGCCGGAAAGAATTTCAACTGGAATTCTTGGCGGGTTAGAACTGAACTGAAGAGACTGTAGAAGCAGAGGTTTGCTCACAAATGGAGAAAGCCTGTCGACAGTCCGACGGGGAGGATAACCAGGTAATAGAGAAGGGACGCTCTCAGTCCAACGGTTTCAGATGTGTCCACTTTAACGCAAGGAGTATTGTGAACAAAGCGGATGAACTTAGAGCGTGGATCAGTATGGAGCAATGATGTGCTGACCATTACAGGGACTTGGATGGCTCAGGGACAGGGGGAGGGGCAAAAGAGGAGGGGGCATGGAACTGTTGATCAAAGAGAGTATCACGGCTGCAGAAAAGGTGGAGGTCATGGTGGAATTGTCTGCGGAGTCTCTGTGAGTGGAGGGTAGGAACAGATTGGGTCAATAACTGCACTGGCTACTTTTAAAGACCGCCCAATAGTAACAGGGATATCAAGGCGGAGATAGGGAAAGAAATCCAGGAAAGGGGTAATCATAGCAGAGCTGTCGTGACGGGGAACTTTAATTTCCCAAATATCGATTGCCTTCTCCCGTGAGCAAGGGATTTGTTAGGATGGAGATGGTCAGGTGTAGCATGTTTTTAATAAAATATGTAGATAAGCCTACAAGAGGGGAGACTGTACTGGATTTGGTATTGACAAATGAACCTGGTTTGGTGTCTGATATATCAGTGGGAGAGCATGTTGTGGATAGTGATCATAATTCTACCTCTTTTATAATAGCTTTGGAGGGACATAGGAACAGACAAGTTAGAAAATCATTTAATTGGAGTAAGAGGACTTGTGAGGCTGTAAATATGGAAATTTAAAGCTAAAATTGGGAACAGTCAAGGGCAGGACGTGTCTCACGTGCCTGATTGAATTTTTGAAGATGTGACTAAACGTATAGATGAAGGAAGTGCAGCAGATGCAGTGCAGATGGATTTCAGCAAGGCATTTAATAAGGTACATTATGCAAGGCTCATTGAGAAAGTTAGGAATGATGAAATCCAAGGGAACACATTACTTTGTGGATGCAGAACTGGCTTGCCCACAGAAGGCAGAGAGAGTTTGTAGCGGGCCATATTCTGCTTGCAGGCTGATAACCAGTTGTGTGCCTCAGTGTTCTGTTCTGGGACTCTTACTCTTTGTAATTTTTATAACTGACCTGGATAAGAGTGTGGAGCGATGGGTCGGTAAATTTGATGATGACATAGTGGTTTGAGTTGTTGTGGATATTGAGTATCAGAGATTACAGTGGGATATTGAGAGCATGCAAAACTGTCTAGAAAAGATCCAGTTCAACCAAGATAAGTGTGAAGGGTTCTTTTTGGTAGGTCAAATATTAAGGCAGAATATGTAACAATTATAAGACTCTTGGCAGTGTTGAGGTCGATTGTGTTTAAGAGCCAAGACGTAAAGTTGCAGCTATAGAGGATCCTAGTCAGACCGCACTCGGAGTACTCTGCACAGTTCTGTTCGTCCTACTATAGGAAGGATGTGGAAACCATAGAACGGGTTCAGAGCAGATTTACAACTATGCTGCCTGGATTGGGGAGCGTGCCTTACGAGAGCAGGTCTTTCCTCCTTGGAGCGACGGAGGATAGATGAAGCGAGGCATTGATCATTTGGATAGTCAGGGGCTTTATCCCACGATTGAAATGGCTATTGCGAGAGGACACAGCTTTAAGCTGCTGGAAGCAGGTACAGAGGATATGTCAGGTTACGTTTTTCACGTGGAGATTGGTGAGTGTGTGGAATGGGCAGCCTGTGAAGCTGGTGAAGGCGGATACGATAAGGTATTTTAAGAGACTCCTGGATTGGCTCCTGGAGCTGAAGAAAATAGAGGCCAATCGGTGACACCAGGTAATTATAATGGAAGTAGGTGCTCGGCGCAGCATTTTGGTCCGAAGTTCCTGTATTGTCTTGTAGATTTTCTAAGTTTCTATAATGCCTAACTGTTCTTTCTGCTTGTAAAATAAGTATATCCTTCCATTTTCCTTATCAGCACAAGTCTGTCTCGGCTTCTTTTAATTGCCACTTATACCTGTGCATCTACCACCACTCCAGGGAGTGCATCCCATGTACCCATTACTCCCTGTGTGAACGTCTTAAACTTTAGGGGCAACTTGAATCTACCGCATGAAAATTGCCCGGCATTTTGTAAATAAATGTTTGCTTTTGTGTCAACAGCCGGATTATTAAGCTGCCCGTTTGCAGACATCCGAGTCAGGTATATATATCACAAACCCCGGGAAGGACTCACTGTCGGAGATTAAGTATGCACTGTTCTTTATGCGTTGTGATTAAAATACGATTCCTGGGTAACTACATAAAATCTCTGCGTCACAATCTGCCACCTCCTGGCGGCATAGAAATCTACGCTTTTATTTCTGCAGTTCAGTGAATCAAACTGCAGAATTACTGAATTACCTGTCCACGAACAGGTGTTTCGATCAAGCTGAATATTCTTCTAATACCTCAGCATAAACCGTGTTTTGTTCTCTCCGGTTTCTACATCGTCATAAAAATGTGTCCTATGATCGTACTTCTTTATCATTCGTGACCGAACTGTCTTATTAGTATGACACAGTCATCACTTCCTCGGCCGCACTTCCAAGTGGACTTTTACCAGTGTCCCTCAACACCGACAACTCTATCACGTTTCTGTCCCCTGCAAGAGCTTTTATGAGTCACTCCTATTTTCATCCAAGTCAAACGCCAGCACACTCCCAACAAATGTCCCATGCAGAATGGTTGCCCTCCACCACTGCCCTCTGTACTCTGTTTGAAGCCATGCTATACAATACAACTTGGTCTCATGTCTCAGCCTACCTGAACCGGTCCTCTGGAAAATTTTACTTCCAGTCTAATCCCGACGGCAGGCGCAATGTTTCAGGGTCCGAGCTACCCTACTAAAGGGACAATTTGCAATGACCAATGAGCTTATCAACACTGTGGTGCTTGGTCTTTGGGAGGAATCAGGAGAACGCCGAGGACATCCAGGCGGTCAAATTTTACAGAGAGCGGCGCGGCTGGAAATGAGTAGAACTGCGGATAATCGACCGGAGAAGGACAAAGGCCAAGCTACGAGGGAATCAATAAATAAATAAATAAACATCATGTACCCTTCCCTCTGCAATCACGCTCCCCACATTATGAACAAAGAACAATACAGCACTGTGCAGACCATCCGACCCACAATGTTGTGCCAACCTTTAAACCCTGCCTCCCATATAACCCTCCACCTTAAATTCCTCCACATACCTGTCTAGTAGTCTCTTAAATTTCACTGGTGAATCTGCCTCCACCACTGACTCAGTCAGTGCATTTCACGCACCAATCACTCTCTGAGTAAAAACAAACATCCTCTCATATCCCGCTTGAACGTCCCTCCTCCTCCGTAAAGCCATGTCCTCTTGTTCTGAGCAGTGGTGCCCTGGGGAAGAGGCGCTGGCTGTCCTCTCTATCTATTCTTACTAATATCTTCTATACCTCTATCATGTCACCTCTCATATTCCTTCTCTCCAGAGAGTAATGCCCTAGCCCCTTTAATCTCTGATCATAATGCATACTCTCTAAACCAGGCAGCCTCTTCTGTACCCCTTAATGCTTCCACATCCATCCCAACCTTTGATCGTTGGCAGATTTGCCAACCCACACTTCTACCCCCACATCCAGTTCGCTAATAAAAATCACGAAAGTTGGAGGTCCCAGAACCTATCCTTCTGGGATAACACTAATTACAACTCTCCAATCTGAATGTACTCCATCCACCACGACCCTCTGCTTTCTGCAGGCAAGCCAATTCTGAATCCAACCTGCCAGACTTCCCTGGATAACATGCATGCTGAATTTCTGAATGAGCCAACCGTGTAGTACCTTGTCAAATGCCTTACTAAACTCCATGTAGATCACATCCCTGCCCTAGTCTCATCTATATGCCTGGTCACTTCTTCAAATAACCCTATCAGGCTTGTTAGACACGACCTGCCCTTTACAAACCATGCCGACTGTCCTTGATCAGACCATGATTCTCTAAATGCCCATAGCTTCTATCTCTAAGAATTTTTTTTCAACAGCTTTCCCGCCACAGACGTAAGGCTCACTGGTCTGTAATTACCTGGATTATCCCTACTACCTTTCTTTGAAGAAGGGGAAAACATTTGCCTCCCCCCAATCATCCGGTAACATTCCCGTGCACAACGAGGACATAGGAATCCTAGCCAGAGCTTCAGCAATCACTTTCCTCGCCTCGTGGAGCAGCCTGGGGAATATTCCGCCAGGACCCGCTGACTTATCCGTCCTAATGCATTTCAACAACTCCAACAACTCTTCTCCGTTAATAACAACATGCTCCAGAACATCAACCACCGTCATAACGTCCTCACCGTCATGGTTCCCCCTCAGTGGTGAATAACAGAAAGAAGTATTCATTGAGGACCTCTCTCTGTTCCACAACCTCTGGGCATGTCTTCCCACCTTTATCTCTAATCGGTTCTACCTTCACTCCTGTCAACCTTTTGTTCTTCACATAACTTAAGAATGCCTGGGGTTTTCCTTTATCCTTCTCCCCAAGGCCTAGTCATGCCACCTTCTTGCTATCCTCTGCCCCTTCATAAGCTTCTTTCCTGCTACCCTATATTCCTCAATAGACGCATCTGATCCTTGCTTCCTAAACCAATGTATCCTGCCTTGTTCCATCTGACAAGATTCTCCACCTCACTTGTCACGCATGGTTCCTTCACCCTACCGTGTACTATCTTCCTCACCGGGACAAATGTAACCATAACATCCTGCAAGAGATACGTAAACATCGACCACATGCCAACAGTACATTTCCCTTCAAAAACATCATCCCGATTCACACCCGCAAGTTCTAGCCTTATAGCCTCATAACTTGCGTTTCCCCAACTAAACATTTTCCAGACTTTTCTGATTCTATCAGTTTCCCTTAAAATTTTAAAGACTTGGGAGCGGTGGTCACTGTCCCTCAGGTGGTTACCCACTGAGAAATCTGTGACCTGACCCGGTTCGTTTCTGAATACTCGATCTCCTAGTCGGCCTGTCCAACATACTGTGACAGGAATCCGTCCTGGACACCCTTGAGAAAATCCGCCCCTTCTAAACCACAGGAATTAATCAGCAGCCAATGAATAGTAGGGAAGTTAAAGTCACCCATGTTAACAAACTTGATGTTTTTGCACCTTTTCCAAAATCTGCCTCCCAATCCGCTCCTCGGTAGCTCTGCTGCTACCAGGGGGCCTATAGAATACTCCCAATTGAGTAACTGCTCCCTTCCTGTTCCTGACTTCTACCGATACTGACTCAAAAGTGGATTCGGCTGCGTTACCTACCGTTTCTGTAGCTGTAATATTATCCCTGACCAGTAATGCCACCTTTCCTCCTCTATTCCCACCCTCTCTGTCTCCTTTCAACCAATTGAAATCCAAGAATATTGAAAATCCATTCATGCCCTGGTGCCAGCCAAGTCTCTGTAACTTGGCTGACATCATAAATCCAAGTATGTATCCAAGTTATCAGTTCATTAACTTTGCTCCTGGTGTTTATTGCATCGAAACACACTCACTTTAGCTCTTCTACATTACTAGCTTTACACCCTTTATTCTGTATCTTTTTTCCTCAAGGCCTCTTTATATGCTAGATCTGGCTTTAATCCGTGCAGTTTACATGCATCGCTCGCATGAACTTTATCATCCTCCACAGAATCTCCTATCTGTCCTCAATGTACACAGAGCATTTCGAAAGTTTGGTCCACCACTGCACAAAGTGCCCAAGAATTTTCTGAATTTCACAGAGGCTTTGCGATGGGGATTGTTGCTAGGGACGGACTATTGGAAGAGTCGTTTTAAGAGTGCGAGTTATTAAGCTGTTCTCGAGGTGGCAGAAACATCACCAAAGAATTCCGTTGCAAGTGGAGACTTGCAGTTTATTCATGGTAGCTCGTTTTCCTGAACGGTTCGAAGACAAGGGCTCTTGGAACGAATCGCACTTGCAGGAGGAAGAGATTGAACTACATCGGGCGTACCTGAGCAGCCATTCGGGCCGCACGGAATACCGGCAGGAGACAACAGTCGGATTGCGATGTTGATGTCAAGGCTGCGCATATAAACAACGGTAGAATTACCACTTGGTGGGACTGGGGGAGGCATTGCAGGGAAGCCGAGAAGAAAGTAAACTGGAAGGAGCAGAGTGCAACAAACTGGGACACATCCTGATCCTGCTGCTGCATGTACGGTTGGAGGGCAGGGGCTATTCAGGGTTCTCCACAGCCCCAATGGAACTGCAGATGCCACGGACTAAATGGTATATTTTGGGCAGTCACTCAGGATTAGTGCTCTCTTGACAACGCCGAGTGAGCTTTTTCACTGGATTGAAGAGAAATTTCACCGTCTCATTTATCTGCTGCCTGAACCTGGTCTGTGCCACGGCGTAAAGCGCCGTGTTGGTACAGCAGCTCAGAAGCTGAAGCATTCAGCCCAAATCCAGCAGAGCTTTCGGTGGAATAGCGTTAATGTAAAAATCCACGCTCTCCCATACGGAATAAACTGTCAGCAGCGCCCACAGCAAAATGAAATTCCCCGACAACACCAGCAGTAACAGGAGGGATTGCCTTCGTCTCTTCATCTCCGGGTCGACGGGCGTCTCGCCTTCGCGCGAACCACGGAGTCTCCTCCGGACTCGGCTGGCCACTAAGACGTGCCTGATGGTTCAAGTGTTTAACAGAAGAATCAAGAGAAGGGGGGAAATTGGGGTGAGGAGGAATTTAATAAGCAGAAATGTTGCCTACTGAGATCGGGAAAAACGAAAACAACTCAAACAAGGCACGGACGAAGTCATCATCGAATATGACCCTTCGAGCAAAAAGTACCAGAAAATGTTCTTTACGCAGCTCAGCACAGTCACTGTCCCCAGAACCAGAGCCGCCCCTCTCCCGGTGCAGTATTTTCCTTTCAACTTCTGAAAACAAATGGCAACAAATCGATCAAAGGTGAAAGCGACAGTGACCCAGACAGAACAGTCCGTGGCGTCGTAGAGTATGCAGGCGTGAATATTACACACGGGAACACGCAAAGACCAGAGGAAAACCTCCCATGGCATGTAAGTCACCGGAATCTTGCTCAATACCAGATCTGAGAAAACGACGAGCTGATCCGCTGCTACCATGGCAACCAGGTACCTTGTGACGCCTTTGGTGAGACCGCACTTTCCCCGCGACAGGATGACGATTGTCACCACGTTCACTGTGCAGAGAGAGATAAAGACCATTAACACACATTTGGATCGAAACATTCCGAAATTACAATATGGGGAATCTCATTGAAACCCTCGAATATTGAAAGGCCGAGATATCGTGGAGGTGGTGAGGTAGCTTCTGTATGGATGGCGGAGAGGGTTCGGTCCACTAATGGCCGAATTCAGATAAAGCCTTCTGCTGCTAAGCAGTGATATCAATCGCTGTCTGGAATTTAAAAAAATAACATGAACCACAATGGATGTTGTTTGTTCCACAATGCACTTCCAATCATATCCTTCTCTTAGAAATAAACTAGGGTCAGGCATAGCCCTCCATTTCTCTAAGTTCCATCTAGTTATCCTGGAGCTTCTTAAAAGTACCTATCGTGTCCCCCTCCAACACTGTCGCCGGCATCTTATTTCACGCACTCATCCTATTTCTCGCAGTAATTAAGAAAACTTACTCTTGACGTCTCCTCTGTAACTACTTCCAAGTACGTTAAGACTGTGAACTCTTGTACTGGCCATGTCCGCTCTGAGGGGAGAAAAGCCTGTGGCCATCCACATGATCAATTCCTCTCTTCATCTTGCACACCGCTATCATATCACCTCTCCGTCCCCTGTCACTCTAAGGAGTATAGGCCGAGTTCACTCAACCTATTGTCATAAGGCATGTTCAGTAATCCAGGCCACATCCTTGTCAATATCCTCTGCACCCTTTCTACGGTTTGCACATCCTCCCTGTAGTGAGGCAAACAGAACTGAGCACAGTACTGCAAGTGTGGTCTCAAAAGGGCCCTATATAGCTGCAACATTACCTCTCCGATGTGAAACTCAACCCCTCGACTGATGAAAGATAATGCAACGTATGCCCACTTAACCATAGTGTCAACCGGCGTGGTGGCTTCGTGTGTCCTATACACCCGATCACCGTGATCCCAAGATCACCAACCTCCATTCAGAATATGACCCGTCTGCAACCACACTTCCCCTTCCGTGGGAAAGCCAGTTCTGAATTCACAATGCAATGTCCACTTGGATCCCATTCCGCCCTACTTTCTGAAGCCTTGCATTGAGCAGCTTATCAAATGCATTCAGGCAAAGTTTGCTGAAGAAATGCCATGTAAGCATACAATAACTACAGCACGGAAACAGGCTATCTCGGTCCTTATAGTCTGTGCCGAACGCTTACTCATACCTGGTTTAACTGGCCCGCACTCACACCATAACCCTCCTTTCCTTTCCTGTCCATATACCTATCCAATTTTACTTTAATTGACAATACCGAACCAGCCTCTACCACTTCTACTTGGAGCTCGTTCCACACAGCTACCGGTCTCTGAGTAAAGAAATTCCCACTCGTGTTACCCTTAAACTTTTGCTCCTTAACTCTCAACTCATGTGCTCTTGTTTGAATCTCCCCTAACTCAATGGAAAAAGCCTACCCACGTCAACTCTATCTATCCCCATCATGATTTTCAATGCCTCTATCCATAACAACCCACCAATATCTACGCTCCAAAGAATAAAAACCTAACTTGTTCAACCATTCCCTGTAACTTAAGTGCTGAAACCCAGTTAAAATGCTACTAAATCTTCTCTGTACTCGCTCTATTTTGTTGACATCTTTCCTATAACTCGGTGACCAGAACTGTACACAATGCTCCAAATTCGGCCTTACTAATGGCTTGTACAATTTTAACATAACATCCCAACTCCTATACTCAATGTTCTGATTTATAAAGGACAGCATTCCAAGACCATTCTTCACCACCCTATCCACACGAGATTCCACCTTCGAGGAACTCTGCACCGTTACTCCTAGACCATTTTGTTTTCCTGCATTCTTCAATGCATGCCACTTACGATGGATGTACTATTTAGATTATTCCGAAAAAAATGTAACATCTCACACTTATCAGCATTAAACTCAATTTGCCATCGTTCAGCCCAATCATCTATCTAGCCTAAATATCTTATCATGTTTTGAAAAACTACTTGATTATCCACAACGCCACTTAACCTTAGTATGATCTGCATTCTTACTAATCCGATATACCATCCCAGAATCCTGATCATTAATGTATATGTCAAACAACAGTACAGATCCCTGAGGCACACCACTAGTCACCGGCCTCCATCCTCACAAACAGTTATACAACTCTACTATCTGGCATCTCCCATATAGACACGTTGAATCGATTTTACTACTTTAATATTAATACCTAACGATTGCATCTTCCGTGCGGAAACTTGTCAAAGTCCGTACAGAAGTCCATATATACAACATTAACCGCTTTACCCTCGTCAACTTTTCTCATAACCTCTTCCAATAATTCAATAAGATTTGTCAAACATTACCTTCCCCGCAGAAATCCAAGCTGACAATTCTTAATCACACCCTGTTTTTCCAGATCATTATATATATATCATCGCAAAGAATACTAAGAAGCCGGCTGGTATATATATACACACAAAGAGAGAGAGAGAGAGAGAGAGAGAGAGAGAGAGAGAGAGAGAGAGAGAGAGAGAGAGAGAGAGAGAGAGAGAGAGAGAGAGAGAGAGAGAGAGAGAGAGAGAGAGAGAGAGAGAGAGAGAGAGAGAGAGAGAGAGAGAGAGAGAGAGAGAGAGAGAGAGGAGAGAGAGAGAGAGAGAGAGAGAGAGAGAGAGAGGAGAGAGAGAGAGAGAGAGAGAGAGAGAGAGAGAGAGAGAGAGAGAGAGAGAGAGAGAGAGAAGAGAGAGAGAGAGAGAGAGAGAGAGAGAGAGAGAGAGAGAGAGAGAGAGAGAGAGAGAGAGGAGAGAGAGAGAGAGAGAGAGAGAGAGAGAGAGAGAGAGAGAGAGAGAGAGAGAGAGAGAGAGAGAGAGAGAGAGAGAGAGAGAGAGAGAGAGAGAGAGCGAGATCTATGGTCCGTTTCCAATATTTCTATTAGTTTCTACATGGAAGAATACGGAGCAGCAGAATGCGTATTTAAAAGCTCGAAAAAGATTTTGAAAATACCAATTACATTACATCTGTTCATAATAACAATCTTATTACCCCGTATTCATGTAAGTTCGTCAATAGTAATATTGAATTATACTAATTTATTTGAAAAACAACCGAAGCTGTTCATAAGGGGAAAATAACTTAAAAAGCCTTTTCTTATAATAAAAAAACTAGCCAACATCTGAGTTTAAACAACGAATTGAAGGTTTTGAAAAAATGAGAAAAGTTCACCACAATGTTTGAAAGTATTGACGAGATTCATAAATTGAAACACGAATCTTCTGTAAATATAAACATGACACAACTTTGCATAACCATTCAGCATGTGTAGGACGTAAAACATCCTTCCATTTAAACAAAAGCGTCCTTCGGGCAAAAAGAGTGTTAAAGGTCAAAATATGTAAATCACATGATCAGCATAATATCTGGTCCTGCAAAAAAACCGTAAAATCCTGTCAGAGGTATAGGCATGAAATGAATTTAAAGAGTACGGGAAAGTGATTTTCCCTTTCAAATCCCATTTATTCAATTTTTAAACACTCCATGACAGATTTAGTCTTTAAAGAATGCGGCAAATTGGGTTTTAAGTGTTTTGTGAACTGTTTGTTAGAGGAACCCACATTTTTCATTTGTGCAATTGTCAGCTAAATATTGCTTACTCAAAACTCGCTATTTTATATATTTACAATTCAGAGAATTTTTAAGATCTCCTTTATCTATGTTACCTATAAACTCGGATGAAAACCTACCAGATGTAATTTTTAGTTTGAAAACTTTGCATAATGGTTTTGCATCTAATATTGACGGTAAGTTACTGGAGACGAGGAATGTTCCTTTTGACAAAATTAAAAATAACTGGGAACAAGATTTACAAACATGAATATCTGAGAAAACATAGAATGATTTTTTTTAAACTGGTTAATACTTTATCGTTATGTACTCGTCATTCCGTCATGCAGTTTAAGGTAGAACAGAGAGCTCATATGACTATGGATAAGCGATATCGTTTTTAGTCGGATATATCTCCTCACTATGACAGATGACATAAAGGAGCAGCTTCATTAATTCTATGATTTGGACTCATCCGAATCTTGAAAAATATTGGCTGACATATTTTTTCAACGATAAACTAGAGGAAGAGACGATACACTTACTAGGAACAGTTAAAATGGCGAGTACAGGGTAGTAAACCAGTTGGAAAGTCTTCAGAACATATATGATTCGATAATCCAGTTCCAACGTTTCATAATGTTTAACAAGATTTTGGTACGCCCAGAAAACAGTCTTCGCAATTGCTGCAGCATTCCGCGATGCATTCCCCAGATTACGATCCATTGCTGGTAATATCCAGATTCCTGTTCCCGATCCAGCCTCTTTCCTCTCTCTGTCTGGAACCCACTGGTCTCTGTAAGCGGAGAGTTGCAGTTTTCACTAAACCTGTCTTTGTAAGGGATACATATTGATAGAAGAGGTAACAAGCAGCCACACCTCCGCGGTGACGTCAACAATCCCGATGGACACTGCCTTAATTAGGTTCTACGGAATAACGGCAGCATTTAACCGTTTATTTGCAGATTGTCAGAGAAGCGATACAAAAACAGATTGGAAGTATATCTCATAATCCCGGCAGTCGGATGCGTGTCTTGTCTGTAAATTGGCACAAATATGAGAAAATTATTGACACACAGCTAGAAAAAGATATACAACCATTCTGGAAAGGAATGTACACGTAGCAAATAGAAAATAAACAGATTAACTGTATAAGTAAATAGATCGTTCTTAAAAATTATAGTTGGATAGGTAGATTGTCAATGCTACTGAGTTAGATAATTTTGCAATCATTATTTTCAGATAAAGAGATTTGTTAGGATAACACAGATGCCAGGCAGAATAGTTGAAGGTTCCTCTTGCGGGATCCGGGAAGGCATAGAGAACTCCAGTAACCCTGACGACGACAGCTGCGAGAGATGAGTTCAGCTGCCGCATCTGACAATCCGCTTTAAGGAGGTGGAACTGGAACTGGACGATCTCCAGTTTATTCGGGAGGCTAAAGAGGTGATGGACAAGGCGTATAGAGAGTCAGTTACACCCAGGGCGCAGGGCACAGCAGACTGTGTGACAGTCATGAAGGAGAATTGGCTGAATGGGGCAGGGCAGATTTCCCATGTGGCCATCTCCCCCAACATTTTGGATACCGTCGAGGAGTTTATGGGGCGGGAGAATAACCTGAAAGTGTTCAGTCACAGTGATCGGGTCTCAGGCTCTTAGGTTTTCTCTGTGACTCATGAGAGAAGTGGGCGTTGAGCTGTTTCTGTGTGTGTTTCTTTGGGGGTGGGGTCGGCAGCGTGAAAGTCACGATCTGATGATAGGATATTCAATAGCGGTGCGGGCAGGTGGTTCTCTTGGCGAGAACGTCAGGGATATCTCGGATCGAGTCCTTTTAACTGGGTGTGAGAGCAGCTTGAAATCTGGCCCATGGAGTTCGCAATGCCATGGGGACGATGAGTGACGAAGTACTTCTAGCCAGTTCCAGGAGTTAAGCGCGAAGTTAAAAGGCTGGGCATCCTGGATTTGCTGCCCGTGCTACGTAGTTCTGAGGCCGGAAGCAAGTTGACTATGAAAATTAATAGTTAGCTGAAGAGTTGCTTTTATATCTCATTTCTCTGGAAATGGATGCTAACATTTCATTTGGCTTCCCCAATTTTCTGCAAACTTTCCTGCAGTGGCTTTTCCCAAAAGGCTCTGCACCTCTGCATCTTTAAATGTTCTTCTCCCCATTGTTAAAATAGCCCAGGCCTATATAGAGATTAAACAGTTTATTATCTGGCGAAGGGGTTATTTTTATGTAACAGCCGTCTGAAAATGGATTGGAACATGCATTTGTCTCCCTCAGCACTGACTCAATCTGCAGATTTTCCTGTTGGTGTCCAACTCTAAATATTCAACTCCAAGAAGTTTGGAATTTTCACAAACTTGGAAAGGCACAATATTAAACACCACCAGGACAGTCGGAAAGTTCTGAACGAATCAGAAATGAGCGTGATTGGCTCTGTCCAGACATGAGTTTTCAGCAGCTGCTGTGAAACGGAAAAGAAGCAACAACTTAGTATAAATACGAGAGTCAGACTGGAACAAATTATATGACTACCGAGCAGTAATTAGAGATGGGACAATCCATAATAACCGTCCAGATGTAGTAATAGAGGACAGACAAAGAACAACAACTTATTCAATAGATAAAGCCATTGCAATCACACACAACATACAGAAATCAATGCTTGAAAAAGGCTACAGGATTCGATACCTTCAGAGTATTGTCCGGCTCAAGATTGACTTGGCCCAAGAACCCCCTCATAGAAAGTGATTATACCAAATTCTGAACCACGGATCTTTTTAGAAAAAAAATATTAGACAAATGTATGGAAGAAATGTAGCAAATATTCAGGGTAAATGTGGGTGGATTTCTGCATAGTTACGTTCCAATTAGGCAGGGAAGTTACAGCAGGGTACAGGAACCGTTGTGTGCAAAGGCTGTAATAAATCCAATCAAGAAGAAAAAAAAAGTAATGCTTACAAAATTTTCAGAGAGCGCGGCAAGGATAGAGACCTAGAAGATAATAAGACTAACAGGGAGAAGCTTAAGAAGAAAATTAGGAGAGCCAGAAGGGGTTATGAGAAGGCCTTAGCAATATGGATGCAGGAAATCCCGAAGGCATTCTACAAGTTTGTGAAGAGGATAAGAGGTGAAAGTATAGGACCTATCACATGTGACAGTGGGAATGTGTGTATGGAGCTGGAGGAAATAGCAGAGGTACCTAATTAATTATTTAGTTCAGTATTCAGTATGGAAAAGGATTTTGGTGATTGTAGTGATGATTTGCAGCAAACGGAAAAGGTTGAGCATGTAGATTTTATGAAAGAGGATGGGCTGGAGCATTTGGAACGAATGTTTTGAATATGTCGCCGGAACCCGATGAGACGTAGATCAGGTATCTGCGCGAGTCGAGGGAGCAGATTGCTGAATCTCTGACGATGATCCTTACATCATCAATTGGGAAGAAGAAGTTCCGGAGGATTGGCGGGTTGTGGATGCTGCTAATTTATTCATGAAAATGAGCAGAGTTAGTCCAGGAAATTATAGACCAGTGAGCCTTACTTCAGTGGATGGTAAGTTGATGGAAACGATTATGAGAGGCAGGAATTATTCGGTGAGGTATAGTATCATTAGGAAGAGTAAGCCTTGCTTTGTCAAGGGCCGATTGTGACTTACGAGGATGAGTGATTTTTTTTCAGTAAGTGACTAAACACATTGATTAAGGAAGAGCAGTAGATGTAGTACATATGGATTTCAGCTAGGTATTTAATAATGTATTCCATGCGCGGCTTATTGAGAAAGTAAGGACGCATGGGATCCAAGTGGACATTGCTTTCCGGATGCAGAACAGGCTTGCACACAGAAAGTAAAGTGTGGTTGTACACGGGTCATATTCTGAATGCAGGTCCGTCACCGGTGGTGTGCCTCAGTGATCTGTTCTGGGACCCTTACTCTTCGTGATTTTTATACATATTCCACATGGGGAACTGGCTCGATGGGTTAGTCAATTTGCTGATGACACAATGGGTGGAGTTGTTGTGGATAGTTTGTAGGGCTGTCTGTGGTTACAGTTGGATATTAGGAAGATGTCCAACTGGGCACAGAAGTGGCATATGGAGTTTAACCCAGATAAGTATGAAATGGTTCAGTTTGGTAGGTCAAATATGATGGCGGAATGTTGTATGAATGGTAAGACTCTTGGCCGTGTCGAGGTTATGAGGGATCCTGCGGTCCGAGTCCATAGGATGCTAAAAGCAGCTTGCGCAGTGTGACTCTGTGGTTAAGAAGGCATACAGTCATTTTTCCTTCATCAATCGTGGGATTGTGTTTTAGAGGCGAGAAGAAACGTTACAGCTATATAGGAACCTTGTCAGACCCCACTTGGTGTACAGTGCTCAGATCCGTTTGCCTCACTGCAGGAAGCATGTGGAAAGAATAGGAATGGTGTAGAGCAGATTTCCAAGTATGTTGCCTGGATTGGGGACCATGCTTTACGAGTGTAGGCCTTTTCTCCTTGGAGCGGCGGAGAATGAGTGGTGACCTTATAGAGCAGTATAAGATGATGAGAGGCATTGTTCATATAGATAGTCAGAGGTTTGATCCCTGGGTTGAAATGGCTATCACGAGAGAGCAGTGTTTAAAACTGCTGGTGCAGAGGAGGTGACAGGTTCCGTTTTGCACACAGTATTGGCGAGTGCGTGAAATGAGCTGCCGGTGACTGTGGTGAAGTCGGATACGACAGGGTCTTTTAAGTGACTCCAGGATAGGGACATGGAGCTTAAAAATAGAGGCCTATCAGTAACACTAGGTAATTTATAAATGAGTAGATACTCGGCACAGTTATTGTGGTCCGA
This sequence comes from Hypanus sabinus, assembly GCF_030144855.1. Taxonomy (NCBI): domain Eukaryota; kingdom Metazoa; phylum Chordata; class Chondrichthyes; order Myliobatiformes; family Dasyatidae; genus Hypanus; species Hypanus sabinus. Next base: position 221,199 of record NW_026781435.1, on the reverse strand, counting down.
AGTTCTTGTAATGTGTTGTAGATCTTTTATGTTTCTGTAATTACTAACTAATCTTTTCTATTTGTCAGCTGAGCATATCTTTCCATAGCCTGTCTCGAATTCTGTTAAATGCCACTTACCCCTGTGCTTCGACCACCACACCAGCAATTGCATCCAATGTACCCACTGTGTAAACGTCTTGCCCTTTAGATTGCATTTATAACTACGGCATGATAATTGTCCGACACTTTATGTATGTTTGTAAATAAATGTTTTTGTGTCATTTGCAAGATTATTAATCACCCTATTTGCAGACATGCTGGTCAGTTTTATATATGGCCAACCCCTGAAGGACTCACTGTCGGATATTACCTATGGACTGTTCTTTATGCGTTGTGATGATACTGCGATTACTGGGTTACAACATAAAATCTCTGCATCAGTATCTGCCACCTGCTGGCGGCATACAAATCTACGGTTGTATATTTGCAGATGAGTGACTCAAACATCAGAGCTACTGAATTACCTCTGCACTGACAGCAAATTTGACTGTTATATACCCCCAGGGCTCAGTCGTTCTATGGACTGTCACTTCGAAAAGGCCGAGAGAATTAAGATTGACGTTTAGACACGCTGGATTTCTGCTGACTCAAAAAATTGCTATTTTGCTGTGGTGGGGGAGGTGGCGTTATTTGGTGGACAATGAATGTTTACATTTTTTCTGTGATTTGTTTTCGCATATACAAGGACATAAAGACACACAGATAGAGTCGAGATGAATTCGGTAAACGTTTGTATTTAATTTTTATTTTTGTAGATAAAACAGCAAATTTCTCTGGTGAGTGGAAATTGTTTGTGAATAATACATGTGTGTTTATACTTTGTCTGGGTGTGGTAGCTAACTGAAGAAAGGCCCGCTTGTGGCAAATCACTGTTTGAATTATTTCGTTGGTTTTGGACCTGGATTAGTGGCTATCATGCTATGTGTGATTGGGGTAACCTTGTGGAATCTACCGGTGTGTCGACCCTTACCTGGGTGGTGGTTCCCTTGAAGAGAGTCCTCCTTGTGATAAGCTGATGTTAGTCTTGTTCAGCGTGTGGATTCAGAGGACAGCGGGAAGATCGACGACACCTGTTTATTTGGATGTCAAATTTCTTCTCTCACTTCAAACTCTGTGCATTTGAACTGAACAGAAACTCCTTACATACCATCGTAAGACTGTAACTCTCGCCACCTGAGCTTGAATAAGTCTGGGATTTTTATCTTACACAACTCTACATGGATAATACTGCTAACACTTGGTTTACCTGGTTTATTAGTATATTACGTAGTTAGTAATAAAATAATGAATTTTAGCAGCAAAACCAGACTCCAGGTGTGTTCTATTACTGCTCAAACTTTTACAGTGCTGAATGCACGTCAGAGGTCCTTTCCCCGATGTTGACGGGACGTAGCACGACCAAGCGGAACATTCTTCTGATATCTCAGCATAAACTGTCTTTTGTTCTCTCCATTGTCTCTATATTCCTAAGAATATTTCCTAATCTCTTACTTCTCTTTCGTTCAAGACCGACCTGTCCTATTAGCATGACAAAGATGTGACTTCTACGGCCACATTCCCAACTGGACTGTAACCATGTTCCCTTAACATCGGCAACTCCATCACGTTGTATCGACGGCAAGAGTACTTACGAGTTAACCCATTTTCACCCAGGTCAAACGCCAGGACATTTTCAACAATTGTCACATGCAAAATGGCTGTCCTGCACCACGTCATCTGTACTCAAATTAAAGCCATGCTATCTAATTTATCTTGGTCTCTTGTCACAGCCCACCGGAAGGAGTCCTTCACAATAGTCTTACTTCCAGTCCAATCCTTTACTTCCGGTCGGCCCTTGGCTAGCGCCATGACTCACACTCCGAGCGAACATTCTAATGGGACAATTTACAATGAACAATTGTTTACGACACATAGGTTTTCGTCTATGGGAGGAGATGTGTCTATCTTGACGCAAACTGTATTGTGAACAAAAAGGATGAGGTTAGATCGTGCATCAATACTTGGAGATATGATGTGATGGTCATTGCAGACACTTGGATCACTCAGAGATAGGAATGGTTTCTTCAAGGGCCGGGTTTTAGATATTTCAGAAAGGACAGAGAAAGAAGCAAAACAGGTGTGGGCTTGGCCCTGTGGCCCTGAGATAGTGTCACGTCCGTAAAAAAGTGGAAGTCATGGAGAGTTTGTCTACGGATTCTCTGTGGGTTGACGTTAGGAACAGAAAGGGGTCATTAAATTTACTGGGTGTTTTTTTTATATAAGCCGCCCAGTAGCAACAGGGATATCGGGGAGCAGATAGTGAAACCGATACTGGAAACTTGTAATATTAGCAGAGTTGTCGTGATGGGAGATTTTAATTTCCCAAATATCGATTGGCATTACGTGTTTAAATGGGGTGGGGGAGTATGGTAGTTGTATTCAGGAATGTTTCTTGACTCAATATGCAGATAATTCTACAGGAAGAGAGGCCGTAGTTGATTTGGTATTTGGAAATCAACTTCGTCATGTGTCAGATCTCTCTGTGGAAGACCGTTTTGGGGATAGCGACCATAATTCTATCTCCTTTACAATAGCATTGGGGAGAAATAGGAACAGACGTTAGAAAAGCGTTTAATTGGAGTAAGGGTAGTTCTGAGGTTATCAGGCAGGACATTGAAAGCTTAAATTGGGAACAGATGATTTCAGGGAAAAGTAAGGACAATGTGGCAAATGTTCAGGGAATATTTGTGTGGAGTTCTGCAAAGGTGCGTTCCAATGAGACAGGGAAGTGATGGTAGGGTACGGGAACCGTCGTGTACAAAGGCTGTAATAAATCTCGTCAAGCGGAAACGAAAGGTTTACGAAAGGTTTATAGAGCTAGGTAATATTAGAGATCTAGAAGATTATAAAGCTAACAGGAAGGACATTAAGTTGGAAATTAGGAGATCTAGGGCAGTGATGAGAAGGCCTTGGCGAACAGGATAACGGAAAATTCCAAGGCATTCTACAAGTATGTGAAGAGCAAGGGGATCAAACCTGAAAGAATGAGACCCATTAGATGTGACCGTGGGAAAATGTGTACGGAACTGGAGGAAAAGGCAGAAGTACTCAATGAATACTTTACTGCAGTATTCACTATGGAAAAGTATCTTGGTATTTGTAGTGATGAATTACAGCAGACTGAGAAGATTGAACATGTGAATATTAAGAAAGAGGATGTGCTGGAGCTTTAGGAAAGCATCAAGTTGGATAAGTCGACAGGACCTGCCGACAAGTACGCCAAGCTTCTGTGGACGGCGGCGGAGGAGATTGCTGAGGTCTGACGATGACCGGTGGATCATCATTGGTGACGGGAGAGGCTACTTAGGATGGGTGGGTGACGGATGTTGTTCCTTTCTTCAGGAAACACAGTAAAGTTCGCTAAGAAATTATAGACCCGTGAATCCTACCTCAGTATTTGGCAAGTTGATGGAGAAGATCCTGAGAGGCAGGATTTATGAGCATTTGGAGAGATATAACATGATTAGTAGTAGTTGGTATGGTTTTGCAAAGTGTGGGCCGTGCCCTACGAGCCTTATTGATTTTTTGAGGATGTGACTAAATACATCGATGAAGCAAGAGCAGTATATGTAGTGTATATGGAGTTCAGCAAGGCATTTGATAAGATACCCCATGCAAGGTATTTTTGAGAAAGTTAGGAGGCATGGGATCCAAAGGGACATTGCTTTTTGGATCCGAAACAGGCTTGCCTAACGAAAGCGATGGGTGGTTGCAGACTGTTCATGTTCTGCAAGGAGGAGGTCACCAGTGCAGTGCCTCATGGACCCTCACTCTTCGTGACTTTTATCAATGAACTGGTTGAGGAAGTGGAGGGATGACTGAGTAAGTTTGCTGATGACCAATAGTTGGAGGTGTTGTGGATAGTGTGCAGGGCTGTCAGAGTTTACAGCGGGACATTGAAAGGATGCAAGACTGGGCCGAGAAGTGGCAGATGGAGTTCAACCCAGATAAGTGTGATGTGGTTCATTGGGGTTCGTCAAATATGATTGCAGAATTTAGTATTAATGGAACGACTCTTGCTAGTTTGGAGGATTCGTATCCAAAGGACACTCAAAGCTGTTACGCAGTTTGACCTGGGTTTAAGAAGGCGGAGGAAGTATTGGCCTTCATCAATCGTGGAATTGAATTTAGGAGCCGAGAGGTAAAGCTGGAGCTATGTAGGACCCTGGTCAGAACCCACTTAGAGCATTGTGCTTATTTCTGGTCCCCTCTCTACAGGAAGGACATGGAAGCCATAGAAAGGGTGCAAAGGAGATTTACAAGGATGTTGCATGGATTGGGGAGCATGACTTATGAGAATAGGTTTTGTGAACTCGACCTTTTCTCCTCGGAGCGAAGAAGGATGAGAGGTGACCTGATAGAGGTGTACAGGATAATGAGAGACATTGATCGTGTGGATAGTTATCGACTTTTCCCAGGGCTGAAAAGTTTCCACATGTGCGCTCATGTTTAAGGTGCTGCGCAGTCGGTACTGAGGAGATGTTGGGGTAATTATTTAAATGGGCATAGAATTTAAAATTCGGAGATGCCACGGGAGTTGGGAGTCCTCGTGCAGGATACCCTTAAGGTTAAGCTCCAGGTTGAGTCGGTGGTGAACAAGGCGAATGCAATGTTGGTATTCATTTCCAGAGGTTGAGTATAGGAGCAGGGATGTGAGGGTGAGACTCTCTAAGGCACTGTTAAGCCCTCAACTGGAGTACTGTGTGCATCTTCTGACACTTTATTTAGGGAAAAATGTGCTGACGTTGGAGAGGTTTCAGAGAAGATTCACTAAAATGATGGCAGGAAAGAGAGGGTTAAAATATGAGGAACATTTGACCGCTCTTGCAGTGTCCTGCTTAGAGATTAGAAGAACGAGTGGAGACCTCATAGAAACATTCCGAGTGTTAAAAGGTATAGGCAGACTGGATGAGACGAAGTTATTTCCCATGGTGGTGGAGTCTGGTACGAGAGGGCATGACTTGAGGATGGAAGGGCGCCCATTCAGATGTGATGAGAAGATTGTTTTTTACCCAGAGCGTGGTGAACCTGTGGAATTTGTTGCCACGGGCGGCAGTGGTGGACAAGTAATTGGGTGTATTTCAAGCAGAGATTGACAGGTATCTGTGTAGCCAGGGCATCAAACGTTATGGTGAGAAGGCGGGGAGTGGGTCTAAATCGGAGAATGGATTCACTCATGAGAAAATGGCGAAGTAGACTCGATGGGCCGAATAACCGACTTCTGCTTGTTTGCTTTATGGCCTTAGGGTTTTATGGTAAGTTTTTTTTTACTCAGAGAGCGGCGAGTGCATGGAATGGGCTACCAGCAACGGTTGTGGAGGCATATTCGATAGGGTCGTTTAAGAGTCTTTTAGATTGATACAAGGAGCACAGAAAAACCGAGGGCGATGGCAAAGGCCAGTTATTTCTGAGGTAGGGACATGTTCGGCACAATCTGTGGGCCGAAGGTCCTGTATTGTGCTGTAAGTTGTCTATGTTTCTATGGAAATCTGTAAGGTCTGTGAGTGGTGAGGATGCCAAATGCATAATCCCATTTATTTTTAGAGGACTGCAAATGAAAACAGCTCCTTAGCCACGTTTTAAACTATATACTCTTCTTCTCTCTGTTCCCAGCACGTGGCACGTCTAGCAATCCTAAAATCACAACCTTTGAGATCTTGTCCTTTATCTGAGATCTTACTTCCCCGAAACGCCTGTGCAGTACATTGTCACTCATCTTCCCCATGTCATTGGTCCCTACGTAGACCACAATTTCCAGCTGTTCTGGCTCCCAGTTAAGAATGCGGAGTACTCGATCCGATATATCCCTGACGTTGGCGCCCACTGAACCCCCTGTCCACCAAAGTTACCAACGAATATCCTATCAGTACAGCCTGCTTCCTCCCTTACCACCCCTAACCATACCAACCACCGCCCATTTCTCTCCTGAGTTACAGAGGTAAACCGTGAGCCTGAGAGCCGATCACTGTGACTGTACACTGTTAGGTCATTACCCTGCCCCTCAAGTCCCACAACGCTATTCATAATGTTGAACGAGATGGCCAGCGGGTCGGTGACCTGCCTGTTTCTCCTTCCTGACTGTCACACAGTCTCCTGTGCCCCGCACCCTGGGTGTATCTCCCTCTCTATATGTACTGTCCATCACCACTTCAGACTCTCGAATACCATTCACTTCGTCCATTTCCAGTTCCACCAACTTATCTCGGATTGCCAGAAGCTGCAGCTGACCCCAGCCCTCGCAGCTGTCGTCGTCAGGGATACTGGCGTTCCCCATGCCTTCCCAGCTCTCGCAATAGGAGCATTCAGCTATCCTGCCTGGTAGCTCTGCTATCTTATCTGAACAGATATAACGAAGGGAAGTGGAAAGATCTTAAACAAGTACTCTACTTTTCCTTGCCTACTTTGACTGAAACCTCCCTGAGCTGCCACATCGGCGAGCAGAAGCATGAAGGTCGCATGATTGATGGATCATTCTGACGTGGGATATTGCGTTTGCCGCTGCCTTCCTCTTGCTGATCAACCGCAAACGCCGTCTGGTCTCTGCTCAAAGATCTTTTTCAATCCAAGGACCTCCTGTCACTTTTAATAGACATGCTGATTGAAGCTCCCTCCTCCCAATACATCCGACATCCTGACTGGCCGCTGGTCAAACCTTTTTTCTGAAAATTATTCTTTCGAAATTAACTGACTAGATATTATTTTCCATCTAACAATGCAAATATTGACCGGTTGGTGGCACAGTGAAATCAGCGCCTGGCTCCAGAACCCAGGCTCCCGAGGTCGAATACAATCGATCCGTTCCTGGGACGGCTCACAGAAAATGCAATAATCATTTAATATCTATGCTATAATTATTTTAATCTCTTTATATCTTTATAACTGCTTGTTTGATTTTGTTTTATTTGCTGCTTGTACCTTCCTTTCCTGATCAGTTGTGGTCAGTGTCTGATTCTGTGACAACAAGTTTCTCAATTTTGCGTCTACTTGCAGACACGACACCCATTAGTGGACAGCCGACTGCTGGGATTATTAGATACACTTCCAATCTGCGTTTGTATGCTTCGCTGTAGGTCTATAAATAAAGGGTTTACTGCACTTGTCATTCAGTAGAACTTAATTAGGGAGTGTCTGTGGGGATTGTTGACGTCACCGCGGAGGTGTGGCTGCTGGTTAGCTGTTCTATTAATATTTCTCCCTCTCAACGCCTGTTCCAGTCAGAGCCGCCAGTCTACGCTATCGGAGACCAGCGGGCTCCAGATAGAGAGAGGACAGGTGCTGTATCGGGAACAGGAATTTGTATTCCAGCAATGGATCTGCAATATGCATTGCGGAACGCTGCGGCATCTGTAAAGAATATTTCCCCGGCGTATCCATATCTGGTTAAAACAAATAATGGAATACTGTTGGACTTCCGAATCTATCAGGCGCTTAAGACTGTCAAAATGGTTTACTATCCAGTACTCGCCATTTTAGCTGTCCCTGGTAAGTGTCTCGTCTCTTCCTCGTGATTAACGTTGAAAACTATAAGTCAGCTTCTCTTTCATCCCTGTCCTCTAACGACGCGGTATTTGCATAGCTGCTCTCTGAGTGCATTTGTTAAGGTAACCCATGCAAGGTTTATTGGGAAAGTATGGAGGTTCGGGGTCCAAGCGGACATTGCTTTGTGGATGAAGAAATGGATTGCACACAGGTGGCAATGTGTGGTTGTAAACGTTTTATATTCTGCATGGAAGTCGGAGACCAGTAGTGTGCCTAAGGGATCTGTTCTGGGACCCCTACTCCTCATGCTTTATTATTGATGAAATTGTGGAGGGATGTCACAAATGTTTGAGGTGTTGTGGATAGTGTGGATAGCTTCAGAGCTTACAGCGGAATATTGAAAGGATGCAGAACTGCGCTGAAATTCTGCAGATGGAGTCCAACCCCGATAAATATGAGGTCGTGCAATTTAGTTGGTCAAACATGATGGCAGAATATAGTCTTAACTGCTGTGTGTAGGTTAAGAGGGATCTTGGGGTCCGAGTGCATAACACAATCGAAGCTGCTGCTCAGTTAGACTCTGTGGTGAAGAATGTCATACGGTGCACTTGCCCTTCAGCAATCGTGGGATTGAGTCTCAGAACCGAGAGGGAATGTTGCAGCTCTATAGGAACATGGTCAGACCACACTCGGAGTACTGTACTCTGTTCCGGTTGCTCACTACAGTAAGCATGTGGAAACTTTAGAAAGCGTGCAGAGGAGATTTCCAAGGATGTTGCCTGGAGTGGGAATGAGAATAGGTTGAGTGAGCTCACTTTCTTTTTCTCCTTGGAGCGACGGAGGATGAGAGATGACCAGATAGATGTGTATAAGATGACGAGAGGCATTTATCGTGTGGATCGTCAAATGCTTACTCGCAGATCTGAACTGGCTGGTGCGAGTGGGCACAGTTTTAATGTGCTTGGAAGTAGGTATAGAGGAGATGCCGAAGGTAAGTATTTTCCGCAGAAAGTGATGGGTTCGTGCAATGGGCTACCGCCAACAGTGGCAGCGGCGGATTCAATAGGGTCTTTGAGGAGATTCCTGTGTTGATACATGGTGCTCAGAAAAATAGAGGGCAATACGTAACTTTCGAAAATTTCTAATGGAAGGACATGTCCGGTACAGCAATAGGGGCCGTAAGGCCAACATTGCGCAGTAGGTTTTCTATGTTTCAATGCATTGCGGAATTTCTCGTTCCAACGTTGGAGCTCCACTAATTCTCTGTCGAGCAAATATAATCTCCGCCTCTTCTCCTGGCAAACACTTCCACCATGTGACCTCTCATACATATTTCCTCCAAGGGAAGTCAGTCTGAGTAGACACAGACACCCCTCCATGGGGTTCTCTGCAATCCAGTCAACATGCTGACATATTTCATATGCACCCGCTGGGAAACGGACACGTCTTTCCGGTACTGAGGTGACCAGAACGTCTGCTCTTTACGATTCACATAGTGATGACTCCATTTGTGACAGGGCAGGATTCATCGACTTTGTAAAAGTTTGTTGGAGTGGGCTACATCGCTGAAATAAATAAGTAAGCACGTAAATAAATAAATAAGTACAAATAAATAAATATATAGGTGTAAACAAAGTAATATATAGATAGATATATAGCCAGAAATATATAGATATCAATAAATAAATATATAAATATATATATAGATCCAACGTCGCTTCTTTTAAAGAGCATGAGGGAACTTGGCCATCATCACTGCCATGATTTATCGTCGTCACGTAGATTGCTGAGGGAACTGAGAGCCCGAGGAGGGATATGGATCAGTTAAGCAAATGCACCAGCGTCTGACTGATGGAGTACACAGTTGGTAATGCGAGTTCACCCATTGGGAAGGACTAACGGAAGAAGAGGTTATTATTTAAGTCGGGAACGACTGCAGAATGCTCTGTGCGGAGGGTCATTGGAGAGCTTGTGCTTGAATCACAAAGATTTCGTTTACAGGTGCAGCACGCTATCAGGAAGGCAAATCGGACTTTGGCCTTCGTTGCCAGAGGAATTGAAATTAAGAGTAGGGAGCTTATCCTGCATGTGCACAAGGCACGGGTTAGGCGGTGTCTAGAGTACTGTGCATTTCTCACCTCCTCACTTGAGGAAGGATAAACTGGAGTTGTAGGCGATTCACCCGTTCATTGTAGAGATTAGTTGGTTCGATTATGAGGAGAAATGGACTTGACTGGCATCGTACACGTTGCAATTCAGAAGCTTCAGCGAAAATCTCACAGAAATATTTTACATTTTTGAACGGATAGATAAGATACTGGTGGGAAAGTTGTTTCCACTGTTAGACGATAACTGTTGGGAATAGCCTGAAGATTCTGGGATGCAGATTTGAGACGGAGATGAGGAGGAAAGCTTTTTTTCCGAAAAAATAGGTGAATATGTGGAATTATCTGCATAATGAACCAGTGGAGGGTGGCTCATTAAATATATTTAAGACAAGACGTCATTGTTGTCTGCATAGTAGAAGAATTAAGGGCTCTGAGTTAAAGGCAGTTATACGGCGATGAGGCCATGGTCAGCTCAGACATGATCATCTTCATTTCCGGAGCATGCTAGACCGAACAGATGAAATATTCCTGCTCCTATTGCTAATGGTATGTTCTCATGCTGTCCCATGTCTGTCACCGTGGTACTTGGCGTATTAATCTGTTCATTATTCACTTGGCACGGCAGATCAGAATATATTTCAGCCATCGGTTGATATCACTGCTTACCGCATAAAGTTCGGGAGCTGACTTCGGCCATTCGAGCACCGAACTTTCTTCGCCATTACATCATAGCTTAATGATCAACCCTCCCAACCACACTCTGCTGCCTTACCCCGTATTCATTGAAGCCCCGACCAATCAAGAACCGATCAATTCCCCGGACAAATATTTCCAACGAACTGGCCACCATAGCCGTTTGTGGCGATGAATTCCACAATTTCTCTCGCCTTGGTGATATTTCTCCCGACCTCTCTACTAAAGAGCTAACGATTAAAAGAACTGTAATTACTGATTGTTTCCATCCAAATGTGTGTTAATGGTCTTTATCTCCCTCCGCACAATGAACGTGGTGACAAACGTCATCCTGTCGCGAGGAAAGTGCGGTCTCTCCAAAGGCGTCACAAGGTACCTGGTTGCCATGGTCGCAGCGGAACCGCAGGTCGTACTCTTCGATCTGGTATTGAGCAAGATTCCGAGGATCTACATGCCAGCAGAGGTTTTCCTCTGGGCGCTTCGTGTTCCTGTGTGTAATATCCACTCCGTTCTGCTCTACGCCGCCACAGACTGTTCTGTCTGGTTCACCGTCACTTTCACCTTTGATCGATTTGTCGCCATTTGTTTTCAGAAGCTGAAACGAAAATACTGCACTGGGAGAGGGGCGGCTCTGGTTCTGGGGACAGTGACTCTGCTGAGCTGCGTAAAGAACATATTCTGGTACTTTATTCTCAATGGGTTATATTCGATGATACTTTCGCCCGTGTTATGTCAGCGTTCTTTTCGTTTTTCCCCATCTCTGGAGACAACATTTAGACTGATTCATTTCCTCCTCACACCGATATTCCCCTTTGTTTTTATTCTCCTGTTAAACATTTTAAACATCAGCCACGTCTTAGTGGTCAGCCGAGCCCGGAAGAGATTCCGTCGTTCGCGCGATGGCGAGATGCCCGCCGACTCGGTGATGAAGAACCGCAGGCAATCCCTCCTGTTACTGCTGGTGATGTCGGGGAATTTCATCCTGCTGTGGGCGCTGATGACGGTGTTTTCCGTCTGGGAGAGCATATATTATTACATTAAGTCGATGCCGCCGAGTGCTATGCGGGAGCTGGGCCACATGCTGCAATTGCTGATATGCTGCAGCAACACGGCACTTTACGCCGTGGTCCAGGCCAGGTTCAGGGTTCAGCTGAAGGAGACGGTGAAATCGCCTTTCTCCCTCATGGCACAGTGTATTCGGCGTTGTCAGCAGAGCATTAATTTTCGGTGACCTTTGTCGAATACCGCCCAAGTTATCCGATTTTTTTCTCTCTCTTGTGCCGTTCGGTTGGGGCTCTGAACGGTCCTGGATATCTCCTTTCCCTCTCCAATTGATGCTCCTACCCGATCGCGGAGTTGTCCCAAATCTATTTTCCACAGTGCTCCACCCTGTTTACTTTCTTCACCTGTTCCCTGTAATGCTCCGTGATTTCCACCAAGTGGTGATTCTACCGATGTTTGCCATCGCAATCGCAAGGCGACGTTGTGCCGTGATGGTTCGCTACGGTCCGAATGCCCCCAGTATATCTTCATTTCTTTCCTCCTACGAGAGCCCATTAGTTCCAAGAGTCCCACCCATTAACCATTTCAGGCAGGTCGCTTACCAATTACCGACCGAGATCTCCACTGGCAACTTTGATCTGTCTGGCACCTCGAGAAAAAACTCATTACCTCGCACTCCTAAAACAGCTCATTCAAACGTCGCTCGTTTTTATATTTTTCCAAGCAGTAATGGCCATCGCAGAGCCTTATGAGAAATTAAAGGAAGTCTTGGACCATTTGTTCAGTTGCGGACCCATCTGTCGAACTGGACTGATTGCATTGGGTATGTGGGGACCGTGACTGCTGAGAAAGGGCACCGGATCTCTCTTTATTTACTGAGATTCGGCACGAAATGTGAGATGCTGTCAGAAGTATGGCCCCAGCACAAACACCATCAAATGCCATGGATTCATCGGAGCTTTTTTATCCTGCTGACTCAGGAATAGCGCCTTGCTCTGGGGTATTTCTCCTCTGATACTGATTTGAGCGTTAACTATCCTAAACGTCGACCGAGATCTTTGTTCGGTCCCCTGGAACCATAGAACCAAAGAACATGAGAGAACAATAACAGGTCTTTTGGAATTTCTCTCCTGTGGCGAACCATTTTGCTGCTCTTCCCATTGACCTGCGCCTGGAACACATCCCTCAATAACCCTCTCATCCATGTATCTGTCCAAGATTTTCTTAAATGTTAAAAGAGAGCAGGCATTTACATCTTCATCTGGCAGATCATTCCGCACTCCTACCACTCTCTGTGTGAAGAAGCCCCCCTTTAAACTTTTCCCACTTCACTCTTGACTCATGTCCTCCTGTTTTTTTTTTCTTTCTCCCCCAGGCTCAGTGAAAAAAAAAACCTGCTTGCATTCACTTTCTCAATCCCCATCATAGTTTTATACACCTCTATCAAATCCCCCATCATTCTTCTACGCTTCAGGGATTATAGTCCGAACTTATTCAACCTTTCTCTGTAACTCAGTTTCTCAAATCCCGGCAAAATCTTTGTAAACCTTCTCTGCACTCTTTCAAATTTATTGGTATCCTTCCTGTATTTAGTTGACCAAAACTACACAGAATACTCAAAATTCGGCCGCAGTAATGTCTTCTATAGCCTCACCATAACAGTCCATCTCTTAAACTCAATACTTTGATTTACAAAGGCCAATGAGCCAGAAGCGTTCTTTACGTCTCTATCCACCTGTGACGCCACTTTTAGGGGATGAGGTATCTGTACACCCAGATTCCTCTGCTCTACTACAGTCCTCAATGCCCTACCATTTACCTTGCATATTCAACCTTGGTTAGGTCTTCCAAAGTGCAATACCACACACTTGTCTGCATTACACTCCATCTCCCATTTGTCAGCCCATTTTTTCCAGCTGGTCCAAATCCCTGTGCAAGCTGTGAAACATTTCTTCACTGTTCAGTGCACCTCCAAACTTTGTATCACCAGCAACCTTGCTGATCCAATTTACCACATTATCATCTAGATCATTGAGAGATGACAAATAACAATGAACACAGCACTGATCCCTGTGGCACACGACTAGTCACAGGCCTCCACTCAGAGAAGCAATCCTCCACTACCAATCTGGGACTTCTCCCATTGAGTTAATGTCTAATCCATTTACTACCTCACCATGTATACCTAGCGAATCTCCCTAACTAACATCCCATGCGGGATCATGTCAAAGGCCTTACTAAATTCCATGTACACAACATCCACCGCCTTCACTTCATCCACTCCCTGGTAATCTCCTCGGCAAACTCAAGTAGATTTATTAAGCATGACCTACCACGCTTGAGTCACTTTGATGCTAAGTCATAAACCCAATCCCTGTCTATACAAATACTTGTTGATCCTATCTCTTTGTTCTTCTTCCAATAATTTACCTACTACGGACGGTTAACTTTCCACCATATAAATTCCCGCATTGCTTTTTACTGAATTTGTGGTGTGTTTTTCCTCCCCCTTTGAGCACGGACTTGATTCAGGTTTCAGGATTCCTAATTCAGTCTCAGGAGCAGTTGTGGCATTGCAAACATCAGGTTCCTGAACGAGAGCGGATAACAACTCTCACCGCAGCATTGACAAAACCTGAACCATACCCGCCCGTTTCTCAATTGCTCGGAGATTTCGGCAGAGTTAGAGGTGCTTTGAGTTACAGAAATCTTAAAAATTATACCGATATTTTACCTGCTGGGCTAATATTTTCATGCTGTTTTGTATCACTCGGATGTTACTCGTTTCAAATATTTCTTTTGGGACCATAATAACCCCGTTCATGTGTTATCCTCTTTCACTTTTCTCTTTAATTCAGCATATTGTGGTGTTTAACAAACATTGATTTCTGTATGTTATCTAGTTCGCAATGGCTTTATCTATCGAATAAGTTGTTGTTCTTTTTCTCTCCTGTGTTATTTTATCTGGACGGTTATTATGGATTGCCCTGTGTGTAATCACTGATCGGTCGTCACATGATGTATAGAAATCTGACACCTGCGTTTATAGTACGTTGTTGTGTCTTTTCTGTTTCTCAGCGGCTGGTGAAAACTGATTTCCGGACATTATTTGCCCTTTCAATGTTCCGTCGTCTGTTGCAGTCCTCTTTTATTTCAGCATATTTCCGTTGTTTTTTCAGATATTGATTTCTGTATGTTATGAGCGTTCCGAAAGACAAAATCCATTAAATAAGTTGTTGTTGTTTGTCGATCATGTGTTATTTCATCTAAAATAAGTGCTCGGTCGTCATATGATTTGTAGGAAACTGACACCTGTATTGATAGAAAGTTGTTGTGTCTTCTCCGTTTCTCAGTAGCTGGTGAAACCTCATATCCATTCAGAGCCAAGCACGTTCATGTCTCGGTTGGACGGAGTTTTCAGACTACCCTGGATGTGTTTAGTATTGTGGCCTTCTGGAGATATCCATAAACATTACTGAGTAGGTCCTTTTTCTGATTGGACACCGGTGATCAGTGGAGTTCCGCAGCAGTCGGTGTTGGGAACACATGTTATGGCATTTTCTTTTCTATAATTCGGGGGAACGATTTTTCCTTTCTTTTTTTTTTGCTTTATGGCAGGGTTTAGGGATTATGCGAAAGTAGATTGAAGGACAGGTAGATTTGAGAATGTACAGTTCTTGAGGAAGGAGTAAAACAGGATGGACAATCCAAAAAGTAATTGGTAGCGGGAATGTAACGCAGGGAAGTGCCTAGTCTCACACGTTGGCAGAGCGAATATAAGCATGGATTATTTCAAAAATGGGAAGAACAAAGGACTTGAAAAATCAGAGCCACAGAAGAATCATCAGACAGTCTGTGGTGAGGGAGGCAAATGCATGTTTCAGTCTATCTGTCATTGGTACCTCAACGGGCCACGATGTTGAGCTGTTAACTCTGCCAGGTAAGAATGCTGAGGACTCGATCCGAGCTGTCCCTGATGTTGTCGCCGACAGAACCACCTGTCCGCACCACTAACGAATATCCTATCACCACAGTGTTACTTTCACACTTCCGCGTCCCCCCTCCCACACCACACACACAGACACCGCTCAACGCCCACTTCCCTTCTCAGTCACTGAGGCAAAATAAACGCTTGAGAGACGACCACTGTGACTGAATACAGCTAGTGGATTCAGCCGCGGTCTCCAAACGTCGCGACGGTGTCCAAAATGTAGAATCCGATGGCCACATGAGAACTATGCCCTGGCCCCTTCAGCCGATTCTCGTTACTGACTGACACTCTGTCTCCTGTGCCCTGCTCCCTGGGTGTAAGTCCCTCTTCATGTGTCTTGTCCATCACCACTGGAGTCTCCCGAATGATCTGCAGCTCATCCAGTTCTAGGTCCACCTCCTTAACGCGGGTTGTCAGATCTGCAGCTGAACTCAGCCCTCGCAGCTGTCGTCGTCAGGGTTACTGCAGTTCTCTATGTCTTCCCAGATCCCGCAAGAGGAACATACAACTATCCCGCCTGACATCTCTCTTATATTTCGCTGACAATTGCTCAAATGTAAAACAAGTGGGTTCCTCCAACAAACAGTTCACAAAACACTTAATACCCAATCTGTCGCATTCTTTAAAGACTAAATCTGTCATGGAGTGTTTGAAAATAGATTAAGTGGGATTTGAAAGGGAAAATCTCTTTCCCGTTCTCTTTAAATTCATTTTAAGCCTGTACCTCTGACGGCATTTTACGGTATTTTTGCTGGACCAGAGATTAGGCTGAAGGCATGTGATTTACATATGTTGACATTTAACATTATTTTTGTCTGAGGGACGCTTTTGTTTAAATGGAAGAGTGTTTAATGTCCTACATGTGCTCAATGGTTATGCAACGCTATGTCATGTTTATATTTACAGAAGATTCGTTGTTCAATTTATGAATCTCATCAATACTTTCAAACATTGTGGGGAACTTTTCTCTTTTTTTGAAAACCAATTCGTTGTTAAAACTCAGATGTTGGCTATTATTATGTTTTTATTATATGAGAAGTCATTTTACTTTCGTTTCCCCTTATGAACATCTCTGGTATTGGTAGTGGTTCGATTGATTTACTAATAAATTATTTTAGTTCAATATTACTAGTGATTACCTTACATCAATACGGGGTGATAAGATTGTTATTATGAACAGATATAATGTATTTGGTATTTAAAAACATCTTTTTCGACCTTTTAAATGCGCTTTCTGCTTCTCTGTATTCTTCTATGTATAAACTAATAGAAATATTGGAAATGGACAATAGATCTCTCTCTCTCTCTCTCTTTCTCACTCTCTCTCTCTCTGTACAAATATATATATATATATATATATTTCTATATATATATATATATATGTATGCGAGCCAGCTTCTTAGTATTCTTAGAGATGATATACATAATGATCTGGAAAAACAGGGTGTGATTTAGAATAGTCAGCATGGATTTCTGCTTGGAAGCGCATGTTTGACAAATCTTACTGAATATTTGAACAGTTTCCGAGAAAGGTTGACGAGGGTAAAGCGGTGGATGTTGACTATATGGACATCAGTAAGGACTTTGACAAGGTTCCACACGGAATGTTTAATAGACAGGTATTAATATTGAAGTGGTTAAATCAATTCAACGTTGCTGTATGGGAGATGCCAGAGCGTAGTAGTGGATAACTGTTTGTGAGGTTGAAGACAGGTGAGTAGTGGTGTGCGTCAGTGATCTGTACTGGGTCCAATGTTGTTTGTCGTATACATTAATGATCTGGATGATGGGGTGGTATATCGGATTAGTAAGTGTGCAGATGATACTAAGGTAGGTGGTGTTGTGGATAATGAAGTAGGTTCTCAAACTAGGTAAGATATTTAGGCCAGTTAGAAGAGTGGGCTGAACGATGGCAGATGGAGTTTAATGCTGATTAGTGTGAGGTGTTAAATTTTATTAGGAATAATCCAAATAGTACATACTTGGTAAATGGAATGCATTGAAAAATGCAGAATAACAGAATGATCTAGGAATAATCGTGCAGAGTTCCTTGAAGGTGGTATCTCATGTGGATAGGGTGGTGAAGAAAGGTTTTGGATTGCTGGCCTTTATAAATCAGAGCATTGAGTATAGGAGTTGGGATGTAATGTTAAAATTGTACAAAGTCCTTAGTAAGTCCGAATTTGCAGTATTGTGTAAAGTTCTGGTCACCGAGTTATAGGAAAAATATCAACAAAATAGAGAGAGTACAGAGAAGATTTACTAGAATTTCAAATGAGTTTAAGCACTTAAGTTACAGGGAAAGTTTGAACAAGTTAGGTTTTTATTCATTGGAGCGTAGAAGTTTGAGGAGGAGTCTTGATAGAGGCATTTAAAATCATGAGGGAGATAGATAGAGTTGACGTGGGTAGGCTTTTTACCATTGAGAGTAGGGGAGATTCAAACAAGAGCACATGTTGAGAGTTAAGGGACAAAAGTTTAAGGGTGACACCAGGAGGAATTTCTTTACTCAGAGAGCAGTAGCTGTGTGGAACCAGCTTCCAGCAGAAATATTAGAAGCAGGTTCGGTATTGTCATTTAAAGTAAAATTGGATAGGTATATGGACAGGAAAGGAATGGAGGGTTAGGGGCTGAGTGCTGTCCAGTTGGACAAGGTGAATGGAAGCGTTCGGCACAGACAAGAAGGACCGAGGTGGCCTGTTTACATTCGTTTGTTTTTGTATGGTTCCACGGCATTTCTTCAGCAAACTACGGTTGATTTGATAAGCTGCTCAATGCAAGGCTTCAGAAAGTAAGGCGGAATGGGATCCAAGAGAACATTGCATTGTGAATTCAGAACCGGCTTTCCCACGGAAGGGGAAGTGTGGTTGCAGACGGGTCATATTCTGAATGGAGGTTTGTGATCTTGAGATCTTGGTGATCGGGTGTATAGGACACAAGAAGCTACCACGCCGGTTGACACTTTGGTTCAGTAGGCATACGGTGCATTGTCAATCATCAAGCGTGGGGTTGAGCTTCACATCCGACAGGTAATGTTGTAGCGATATAGGACACTTATGAGACCACACTTGCAGTACTGTGATCAGTTCTGGTTGCCTCACTACAGGGAGGATGTGGAATGTGCAGATGATATTTCCAAGGATGTGGCCTGAATTAGTGAACATGCTTTTTCACAATAGGCTGAGTGAACTCGGCCTATACTCCTTAGAGTGACAGGGGAACGGGAGGTGATATGACAGCGGTGTGCAAAATGAAGAGAGGAATTGAGCATGTGGATCGTCAGAGGCTTTCTTTCCCCTCAGACCGGACATGGCCAGTACAAGAGTTCACAGTCTTAACGTGCTTGGAAGTAGTTACAGAGGAGACGTCAAGTGAAAGTTTTGTACGCAGCGAGTGGTGTGTGCGTGAAATAGGATGCCGGCGACGGTGTTGGAGGGGGACACGATAGGTACTTTTAAGAAGCTCCTGGATAGCTACATGGAACTTAGAGAAATGGAGGGCTATGCCTAACCCTAGCTTATTTCTAAGGGAAGGACAGGATTGGAGGAACATTGTGGAACAAATGACTTCCATTGTGGTTCAGGATATTTTTTTACGTTTCTATGTGCCCATGCAGTGAGGAAAATACCTTCCCAACGTTCATTATTTCGGGATCCCGGATAATCTTCTGTCAGGCAAACGTCATCTCTGCCTCTTCGCCTTTCAAATACTACCAGCAGGTGACCTTCCGTACTCATTATCTCCAAGAGAAGTAACACTGAGCACGCACAAACCCTCCTGACAGGGAATGCTCTGCAGTCCGGTCAGCACTCTGATACATTTCATCTGCACTTCCTGTTAAGCTTACACTTCCTTCCAGTACAGAAGAGAACAGAACTTCTGGGCTTTCTGGCCCTCATAGTGATGAGTCCAGTTGTGTCAGGGCAGGATTAATCGGCTTTGTATTAGTTTGGTGGAGAGAGCCGCATAGCTGAAATAAATAAATAAGTATATAGTCTCACCTGTTATAGAGAATGAGGTCACGTGTTCGGCATTACCGCCATGATCTATCGCCGAGGCAAATAGTGCCTGTGAAGCTTGGAGCATGCAGATGGATATAAATAAGATAAGCGAATGTACTAGCGCAACGTAGGTAGAGTACAACGTTGTAAAATTCGAGGTAATCCACATGTGAACAGCACAGGAAATAAAAAATGATAAACGATTGTAGAGTGCTGCTGTGCGGAGGGACTTGGGTTGCATCACAAAAAGGTTGGTTTGCAGGTGCAGCAGGTTGTCCAGAAGACAAATGGCATGTTCCACATCGTTGTCAATTGTATCGAATTTTCGAGCAGGGAGGTCATGCTGCAATAACACAAGATACTGGTGAGGCGGCCTCCAGGGTACTGTGCATTTTTTGGTCCCCTGACTTGCGGAAGGATAAACCGACATTGTAGGAGGTTGGCCAGTTGATTCCAATGATGAGATGGTTCGGCTATGACGAGCAATTGAGTCGCCTGGGACTGTTCTCGCTGGAATTCCGAAGGATGAGAGGAGCTCATACAGAAACATATAAAATTATAACAGGCGGAGATAAGATAGAGAAGGATTTTTCCCCCAGTAGGAATGACTAGAACCAGAGGAAAAAGCCTGAATTTTCTGGGGAATAAAATTAGGACCGTGATACGTGGAACTGATTCCCCCAGCGGGTGCGGAATCTGTAGAATGCTATACTCAAGCAAGCAGTGGAGGCTACCTCAATTAATATATTTTAAACAGCCTGGCACATCTTTGTGCATAGTGGAAAGATTCAGTGTTGTAAAAAAAGGCAGGTAGGCGGCGATGAGTCCATGGTCAGTTCAACCATGATCACCTTCTTTGCCGGAGCATGGAATGCCGAACAAAGGGACTATTGCTGCTCCAATTGCTAATACCCTTGTGTTCTCATGTTCTCATATGTTTTCAGTTGAGTGGAGTTGAACTTCTGTCACCGTGATACTTGGTAAATTATTCTCTTAAAACTTCCCCTTTGCGGCTGTTTCTTCCGGTGCCAAGGATCAGGACACATTCCAGACAGCGATTGATATCACTGCTTAGCAGCAGAAGGCACGGAATGTGAATTCGGCCGTTAGTGCACTGAGACCTCTCCGCCATTTCATTACAGCTGATTCATTACCCCTCTCAACCACACTCTGGCGGCCACTCCCCGTATCAATTGATACCTCGAATAATCAACAACCTATCCCTCAAAAGGTACCAACGAAACGGGCCCCATAGCTGTCTCTAGCGATAAATTCTACACATTCACGAGCCCCTGCTTAAACAAATTTATGCCCTTCTCAGTTCGAAAGGTATGCCTTTCCTTTGTGAAGTCTCATCTTAAGGTGCAGACTCCCTCCATACAGAAGCTACCTCACCACCTCCACGATATCTCGGCCTTTCAATATTCGAGGGTTTCAATGAGATTCCCCATATTGTAATTTCGGAATGTTTCGATCCAAATGTGTGTTAATGGTCTTTATCTCTCTCTGCACAGTGAACGTGGTGACAATCGTCATCCTGTCGCGGGGAAAGTGCGGTCTCACCAAAGGCGTCACAAGGTACCTGGTTGCCATGGTAGCAGCGGATCAGCTCGTCGTTTTCTCAGATCTGGTATTGAGCAAGATTCCGGTGACTTACATGCCATGGGAGTTTTCACTCTGGTCAATACGTGTTCCCGTGTGTAATATTCACGCCTGCATACTCTACGCCGCCACGGACTGTTCTGTCTGGTTCACCGTCGCTTTCACCTTTGATCGGTTTGTCGCCATTTGTTTTCAGAACTGGAAACGAAAATACTGCACCGGGAGAGCGGCGGCTCTGGTTCTGGGGACAGTGACTCTGCTGAGCTGCGTAAAGAACATATTCTGGTACTTTTTGCTCGATGGGACATATTCGACGGGAGTTACGTCCACGCTCTGTTGGAGAGGTCACGCTTTATTTGCACCATCACAGAAAACAACTTTTCTAATGATTCATTTCCTCCTCACAGCAATATTTCCTTTTGCCCTGATTCAGACACGTCCTAGTGGCCAGCCGAGCCCGGAGGAGTCTCCATGGTTCGCGCGATGGTGAAACGCACGCCAACCCGGGTATGAATAACCGCAGGCAATCGTTCCTGTTACTGCTGGTGATGTCGGGGAATTTCATCCTGTTGTAGGCGCTGCTGACGGTGTATTCCTTATGGGATAGCATATATTATTACATTTACGTGATACCCCCGGATTCTTTACGGGTGCTGGGCTACATGCTACAACTGTTAAGCTACTGCACCAACACGGCCCTTTATGCCGTTGTCCAGGCGTGGTTCAGGGAGCAGCTGACCGGCACCGCGAAATCGCTCTTAAGTCTCATGCCAAAGTTCACTCTGCGTGGTCAAGACCGCATTAATCCTCGGTGACGCTTCTCCCATGCCGCCGCAAAATATCCCATTTCGACTGCAAGGATATCAACAGAATAGAGAGAGAGCGAGAGAGTACAGCTGTGATTTACTAGAATGTTACCTGGGTTCAACCCCTAAGTTACAGAGAAAAGTGGAACAAGTTAGATCTTTATACTTTGGAGCGTAGAAGGTTGAGGGGGGGGGGGATTGATAGAGGTATCTAAAATTATGAGTGGGTAGTGAACGTTGACGTGGATAAGATTTTTCCATTGAGAGTAGGGGAGATGCAAACAAGAGGACATGAGTTGAGAGTTAGGGGGCAAAAGTTGAGGGGTAACACGAGGAGGAACTTCTTTACTCAGAGAGTGGCAGCTGTGTGGAACGAGCTTCCAGTAGAAGTGAAAGAGGCAAGTTCTTTATTGTCATTTAAAGGAAAATTGGATAGGTATATGGACAGGAACGGAAGGGAGGGTTATGGGCTGAGTACAGGTCGGTGGGACTAGGTGTGAGTCAGCGTTCAGCACGGATTAGAAGGGCCGGATGGCATGTTTCTGTGCTGTAATTGTTATATTGTTATATGGTTAATAGGCTATTGTTTATTGATTTCCAATGAGATGCTGCGGGAGCTGGGCTACTGCTACAACACGGTCCTTTACGACCTTGTCCAGGTCAGATTTAGGGTTCAGCTGAAAGAGACGGTGCAATCGCCCATAATTCTCATGGCAATGTTCACTCGGCGTTGTCGGGACGGCGTTACTCCTCGTTGACGCATCTGCCATGCCGCGATAAACATCCCAATTCGTGACCGGCATGTGAAATCCCACTGGAGCTGTGGACGGCCCCGGTTAGCTCCTGCCCTCCACCTCCCCATGCGTGAACTCGATCAGGGATGCGATCCCAATCTGCCTCCACTGCGTTCCTTCCAGTTTACTTTCTTTACGACTTCCCTGTAATGTCTCGTTCAGTTCCAACGCTGTCGAAGTTTGGGGTTGAGATCCTGACGAAGGACCTTCGTGCAGCTGTGGGCGCTGCTGACGGCTGGGACAGCCCTTCTCCCTATAGATGCTGCCTGGCCTGCTGCGTTCCAACAATTCGGGAAGAATGTTTACCGTGGACAGTCTGCAAACCTCCACTTGATCCGGAGTTCACTGGAATCTGTCTAGCACCTCGGGAATCAAACAGTAACTCGCACTCGTAAAACCACTCGTCCAGGAGGTCGTTCGGACGTCTCAAGCACAAATTGCAATTGCAGAGCCTTCTGGGAAATAAAACAAATTCATGGACTCTTTGTGCCGTGGAGGTTCAATCTGTGCAATTGGATTGAGTATTGAGTACTTTGGGACGTTGGTTATGTTGGGAAAGTGTCTGGGTATCTGAGGAAAGGCACCGGATGTCCATGCATTACTGAGTTGCACACACACACACACCCACACACACACACACACGGACACACACACACACACACACACACACACACACACACGCACACACACACACGCACACACACACACACACACACACACACACACGCACACACACACACACACACACACACACACACACACACACACACATGTCTACACTCAACTGAACAGGACCTCACGCCCTTTGCAATGGTTACACGTTTCTTTTTTTAATTCTTGCTAAAAGGTTGTTTACATTGTTTACATTAAAACTTATAATTTCAGCATTTATTATTATATTTCAATTTTTCCTTTACTGTGCGTACTGTATTTTTTTACTAATTATCATACTGTCTTGCACTGTTTTGTAAACTTTATATAGTCGCGTGCAGGCCTGAATAATGTAATCTTGTGCTGATTCACGTAGTTCGGTGTAGTTTTCTGCTGCTTCAGGTAGTCTATTGTACTTTTGCGTCCTGGAGGATCGTTTCTACTGGGCACTGTCCCAGCAGTTATGGTTTCAAATGACAATAAAAGTGACTTGACTGAGCCTGAGATTTGGCACGGAATGCGAGATGCTGTCAGATGTATGGCTCCAGCATAATCACTTTCAATAGGTACAGATTCATCTGTGAAATTTCCCGCTGACCATTCAGGCATAGCATCTCTCACTGAAGTATTCCACCTGAGATACTGATTGGAACTCTCAGAAACGTCGATGCGCATCTTTACTAGGTCCCTCGTAATTTGGCCCTTTTCCTTCTCCGTTTCACTATTCACCGTTGTGCTCATTTCCCGCCGATGCCTGTAAAGGGAGACCAACTGGGTTTCCCCGGCGTGTTCCTGTTTACTGGGTGTTTCCTGTTCCTGTAGGTGTTCCTCCTACAGTCGAAACATTGAGTCAGGTTAATTGGTCATTGCAAATTTCCCCATGAGTCGCTGGGACCGTAAAGCACAGCGCAAACTGAGGCCCTACCGTTGGGAATGGACTGTAAGACAGTCCTTTGCGAAAGGACCCTTTTCCGGGTAGGCTGATAGAGAACAAGAAGCTTCAGGGCACAGCACCCAGTGAAATTTGATCCAGAGATTGCGGACAGGGGGTAGCGGAAGAGGGCAACCATTCTGCATTTGCCATGTGTTGGAGTTTCTCTGGCGTTTGCCTTGGATGAAAATGTAGAATATTAGTAGTAGTAGTTGTAGTAGTCTCTCGATTTCTCTCTGCGCAGTTAACGTCGGTGGGCAGGCATATGACTTCTGAGGCCGAAGTCCGAAGCGCAGATACGGTTGCAGATGGCGCCTGGAACACCGCAGGAGCGGTGGGCAGGAGCGGACCCCTTCCTGTTTCTATCATGGCTCGCCTGGAGGCGCTGCATGCGTCTATCGGCTGGGAAATTGTTTGCTGTCTTGAAGCAGAGCTTCCGCCACGTGGACCGTTCAGCAGCAGTACTTTCCAGATCGCGGGGCTGGGGTTTGGCCCACTTAAGGTTTGCCTTGAGGTTGTCCCTGTACCCCTTCCTTGGGCGACCTTGGGCACGGTTGCCCTGCTCCAGTTCTCCGTAAAACAACTGGCGCGGCTGTCTGGCCTCATCCATACGGATCACATGGCCGGTCCATCTGAGCTCAGCCTTCAAAACCTTGACTTCAATGCTTGTGGAATCGCCTCGCTCACCGAATGTCAGGTCAGAGATACGGTCTTGCCAGCGGATTTTCATGATTGATCGCAGAGCGCGATTGTTGAATTGTTCACGCTATTTGAAATGTCTTTGATACAGTGTCCAGGTGTCACAGCCATATAGAAGTGATGAGAGCAAGACAGCACTGTAAACCTTTAGTTTAGTGGAGAGGCGAATGTCTCTGTGCTACAGAACGTTGACCCGGAGCCTTCCGAGTGCCTGGCTTGCGTTCTGGATCACTGACGTGATTTCTTTATCAAGCGCACCGTCGCAGGAGAAGGTAATCTCCAGGTATTTGAAGTTGTCAAGGTTCCGTAGCTGTGTGTCATCGATGGTGCTGCATGGATGGGGGGAGGGTGAACGTGGCACTATTAGGTGCAGGCGGCAGGAAGACGTCTGTTTTACCGAGGCTCATTGTCAAGCCCAACTATTTAGATGCGGCGGAGAATCTGCTGACATTTGTTTGTAGGTGGTACTCTTGGTGTGCCATGTGCTCAGTCATCTGCAAAGAGCGCTTCCATGGACAGCTTTCGGAGGGTCTTTGTGAAGATCATATCCATAGTACTGCGTTTAGGCGGAAACCGCATTGCGATTCTGGGAGGTTTCCTTCGGATACTGTTGAAATAAGTCTATTAAGGATGATTCGAGCCAGGATTTCGCCGGCGATGGAAGGTAGGGAGATGCCCCGGTAGTTCTGTCAGTCTCTGCGCGGGCCTTTGTCTTTGCATAGGGCGACAATTGTTGCATCCCGAAGGTCGGGTGACATTACTTCCTCTTCCCAGATACTGACCAGGACCTCCTGGAATGCTTCGAGTGACTCCTGGTTGTGGGCTTTGAACAGTTCTGCGGGAAAGCCATCCTTGCCCGTTGCTTTGTCACAGCTCATCTGTTTGATGGCTGTGCTGACCTCGGTCAGGGAGGGGAGATAGTGTTGAGGTGCTCATGGACTGGACTCTGGGGAATCTGGTCGAGTACTGACTGGTCGACAGTAGAGTGGCGGTTCAGTAGCTGACTGAAGTGATCCTTCCATTTGCTTCTAATCACCTTTTTGTCCCTGATAAGCGAGGATCCATCTGAAGAAAGCAGAGGAGCTATGCCTGACTCTGAGGTACCAACGACAGACTTGATGGCGTTGAAGAACTGCTTGGTGTTGTTTGTGTCAGCAGAGTGCTGAACCTCATCCGCCTTTTTATTCCACCATGTGTCTGTCATTATACGGATTTCGCTTTGAGCGAGAGCCTGATAGAACTTGAATCTGCCCTTTTCTGGATGTGAAGCTCGGGTCATTCTGCCATTCTTTGAATGCCTTTTTCTTCTTGGTGAGTAGGTGATCCATGGTGGTGCTATTCTCATTGAACGCTTTCTGCGGCCGAGGGTTGATTTGGCCGTTTCCGTTATAACATTTTGAAGTGGCTCCATTCCTGGATTCGGCTATCCGTGAGTGCCTGGTTTGTTGATAGTTTCTGTTACAGAGTAATTTGAAATTCGCCTTGACAAGGAGGGTGCTGAAGTTTGGAGCTGTTAAAGGATGGCCGTACTGCCTTTGGACGTTTTTTTTGTGAGATTGAACGATGTGCAGCTTGAGGGTGGTGCGGAGCAGTCTGAGATCCGTCCAACACGCTTCTCCCCGTATGGCTCGTGTGATGACTACGTCTCGGATGTCATGTTGAAGCAAAGTGACATAATTGATCAGCTGTCAATGTTTGGATCGAGGGTGCATCCATGTTGTCTTGAATGTGGTGGCCATTCTGAACACTGTTCGTGATAGTGAGGTCATACTCATCACATTTGCTGAGAAGCAGAAGGCCATTGCTATTCATCTTCCCGACTCCGTGTCTGCCGAGCACTCCACTCCACTGATCATGGTCTTGGCTGACCCGGGCATTGAAATCCCCCAGCAAGATCAGCTTATCACTGCCCGGCACTGAGCGCAGGATGGAGTCAAGGTCGACGTAAAACAACTCTATGCTTTCAGTAGGGCTGGTCAAGGTGGGGGCCTTGGCACTTATGATAGTTGCATGTCGGTTTTGGTTGAGGGGCAGACGTAGATTCATCGATCTTACGCTGATGCCAACAGGCAGGTTGGGAGCTATTTCATTCGGGTACTCTTTATGGCGAAGCCCACTCCGTGGATCCTGTCTTCGTTCTGCGACCTTCCTCTCCAGATGAAGTCGAGACGCTGACAAGCTCAGTGATGGATCCCTGATCTTCAACCCTGGTTTCGCTCAACGCTGCGATGTCAAAGTTGTAGCGAGCCAGTTCTTTAACAGTAAGAGCTGTTCTCCTTTCAGATCTTGCAGTTAGTGAGAACTTATCGTCATTTCCACCTCCGGCTATGCCAACCTTAGAAACGGGTTCCATGTCTATCACGTGTTAATTTAGCAGACCGCTATTAAGGATTTTCCCCGCAGTAAACACTGGACAGTAGTAATATAATTTGTCAGGATTTTACACTTGCAGTTATAGTAAGTTATTGAGTATTTTCTGTTTCTCAGCAGCTGGTAAAACCTCATGTCCGGATATAGCCAAACACGCTCATTTCTCATTTGCTCGGAACTTTCAGACTTGTCTCGTTATGCTTCGTATACTATCCATCTGGAGATGCCCAGAAGCATCCCGGCGCAGTTTATTTTCTGATTGGACAGAGGTGATCAGTGGAGTTTCACAACACTCGGTGTTGGGAACGCTTCTTAACCCGTTGTGCGTCGATGGTTTGAGGAAAGTGTTTGATTGCTTTGTGGCAGGGTTTGCCTATCCTGTGATGATAAATGGAAGGGCAGGTATAATTGAGGACGCAGGGTGCTTGCAGCAGGAATACGACAGACTGGAGAAAGAGGCAAAGAATTTGAATAACAAATAGAATGCCAGGAAGTGCCCAGTCTTATTCACGGTCTGAATAAATAAAGGCGTGGACTGTATTAACAATGGGGAGAACTTTGAAGGAAGAAGAGATGCAGATCCCCTTGGGAGGATTCCGTACAGGAAAGTTTCCAGATAGGTGAGGAAACCAAATGCAAAATTAGGAATTATCTGCAGAGGACTGATTTATAAAAGACACTCTTTAGCAACCTATTAATCTGTAAACTGTTCTTGGTTCCGGCCAAGTTTCGTCTTGGTTTTGTTTTTGGTTCGGCTGGAGATGAGCAATGAAGACTCTGGTAGAACCATTCGTAGAATGCAGTCCGGTGAGCGACCCGTTTGATCGAGATGGATTGCGACCGACTTTTAGATGGTGGTGTGTGCTTTCACGCTGATGGAGAGTCCAGGAGTAAAAAGGAAGTTCAAGATGAGCTCCAGCTGGTGCTCATTTGACTGTTAATTAGAATGGGCTTTCCTCTTAAATTCCCTCGTTTCTCAACCGTTAGTTATACTTTATTGTCACCAAACAAGCTATACTAGATGGTACATTCATCACAGTGATACTTGTTTCTGCGCTTCGCGCTCCCTGAAGTACAAATCGAAATAAATATAACAACAATAAAAAATAAAGTATAGATCATAATTAGAAAATAGAAATGGGAAAGTAAGGTAGTGCAAGTCAGATCCAGATATTCTGAAGGTACGGCCCCGATATGTCTCAGGATCTGTTCAGCAACTTATCACAGTTGGAATGAAGCTGTTCCCAAATCTGGCCGTACGAATCTTCATGCTCCTGTACATTCTTCCAGAGGGAAGTGGGAAAAAAGTGTGTTGGCTGGGTGTGTCTGTCCTTGATTATCCTGGGAGCACTGCTCCGACAGCTTGTGGTGTAAAGTGAGTCCAAGGATGGAAGATTATTTTGTGTGATGTGCTGGGCTATGTGCACTATCTTTTGCTGCTTCTTCCGGTCTTGGACAGGATGACTTGTATACCAGGTTGTGATGCACCCCAGAAGAATGTTTTCTCCGGTGTACCTATAAAGATTAGTGAGGGTTTTAGGGGACAGGCCAAATTTCATCAGCTGTCTCAGGAAGTAATGACGCTGGTGGGCCTTCCTGTCAGTGGGCTCTGCTTGGTTAGACCAAGTCAGGTCATCTGTGATATTCACCCCGAGGAACGTAAAGCTTTTGACCTGTTCCACCTGCACACCACCGATGTAGATGGGGTTATGCGGTCCGCTACTCCTTCTGAAGTCAACAACAAATTCCTTCGTCTTGCTGACATTGAGGGATAGGCTAATATCT
Organism: Hypanus sabinus; assembly: GCF_030144855.1. Taxonomy (NCBI): domain Eukaryota; kingdom Metazoa; phylum Chordata; class Chondrichthyes; order Myliobatiformes; family Dasyatidae; genus Hypanus; species Hypanus sabinus. The sequence continues at coordinate 192,207 of NW_026781435.1, read as the reverse complement.
TCACACAATGCCACGAGGTTCTTAATTTCCTCTCTATATTCAGACTCATCAGTTCCCAAGATACGGCCGACAATTGCGGTGCCATCAGCAAACTTATATATTGAGGTTGATGGAAATTTTGCTATACAATCATGGGTGTACAGTGAGTACAGCAGGGGTCTGAGTACAGGTCCTTGTTGGGCACCGGTGCTCAGAGTGATTTTACAGGAGGACTTGACCCTTATTTTTACAACCTGGGTCCTGTCTGTGAGGAGGTTGAAGATCCAGCTGCAGATCTAAGTGCTAGGACCCAGGTTCCGGATCTTAGGAATCAGTTTATTCGGGAACATGGTATTAATGGCAGAGCGGTAGTCGATGAAAAGGAGCCTTACATATGCACCTTTATCCTACAAGTGTTCTAAGGAGGAATGTAGAGATGGCACATGCCGTTGACTTGTTGCTCCGGTAGGCAAATTTCAAAGCGCCGAATTGAACAGTAGGTTATGGTTGATGTGTGTCATAAACAATCGTTCGAAGCACTTCATAGCAATTGATGTTAGAGCCACAGGTTGGCAGTCATTCAGGCATGCCACCTTGCTTTTCTTCGGCAACGGGATTATCGTTCCCTTCTTAAAGCACAAGGGGATCTTAGACTGAAGTAGGGAGCAGGTGAAGATGTCATCACACTCTCCAGCTAGCTCCCTTGCACTGGTCCGGAGAGCCCGTCCAAGGAGGCCATCTGGGCCCGTCAACTTCCTTGGATTTAGCTTCAGGAAGGCTCTTCCAACGTCTTCCTCGGTGACGATGAATGTTAATGCCACCAGGTCCGGTTCATCCAGAGGGGGCGGGACGCTCCTCTTCTGTTCGCTTTTTGCGTAGAATACGTTAGGTTCGTCAGGAAGAGAAGCGCTACAGTAATTGTACGTTTATTTTAGAGATATCGTGTTCGCAGAAAATAAATTTAGATTGCATGCTTGACTGCTCCAGAGAATATACCCAGGTGATAAAATATCTTGAAACTCCTTTGCTAGTCCTTATTGTTTTAAGCGCACGTTTCAAGGATATGCAGTAGAAATGGTTACAAAATTTACGGGTAGAAGGAAGAGAATAGGGTGAAGAAAGGATAATGGATCAGTCACGATGTCAGGAGAATCTTCCGGTGGGCGCCATTTCAAACCCGAAACCGTCTTGTTCACGATAGAGCTTGACGAGAGTGGTCTTCTTACTGTTACCGTTTGAGCGCCTACATGTGTGTGTGGTCTTTCATCGATTCTGTCGTGGTTATTATTCTATTAAGAATTTCTAATCTCAGCAAGAAAATTAATCTAGTATTATATAGAAAAGCATATGTACTCATTCCACCCGTTTAGTTTTTTTGCTGTGTAATTTGTAAACCTGTTATAAATTAGTACCATGAAGTAGCAGACAGCAAACGATTAAAGGGATTATATTTATGAATTGTAACTGAACTAAGGGGTTAGTAATGAGGAACAAAAGGAAGAAATCCCATTTTAATTAAACAGTCAAATATGCAAAGGTTGGAGCTAATCTTGAACTTCCTTATCAACAGCGTGCTGGTCCCTCGGTCAATGGGGAAGCACACACCACCTTACGAACGTCGCTCTCAATCCATCTCGAGCAAACGGGTCTCCCACTCGAATAAATCATACGATCTGTTCTCTTGGCGTCTTCTTTCCTCATCTGCGCCGAACTGGGAAAAAGAAGGCCAACCTTGGTGTCCCCCGCCAAGAAAAGCTGTCCCGAAATCTACCGTACCAATTCGAGAACACGCGTTCATTATCATCAACTGTAACCCAAACAGGCTGCCAGCAGAACAGACTGCTCTTACCGAACTGCGAAATGAAATACCTAAAAAATATCAGTAAATGTATGAGGCAGGGAATTGGAGTACTTGATAATCATTGTGCTCTGAATTTCGAACTGAGAACAGAATCACACACAAAATGCTGGCGAACCTCATCAGATCAGACAGCATCCCTTCCCATGAGTAATGGCTCGACTTTGCGGGCCGAAACGATTCATTCAGACTTAACAGCAGCAAAGTACGTTTTCTCTCTACTTAGTTTCAATCAGTTCGCTGCACTTCAACGGCACGTCTGACTATTCAACGTGGTACTGAACATAAGCAAAATCGTATTAAAAAAGCCCGTACCTCTCAAAGTTTTAAGACCACCGGAACATAGGACCATACTATATAGGACCAGAATTAGGCCATTTGGCCCATTGTGTCTGCTAAACCATGGCTGATCCCTTACTTCGTTTCCTCGCTGCCCATCCCCGGCGTTCTCCCCGTAAAGTTTAACGCTGTCTCCAATCAACAACATTTATCTGCCTTCCTGGACTCGATTTTGTCAGCCATAGTTCAGTCCCTCCAAACCTACATCCAGGATACATCCCATGCCCTCCACCTATTCAATAACTTCCAGTTCCCCGGTCCCGAAAGCTTCATTTTCACTATGGATGTCCAATAACTTTATACACTTCCATTCCCCATCAAGAAGCTATCCGCTACATTCTGAGCAATAGACCTCACCAGATCTGCAGCACCACCACACTCCTCCGGTTGGTAGATCTGGTACTCCAACTTAATAACTTCCCTTTTGCCTCTTCCCACTTTATTCAGACCAATTCTGTAGCTATGGGAAATCGCATGGGCCCCAGCTGTGCCTGCCTCTTCGTGGGTTATGTGGAACAGTCTATATTCCAAATCTATACTGGTACTGCTCCCAAACTTTTCCTTCGCTACATTGACGACTACATTGTTGCTGCTTCCTGCGCCTATGCTGAGCTCGTCGGTTTCATCGAATTTGCCTCTGACTTTCACCCAGCCCTCAAGTTCACTTGGTCCATCTCGGAAACTTCTCTTCCCTTTCTCGATATCACGGTCTCCACTGCTGGGAACAGACTGTCTACTGACATCACCTATAAACTCACTGACTCTCATAACTAACTCGACTACACCTCTTTCTAACCTGCCAAATGCAGAATGCTGTTCCCTATTTGCAATTCCTTCGACCCCAACACATCTGCTCCAGGGCTGAGGCTTTCGGTTCCAGCACATCTCAAATGTCCTCTACCTTTAAGGATCTTGGTTTGCTTTCTGTCGTTATCAATGATGCCCTTACCCGCATCTCCTCCGTTTCTCTAACTTCGGCAGTTACCCCATCCTCCTGTCACCACAACAAGGACCGTGTTCCCCTTGTCCTCACCTACCACCCCACCAGCGTCCGGATCCAGCATATTATACTCCGCAACATCCGCCACCTTCAACAGGACCCCGCCACTAAGCACATCTTTCCACCTCTACCCCTCTCAGCTTTTCGCAGGGATCGTTCCCTTCGTGACTGCCTGGTCTACACGTCCCTCCCCACAGATCTCCCAACTGGTACCTATCAGTGCAAGCGTAAATGCTACATGTCCTCTCTTACCACGATTCAAGACCCAAATCAGTCCTTCAAGGGGAGGCAACACTTCACTTGTGAGTCCGTTGGGCTCATCTATTGCATCCGGTGCTTCCGCTGAGGCCTCCTCTACATCGGCGAGATCCAACGCAGATTGGGGGAAAGCTTCGTCGAGACATCCACTCCGTCCGCCATAACAGACAGGATCTCCCGATTGCCACCCACTTCAAATCTGCTTAACACTCCCCTTCGGATATGTCCATACACGGCCTCCTCTAACGCAATGATGAGGCCAAACTCAGATTAGAGGAGCAGCACCTCATCTACCGTCTGGGTCGTCTCCAGCCCCTTGGCATGAACACCGAATTCTCCAACTTCTGGTCATTTCCTCCCTCTCCCTTCACCCATCCCAATTTCACTCTGCCTCCTCTTCCAGCTGTCTATCACCTTTCTTATGATTCTGTCTTCTTCTACTAGACATCGCTTTCCTCTTTCTTTCCTTCTTCACCTTTCCTACCTGCCCCTTCCTGCTTCCCCTCCCCACCCTTAGATCTTTGATTGTTTTTTCCCCTGGCACGTACCAGCCTTCCCCTGCCCACCCCTCCCCCCACCTTCTCCATAGGGCCCTGGCACCTTCCCTCTTCAGTCCTGAAGAAGGGTCTCTGCCCGAACGGTTGACTGGTCGTTTCCACGGATGCTGTCCGACCTGCTGATTTTCTGCAGCTTGTTGTACGTGTTGCTTTGACCACAGCATCTGCAGAGTACGTTGTGTTTACCAGTAAATCTCTGCCTTAAATAACTCCGACATGGCCTCCACAGCAGCATGGGGTAAATAATTCTACAAATTCACCACCCTCTGGCGAAAAAAAGTTCTCCGCTTCTCTGTTTTAAATGGACGCCTTTCTATTCTGAGACTCAGTTCTCTTGTCTTAGCCACAGAAACCTTTGGAAACTTGCTTTCCACATCCACTCTGTCTAGGCTTTTCAACATTCGAAAGGATGAAACGACATCCCACCTCATTATCTGAAGCTCCAGCGAGTACTGACCCGTAACCCTCAAGCAGGACTAATATGTAACTCTTTCATCCCTGGAATCGCTTTTGTGATTCCCCTGGGCCTTCTCCAATGCCAGCCCGTATTTGTTCGACAAGGATCCGAAAACTGTTCACAATTCTCACGCTGGGGCGTCAGCACTGACTTGTAAATCTTCAGCATAGCATCACTGTTTCTGTATCCTAGACCTCTTGAAATGAATGTCAACATTACAATTTTCTTCTTTAACTCCAACTCTACCAGCATGTTTACAATTTCGATCTTCTCACAAGGACTCCGAATTCCCTTTGCACAATAAATTGGTCAATTCTTCTCCAAGATTAGCAAATAATCTGCATATTTCTTTCCACCACCAAAGCGTATGCATATGCATTTACCAACGACGTACGATTACTGACCACTTCCTTGCCAATTCTCCTAATCTGCCTGAGGTCCGCTGCAAACTACGTCTGTGCACAACCGTACCTTCCCCTGCACCAGTATTTGGAGCATCTGCAAACTTGGAGCATCTATATCATTGGCATAGAGCAAAAAGGTTGTCTATACAACGTCACGTTCGCAACACCGCTCGTCACAGGCAGCGACTAGAAACGGATCCTCTTACTTCCAATCGGTTGCACCCACCATTCAACCAATGATCATGGTTTTTCTTGTAATACCGTGGGCTTTTAATTTGGTAAGCAATCTCATGTGTGGCACCTTGTCTAATAGGTTTTGCACTTCCAAATACACAACATTTACTGTACCCGCCTTTATCTATTCTACATGTAATCTCCTCAAGGAAATCCAGCAGTTTCGTCACGCAAGACGTTAACAAATTTCTGAGATAGGTAAGGGCCTTGGGTCTGATGATATCTGCGTAGTACACTGAGAGGCACAGCAGAGGAAAGTGCTTTCTCCTCGCTGGTCCTCTGTTAGCTTATCCTGAACAATTGAATACAACATCTTCCGAAACACGAAGTTCAGGCGGACAGGTCCGTAACTCCCTTTCGGCTATCTTCCTGCTTTCCTAAAGAGTGAAGTTGCATTTGCTGTTTCTCCTGTCCTCTGGCACCTTGCGATAATCCAACGATTTTAAAAACATCATTGCTAATGCCTCCACAGTCTCTAGCGCTCAGTCTTTAAGAATTATAAAGTGGAGTTCATCTGGTCCGGTTGACCTCTGTACTCTTTGGGTTTTCAGCCTTTTGAACACCATCTCACTTATGAGAATAACTGGACCCACCTCTGTTCCTTCACAAACTACAACATCAGACAATCTGCTAGTATCTACCACAGTGACAACTTAACGGCCATCTTCATGTCCCGTGTTTTTTTATTTTTCTTGCCTTATTTTCTCGCGGTCCTATCTGCACTCTCATTTCTATTTGATTTTCCTGTACTTGAAAATGGTTTCACGGCCCACCTTGATATTCTTCACTAGCTTGCTTTCATATTTTACCCTATCCATTCTAATGATTCTGTTCGTTGCTCATTGTACGTTTCTTTAAAACTTCCCACCAATTTTTTTTTATTATATATATCTTCCCTTTTGCTTTTACATTTTGCCACAATTGTGCTAATTTGTTATTGGAGTATTTTTTTGTTCATACAATAAATAAATAAATAAACAAACAAACAGATAGATGGCTAAATAAATAATTGAAAAAGTAAGTAAGTAAAAGAATAAATAAATAACAAATACACAAATACATACATACATACATACATACTTAGAGAATGCATGTATTCAGCACGTCCCCGTTTTACAAGAAACTCGCCGCATTTCAGCCCTGCAGACAATTCTGACTGTGTCCTTTAAATTATATTTTTCCAAGACCTTGCTCATAGTACTGCAACTTCCTTTACTCCACTGAAATACTGCTGCGTCAGACTTTAATATTCCCAAACAGGTCTGAAATTGAACTCAACAGTATTGTGATCACTGCTTCATAAATGTCGGAACGGATGAGGGAGCATATGGTAAAGGTTTAGTCATCATACGCTCCCGAATTACTTTACATTCATTTCAGAGCACCCAATCCAGTAAAGCTGATCCAAAAGTAGGCTTAAGGAATAACTGTACAAACAGTACAACCTCCTGGAGCTGCATGTATAACAATCCCATGTCTATCAAAACATCGATCATTTTGCACATATATTTCATGTTGAAATCTGCGTTCTGTATTCCAGCTACTTTCCCCAGGCCTGCCTAAGCCTTCCATGAGGATCCTTTTACACTGACAGTTTCTTAACACAACCCACAATGATTCCACGGCTTACTGTCCTATGTCACATTATTTTTTTTTACTGAGCTGATGTCATTATTTAAATTCAGAGTCACGGCATCCAATCTAAAGCCATACCCATTCCTCCAATGCAACGCGTAGCCAAGGATATTCAAATCCCAAATGCGACCAACCATCGGCCACGATTCAGTGATAGCCGCAAAGTCCGACAATGTCAATGTCTGCAACGGTGAGATAGGTCTGCCTGTGTTAATTGCAGAAAGGAAGTATGTGTCTGAGGCAGGTTTCCTGTGCCAGGTTTCAGATGTGGGAGGTCCTGGAATCTCCAGTTCTCCCGGACGGCCATATCTGGACCCGGTGTGTTGAGCTGCAGCTCGATGAACTTAGGATCGTTAAGCAGGGCGAGGTGGCGATTTAATGGAGTTATATGCAGGTGGTCACACCGGAGCTATGGGAAACATGCAAGTGGGCACAGTCAGGAGAAGAAAGTAGTCGAGTCAGGTACTACAGAGTACTCCTATTGTGGTACCTCTTCACAATAAGTACTCATGTCTGATTAGTGCTGCGGGGTGGGCTTCCTTTCGGGGGATGCGACAATGGTCGTGCCTCTGGCGTGGAGACCGGCCCTGTACTTCAGAAAGGTAGATAAAGGAAAGGGAAGGCATTAGTGATTGGGGGCCCTATAGTCAGTGGTCGGAAAGGCGATTCGCTGACGCAGGAAAGAAACTCAGATGGTAGTTTGTCGCCCCGGGTCCGGGCGGTTGCAGATTGTGTCCAAGAGAATTGAAGGAGAACAGCCAGAGTTCGTGGTACATATTGTGGTATATACATGGTGTGTTACATACACACAATGACATAGGTAGCAAAAGGGAAGAGGTTTCGATTAAAGACTACAGTGAGTCAGAAAGTAATTGAGATGCAGGGGCATAAATGTAGTAATCTCGGGATTACTGCCTGTGCCATGCGACAGTGCGTATAGGAGTAGAACGAGGTGGATGATAAATGCGTAGCTGAAGATTTGTAGTGGACAGGGAATCAGATTTCTGGATCATTGGGAGCTCCTTTGGGGCAGGTGGGACCTGTACAAACAGGACGGTTTGCACTTGAATCACAGGACAAATATCCTGTTGTGGCTGTTTGCTAAGGCTAAGGGGGAGAGCTTCGACCGAGTGTCCTCATAATCTAATCTATAAAACTGTAAATAGCATTGGAGATAGACAGGAACAGGCAAGTTAGAAAAAGTGTTTAAATGGTGTAAGATGAATTGTGTGGCTATCAGAGACGAGATTCGAACCTTGAAATTGGAACAGTTTGTTTTAGTGAAATACATGGCAGGAATGTGGCAAATGTTCAGTGTAGAACTTTGTCACCTTCTGCATAGGTACGTTCCAATAAGACAGGGGAGTTATGGTCGGGTACAGGAACCGTGGTTTGCAAAGGCTGTAGTAAAGCCAGTCAAGTGAAAATGCAAAAAGCATACAAAATGTTAGAGAGATAGGTAATGTAAGGGATCTAGTAGATTATACGACTAACAGGAAGGAGCTTAAGAAGGAAATTAGGAGAGCCAGAAGGGATAATGAGAAGGCCTTGGCGGGCAGCATGACGGAAGACCCCAATGTTTGTACCAGTATGTGAAGACCAAGAGGATAAGATGTGAAAGAATAGGATCTATCACATGTGACAGTGGGAAAGTGTGTATGGATCCGGCGAAATAACATAGGTACCTAATGAATTATTTACTTCAGTATTCACTATAGAAAAAGATAATGGTGTCTGTCGTGATGAATTGAAGCAAACTGTAGATGCTACACATTAATGTAATGCTACACATTAAGAACAGGATGTTCTGGAGCTATTGTAAAGCATCAATTTGGATAGGTCACCGAGACGTATCGGGTGGGATGTACCCCAGGTAACTGCTGGAGGCGAGGGAGGTGATTTCTGAGCCTCTGACGATTATCTTTGCATCGTCAATTGGGAAGCGAGAGGTTCCGGAGGATTGGCGGTTTGCGGATGTTGTTACTTTATTCAAGAAAGGGAGTAGAGATAGCACAGGAAATAATAGACATTTGCGTAGTTGATACGTCGATGACGACGACCGTGAGATGCATGATTTATGAACATTTGGATAGATATTATATGATTAGGAATGGTCAGCATGGCTTTGACAACGGCAGGTTATGCCTTACGAGATTGAAAGTGTTGAGGATATGACTAACAGACAATAGATAGTAGGTGCAGGAGTATGCCATTCGGCCCTTCTAGCCAGCACCGCCATTCTCTGTTATCATGGCTCGTCATACACAATCATTACCCCGTACCGGCCCTCCCCCTATATCCCTTGATACCTCTATCTAATGCTCTAATGAATGCATCCAGAGACTAGGCCTCCACTGCCTTCTGACCAAGCATTTCACAAATCCACCACTCTCTGGGTGAAAGAGTTTTTCCGCATCTCTGTTCTAAATGGCCTGCCCATTATTCTTAAACTGTGGCCTGTAGTTCTGGACTTTCCAATCAGCGGGAACATGCTTCCTGCCTCCAGCGTGTCCAATCCCTTAATGATCTTATATGTTTCAATCAGATCCCCTCTCATCCTAAATTCCAGTGTGTACAAGCCCAGTCTCTGCAATGTTTCAACAAATGACAGTCCCGCCATTCCGCGAATTAACCTCGTGAACCTACGCTGCGCTCCCTCATTAGCAAGAATGTCCTTCCACAAATTTGGAGACCAAAACTGCACACAATACTCCAGCTGTACAGGGCCCTGTACAGCTGCAGAAGGACATCTTTACTCCAATACTCACTTCCTCTTGTTATAAAGGGCAGCATGCCATTAGCTTTTTTCACTGCCTGCTGTACCTGCATGCTTGATTTCATTGACTGATGTACAAGAACACCTAGATCTCGTTGTACTTCCCCTTTTCTTATCTTGACTCCATTTAGATAGTAATCTGCCTTTCTGTTCTTGCCACCAACGTGGATAACCTCTCATTTATCCACATTAAACAGCATCTGCATACATTTGCCCACTCACCCAACCTGTCCAAATCACCCTGCATTCTCATAACATCCTCCTGACATTTCACACTGCCACTCAGCTTTGAGTCATTGGCAAATTTGATAATGTTACTTTTATTCCCTTCATTTAAATCATTAATGTACGTTGTAAACAGCTGCGGTACCAGCAACGAACCTTGCGGTACCCCACTGGTCATAGCCTGCCGTTCCGAAAGGGACCCGTTAATCGCTACACTTTGTTTCCTGTCAGCAAGCCAATTTTCAATCCATGTCAGTACTCTGCCCCCAATACCATGTACCGTAATTTTGCCCCAACATCCCCTATGTGGGACTTCATCAAAATCTTTCTGGAAGTCCAGGTACAGTTCATCCACTGGCTCCCCTTTGTCCATTTTTTTTTGTTACATCCTCAAAAAGCTCTAGAAAATTAGTCAAGTATGATTTTCCGTTCATAAATCCATGCTGACTCGCACTGACCTTTCTACTACTATCCAAATGTTTCGCAATTTCCTCTTTTATAATTGACTCCAGCATCTTTCCAACCAGTGACGTCAGGCTAACCTGTCTATAATTCCCTGTTTTCTCACTCCCACCTTTCTTGAAAAGTGGGACAACATTATCCACCCTCCAATCAGCAGGAACTGTTCCTGAATCTATAGAACATTGGAAAATGATTACCAACGCTTTCACGATTTCTAGAGCCACCTCTTTATGCACCCTGGGATGCACACCATCAGTTCCCTGGGACTTATCAGCCTTCAGACACAACAGACTATCCAACACCGTTTCATGCCTAATATAAATTCCTTTCAGTTCATCCTTTACCCTCGTTCCTTTTGCCACTATTACATCTGGGAGATTGCTTGTGTCTTCCCTAGTGAAGACAGATCCAAAGAACCTGTTTAACTCGTCTGCCATTTCCTTGTTCCCCATAATAAGTTCACCCGTTTCTGTCTTCAATGGCCCAATTTTGGCATGAACAATTATTTTTCGCTATTCTCATACCTGAAGAAGTTTTTCTTATCCTGCTTCATATTCTTGGCTAGCTTACATTCGTACCTCATTTTTTCTTGGCGTATTGCCTTTTTTGTTATCTTCTGTTGCCCTTTAAAAGCTTCCCAGTCCTCCGATTTCCCGCTCATCTTTGCTATGATCTACTTCTTCTCTTTTATTTTTATCATGCCCTTTACTTCTCTCGTCAGCTACGGCCGCCCCTTACTCCCCTTATGATCTTTCTGGCTCTTTGGAATGAACCGACACAGCACCTTCTGCATTATTCCCAGAAATTCATGCCTTTGTTGTTGCACTATCTTCCCTGCTAGGGTATTGTTCCATTGAACTTTGGCCAGCTCCACCCTAATAGCTCCATAGATCCCTTTGTTCAGCTGTAATACTGACACAACCGACTTTACTTCCTCCTTCTCAAATTGTAGGTTAAAACATATCATATTATGGTCACTTCCTCCTTATGGTTCCTTTACCTCGAGGTCCCCGATCAAATCTGGTTTATTGCACAACACTAAATCTAGAATCCCCTTGTCCCTGGTAGGCTCCAGTACAAGCTGTTCTAAGAATCCATCTCGGAAGCATTTCACAAACTCCGTTTCTTGGGGTCCAGTACCATTCTGATTCTCCCAGTCTACCTGCATGTTGAAATCCTCCATGACAACTGCATCATTACCATTGCGACATGCCAATTTTAACTCTTCATTCAACTTCCACCCTACATCCAGACTGCCGTTTGGGGGCCTGTAGATAACTCCCATTAGGGTCTTTCTACCCATAGAATTTCTCAGTTTCTACATCCACTGTTTCGATGTCAACCCTCGCAAGTGACTGAAAATCATTCATCACCAACAAAGTCACCCCAACACCTCTGCCAGTCAGTCTGTCCTTTCGATAAGACGTATATTCTTGAATATTCATTTCTCAGTCGCTGTCCGCTTGAAGCCATGTCTCTGTTATTCCCAGAACATCGTACTAGCCAATTTCCAACTGAGCCTCAAGCTCATCTGCTTTATTCCTTATACTTCGTGCATCCATATATAATACTTTTAATTCGTTACACCCCTCTCCTTTCATATAAAGTCCTATTTCACTTGGCCATACTGTATGATCTCGTCTTGAGCTGTCTACCACGTTGATTTTGTTGTCCTTTTTAACTTTTCTGATTTCCACTTTCCATCCTTATATTTTCAGTTCATATCCTCCTCCCACTACTTAGTTTAAACACATCCGTTTTGCAGTGGCAAACCTGTCTGCCAGGATGCTGGTCGTCTGCCTATTAAGGTGCAATCCGTCCCTTTTGTACAATTCATCCCTACACCAAAACAGATCCCAGTGGTCCAAGAATGTAAATCATTGCTTCCTGCACCAGTTCCTCAGACACACATTCAGATCCATTATCTCCCTGTTCCTGCCCTCTCCAGCAAGATGAACTCGAAGCAAACCAGAGATAACCACCCTGGAAGTCCTGCTTTTCGGAATTCTTCCAACTTCTCTGATGTCCCACTGCAGAATGTCCTTCCTCTTCTTCCCGGTGTCATTTGTGCCAACATGCACTACCACTTCCGGCCGTTCACCTTCACCCTTGAGGATTCCATGCAATCGGTCCGTGATGACCTGGATCCTAGCACCAGGGAGGCAACACACCATCGTTAAATCTCGCCTGCTGCCGCAAAAACCCCTTTCTGTACCTCTTACTATGGAGTCCCCTACTACCACGGCTCTTCATAATGTCTGACTCCTCGGCTCTGCTTCTGCACCAATTTTCTGCTCACAGACCTGTCTGCCTCTCAGACTGGCAGTACCTTTTATCCTGACAGCTTTCAAGAGGGTGAACCTGTTTACAATAGGTACATCCCATGGGGTCTCCTGTACTTTAAGCATCCTTTCCTTCCTGATCAGCGCCCCCTTTCTCTCTTCCTGTTTTGACGGTGTAATGAACTCACTCTCGGTCCTGTCCAGAAAACTCTCGTTTTCGCGGATAAACCTGAGGTCATCCAGTTCTTTCTTCAGTGCTGCAACATGCTCCTTCAGAAGCTGAATCTGGTCACACGTCCCACAGCTGTAGCAGCCGGGTGCACTATCAGTGTCCCTGAACTCCCACATCATGCACGGAGCACACTGAATCAGCTTAGCGGTCATGACTTCACCCTCTCCAATTGTGCCTGGCGTAGTCTCCTCCCTCAGCCTCCTCGCCGAACACTCTCGAGCCGCACTGGCACTTTTCACACCAGGCACTTCCCTCGACCAGCCCGCTTCCCAACTGGACGCTCGGGTAGAGCTCTCGCACATTTTATTTGCTTGAGCTTTGCAATCTGCAAGGTCACCTGACCCCGATTGCCCAATCAGCTGTTTTCTGTTGAGTCTGAGCTATTCAAATCTTGATTGCCAATCAAGTGCTAATCAATTCTTGATTGCACTATCCAACTGCTAAAACTGCCAGAAGCTCTCGGGCCAAAGACTGGCAATTTCACACCAGGCGCTTCCCTCGATAAGGCCGCTTCCCAAACATGAAGGTGAGGGAAGAACAGTAGATGTAGTGTTTATGGATTTCAGCAAGGTAGTTAATAAGGTACCCCATGCAAGGCTTATTGAGAAAGTATGACGGCATTGGATCCAAGGGGACATTTGCTTTGTGGCTCCACAATTGGCCTGCCCACAGAAGGCACAGAGTGGTTGTAGACGGGTCATATTCTGCATGGAAGTCGGTCACCAGTGCAGTGAAGCCGTGATCTGTTCTGGGACCCTTATTCTTCGTGATTTTTATAAATATCCTGGATGGGGTACTGTGCGGATGGATTAGTAAATTTTCTGATGACACATTGGTTCGTGGTGTTGTGGATAGTGTGCAGGGCTGTCAGAGATTTCTGTCGGAGATTGATACGTTAGAAAACTGGGCAGAGAATTGGCAGATGGAGTTCAATACAGATATGTGTGAAGTGGTTCGTTTTGGTAGATCAAATATAATTGCAAAATATAGTATTATTGGTAAGACACTTGGCAGCGGGACACTGGGGTCCGAGTCCAGAGGACGTCAAAGCAGCTGCGCACGTTGACTCTGTGGTCAAGAATGCGTACGGTGCTTTCTCCTTCATAAGTCTTTGGATTGTGATTAAGTGGTGAAATGATTCGTTGCCGCTATATAGGACCCAGGTCAGACCTCACTTGGAGTACTGTGCTCAGATCTGGTCGCCTCTCTACAAGAAGAATGTGGAAACCATAGATGTGGTGCAGAGAAAAGTTACAAGTATTCTGCCTGGATTGGGGAGCATGCCATACTAGAATAGTCCTTTTCTCCTTGGAGTGACGGAGGAGGAGGGCTGACCATATAGAGCTGTATATGAAGATCAGAGGCATTGATCATATGATAGCCAAAAGCTTTAACCCACAGTTGAAATGGATATCACGACGGGGCACAGCTTTAAGCTGCTGGAAGGAGGTACAGAGGAGATGTCACGTTACGGTTTCCACGCAAAGATTGGTGAGTGCGGGGAATAGGCTGCCGGTGAGGAAGGATACGATATTGTATTTTAAGGGAATCTCTGATAGGTACGTGGAGCTTAAAATATATAGAGGCCTATCGGTAACACGAGGTAATTGATAAAGTAAGTAGATGCTCGGCACAGCAGTGTGTTCCGAATTTCCTGTAATGTGTTGGAGACTTCCTGTGTTTTTACAATTGCTGGCTAATATTTTCTCTGTTTGTCAAATCAGTATATGTTTCAATTTTCTTCACAGGCACAGGTCAATCTCGGGTTATTTTAAATCCACTTACCCTTGTGCCTCGACCACCACACTGGGAAGTGTATCCCATCTACCCACTATTCTCTGTGTGAACGTCTTGCCCTTTGCAGTGCATTGGAAGCTACCGCATGAAAACTGCCCGGCACTTTGTGGATGTTTGTAAACAAATGCTTTTCTTTTTGTCTCATCTGCAAGATTATTAATCAGTCTATTTGGAGATATCCAAGTTGTGTGTGTATATATATATCTCACAAACCAAGGATAGACTCACTCTCGGACATTAACAATGGACTTATGCGTTGTGATTTTAATGCCATTCCTGGGTTACAACATAAAATCTATAAATCTATGCATCACAGTCTGTCCTCTGTTGGCGGCATAGAAATATACGTTTGTATTTTGCAGATGATTGAATCAAACTGCAGAGTTACTGAATTATCTGTTCATAAACAGTTGTTTCGGCAGTTATATATCCCAAGGGTTCATTCGTTCTGTTGACTGTCACTTCAAAAAGGCCGAGAGAATGAGACTGGCTTTTAGATACTGCTGGATTTGCTGTGATGAGAGATGTGGCGTTATTTGAGGGACAATGAATATATACAATTTATTCTGCCGCTTGTTTTGAATGTACAAGGACACAGAGACACACAATCAGAGTTAAGATTGTCAATGGACGACACCAGTGAGTCTGCCGCATTTGAATTTCCAGCACCCCAAAACGGTGAGTTAAGATCGATCCAGAGTTCTCATAAATGACTCTCACAAGTTGCTAGAACTAGAATAATTTTGCAGAGGGGAGACAAGCGGGAGGCTTGAAACAGAAGAATCGTAGTTATAAAGAGATCACAGTTTGGACTCCAACTCCACGTATCCCGTGAGTGTGAGTTTGTTCCCATTCGGATACGAAAAGGTGGTTGTCACAGAGCTTATCCGTAGGAATGGATTCTCTGGTGAGGAAGAAATCTTTGTGGATATCACGTGTGTGTTTACCCTTTGTGTGGGCGTGGTATTCAGTGAAGAAAGGCACCCCTGAGGCAAATCACCGTTGGAGTTAATTCGTAGGTCGTGGAGCTGGAGAAGTGGTTATCACGTTGTGTACGACTGGGGTAACCTTTTGGAATCTACCAGTGTGTCGACCCTTGCCTGGGTGTTGGTTCCCTTGAAGATGGTCCCCCATGTGATAAGCTACTGTTAGTGATGTTTCGTGTGAGGATTCAGAGGAAAACGGGAAGATCGACGACGTGTGTTTGATTAGATTCCAAATATCTCTATCTCTCACATCAAATTCTGTGCATTTGAACTAAACAGAAATTTCTTAAGACTGTAATTCCTAAGACGGTAAGATCATAAGTCTTAGTTCATGCACCTGAGCTTGACTAAATGTGGAAACTTTAATTTTTTGGACACCTATATATACATAATACTACTAACTCTTGGTTTCCCCGGTTTAAGTTACTATATTACGGAATTACAAATAAACTATTGATAGTTAACAGCGAAACCGGACAGCAGGTTTGTTTTATTGCTGCTGAAACTTTTACAGTGTTCCGCGCATGTAAGATGTTCTTTGCCCAGTGTTGCGTGTACGCAACACGATCAAGCAGGACATTCTTCCAGTACCTCAGCATAAGCGTCTTTTGTTTATTTTTTCCATGTTCTGTATATTCCAAAAATAATTCCTATCCACGTATTTTTCTAGCGTTCAAGACAGACCCGTCATATTAGTGTAAACATTTGGCAATTCTTTGGCCAGATTTCCAACTGGACTTTTGCCATGATCCCTCAACCTCGACAACTCCATCATGTTTGTGTCGACTGCAAGAGTATTTATGAGTCACTCCTATTTTCATCCAATCAAACGCCAGAACAGTTCCAACAATTGCCACATGCAAAATGGCTGCTTTGCACCATTGCCATCTGTACTCTCTTGAAAGCCATGTTATCCAATGCATCTTGGACTCAGGTCTCAGCCTACCGGAAGCAGTCCCTTTCAAAAGTCTTTCTTCCAGTCTAATCCCAAAGGTCGGGCCTTGGCTGCGGCCATGATTCACGAACCGATGGGACAATTTACAGTGGCCAATTAACCTATCAACCCATAGATGTTTGGTGTGTGGGAGGAATCAGGAGTACGCCGAGGACACCCAGGCGGTCACGCTTTAAAGACTGCGTGGGGAAATGAGTAGAACGAGTGATAATCAACCGGAAAAGGAGAGAGGTCAAGCTACGAGGGATTCAATAAACTAATAGACATCATGTGCCTTATCATCAGCAATCACATTCCCTACATACCCTATTTATCCAATCCAATTCGACAGATAGCACCACCACTACACAAAGTGTCCAATAATTTATTTAATTTCCCAGACGCTTTGGGATGGGGACTGCTGCTGGGGACCGACGATTGGAAGAAGCATTTTTTCCAGTACGAGTTATTAAATTATTCTCGAGGTGGCAGACAGAACTACGAAGAACTCCGTTGTAAGCGGAGACTTGAGTCTGTCCACGGTAACCAGGTTTCCGGAAAGATTCAAAGACAGCGGCTCTTGGAAACAACAGCCCTCGCCAGAGGAAAGAGATGGTGCTACATCGGGCGGACCTGATCAGGGATTCGGGGCGCACAGAATACCAGTAGGGCACAATGGTCGGGTGGCAATGGTGATGTCAATGAGTGTAGGGAAGGCAGAATCTTGGGAGAAGCATCACTGAGTATTAGTCCTCTCCTGACAACGCCGATTGAACATGGTCATTAGACGGAAGGGACTTTTCAACGTCTCCTTCAGCTGAACCCTGAACCTGGTCTGGGCCACGGCGTAAAGGGCCGTGTTGATGCAGCAGCTCAGCAGTTGTAGCATGTAGCCCAGCTCTCGCAGAGAAATTGGGGGATTCGTGAAAACGTAAATACCGAGCCTCTCCCATACCGAATACACTGTCAGCAGTGCCCACAGCAGGATGAAATTCCCCGACATCACCAGCAGTAGCAGGAGGGATTGCCTGCGGTTCTTCATCTCCGGGTCGGCGGGCGTCTCGCCATCGCGAGAACCACGGAGTCTCCGCCGGGCTCGGCTGGCCACTAAGACGTGTCTGATGGTTAAACTGTTGAGCAGCAGAATCAGGACAAAGGGTAATATTGGGGTGAGGAGGAAATGAATCACGTGAAATATTGCCTGCTGATTTAGGGAAGATAACCTGCCATTACAGAGCAATGACGTACTGAGAAACGAGTATGTCCCATCGAGCAAGAAGTACCAGAACATGTTCTTTACGTAGCTCAGCAGAGTCACTGTCGTTAGAACCAGCGCCGCCGTTCTCTCGGTGCAGTATTTTCGTTTCAGCTTCTGAAAACAAATGGCGATAAAACGATCAAAGGTGAAAGTGACGGTGAACCAGACAGAGCAGTCCGTGGCGGCGTAGAACATGACGGCGTGGATGTTACACACGGGAGTACCTGCTGTCCAGAACGTAACCTGAAGTGGCATGAAAATCCCTGGAATTTTGCTCAATACCAGATCGAAGAGAACGACCAGCTGATCGGCTGCCACCATGGCAAACAGATACCTTGTGACGCCTTTGGAGAGTCCGCACTTGCCCCGCGACAGTATGACGATTGTCACCAGGTTGACTGTGTGGAGGTAGATGAAGACCATTTACACACATTTAGATGGAAACATAATCTGAAAACAAATATTTCATTCGATAGTACTTCCGAGAGCAGAGATGGACATGGAAATAATGTATCTTCCAAGGAGATTTTCGGGAGCCATTATTAAATCGGTTGTGATTTTTAATGTACCTGCTGAAGTTCAGAAGAATAAGGGGAATCTCATTGAAGACTATGGAATATTGAATATTGGGCCTGCATATCGTGGACTCGGAGAGGGTAGCTTCTGTAGTGGTGGAATCTACAACTAGAAGACCAGGCTTTACAATACAAAGACATCACTTTATAATAGTTGAGTGTAGAAATGTCTTCAGAACGAGGCTCGTGATTATGTGGAATTTTGCTGGGCGGGTCAGTTTATCTGAGCTATTTGAAGCGGAGAGCTCTTGATTCATCGGGGCCTCAGTGGATATGGGGAGGGGGCGCCAGGATATGCTTGAGAGGGATAGTAAATCAGCCATGTGGGAATGGCGGTGAAGGCTCTCTGCTGGAATGGGCGAATTCAGCTCTCGAGCCCTATGGACTAAGCAGTGATATCCACCGATGGTGGAATGTATTCGAAACGTTGGCGTCAGAAGAAGGATGTGAAAACAGGACGTGATAATGAACTGATTCATGTGCCAAGTATCACGATGACAGAAATTCTACTTCGCTCAACTATAAACACGAGAGAGCTTTACAGCAGAAGATTTGACCAAATAGGTGCTGGAATAGTCCATCTGTTAGGACTGGCATGCTCCGCCATTGAAGATGATCATGGCTGATCTTAATATGGACTCATTTCCATCTACCTGCTTTCCCCCCAAAAAATTCCCTTAATACCCCTACTACGCAAAAATCAATCGAAATGTTTCTGAAACATATTTACTGAGGTGACGTCCACTCCTTCATTGGGCAGAAAAATCCACAGCTTCAAAACCTTTTGGAAAAAGCTGTTCCTCCTCATCTCCGTCCTAAATACTCTCCCCGGTATCTTCAGCATTTTTTTCCCCTAGGTCTAAACTCACCTACCAGTGGAAACAACTTTCCTGCCCCTGTCTTATCTACCCCTTTCGTAACTTTATATGTCGCTAAAAGGTCGTCTCTGATCCTTCTGAAATGCAGTGTGTGTAGTCGCAGGCGAATCAACTTCCAATTTTCCTCCCGATACGGCCAGTCTAGAATCAAAATGGTGAACCGACAAAAAGCTAGTAAATCCCTACTCAAGTCAGGAGGACCAGAACTGCACACAACACCACATCTGTCGCCTCACCAGCACCTTGTGCTGTTGCAGCATAACTTCCCTCCTCTTGAATTCAACCCTATAAGCAATGGCCAATATCCCATTCGCCTGCTTGTTCACCTGCTGCTGCTGCAAACCAACCTTTTGTCATTGGAGAATAAGCACTCGAAAGATCCTCCACATGACAGCATACTCCAATCGTTTTCCACGGAAATAATATTCTGTTCTTACATTTGTCCTTCCCAAGCGGATGACCTCGCCTTTCGCACCATTGTGCCCCATTGCCAGACGCTAATACTTTTGTTTAAACAATCGATAACCGCCTGCAGGCTCAGATTCCTCTGCGCTATGTGTGTCGGCCGTAAATCATGGCAACAATGATGCCCACGTGGCCTCATTCTGTTTAATAAGTGAGGCTTTGAAGCTATTTATTTTTCTACCTATCTATCTCTCTATCTGTCTGTTTATCTATCTATCTATCTATCTATCTATCCATCTATCTATCTATCTATCTATCTATCTATCTATCTATCTATCTATCTATCTATCTATGTATCCATCTATTTATCTCTCTATTTATTCCAGCGAAGTTGTCAGCTCCAACAAACTTCCAGAAAGCCTGATTAATCTTATCAGGTCCCAACTGGACTGTGAAACATAAAGACCAGAAATTCTGTTCACCTCAGCTCCGGAAGCATGTGTATGCTTCACAGAGAGTGCAGATGAAATCTGCCTGGATTGGAGACCACTCCCTACAGGGAGAGATTGTGGGAGCTGAGACTTGCTTCTCTTAGAGTAAAGGTGCAAGAGAGCTCACATGGTGGAAGTGGTTGAGAGGCAAAGAGGCAGAGACAACATTTGTCTGACAGAGAAATAACCGGGACGCCGACAGCATCAGCGCCGCAATACACTTAGCCAGTGTTGCTGAAGCGGTATCGGTTTGAGGGACCGGCCATGCACTTAGCGCGTCGTTACAGGACAGATATGAAAGAGAAGCTGAGTGACATATCTTTACTCGCGAGAATGAGAGGAGACACTTACCGGGGAGAGCGACAGTGGCGAGGACCGGGTAGTAAACCAGTTTGAAGGGCTCAAGCGCATAATAAAGTTCATAGTCCAACGGCAACTGCAACTTCATGATTTTTAACCAGTTACTGATACATCGAGGAAATATTATTTACAGATGCCGCAGTGTTCCGCAATGCATTTTGCGGATCCATTATTGCAATACTCCAGATTCCTGTTTCCGATGCAGCCTCTGTCCCCTCTCTCTATCTGAAACCCGCTGGTCTCTGATAGCGTAGACTGGCGGCTCAACTGAAACTGACATTGTGAGAGAGACATATTAATAGAACAAGTAACCAGAAGCCACACCTCCGCGGTGACGGCGACAGACCCCAGGGACACTCCCTTCATTAAGTTCTTCGAAATAACAAGTGCAGTTAACCCTTTCTTTGTAAACTGCCAGAGAAGCAGTACAAACGCAGATAGGGAAGTGTGTCTAATAATCCGAGCAGTCGTGTCTTTCCACGGATGCGTGCCGTGTCTGGAAATGGACACTAAACTGAGAAGCCTATTAACACACAGTCAGACACTGAAATACAACAGGTCTGGAAAAGAGAGTGAACGCAGCAAATATTAAATAAAATCAGCAGAATATTAACATAAACAGATTTTAAAAAGTATTTCGTAAATACCGTTCTTAAAAAATAAATTTGCATAGATGTATTGAAAATAATATAAAATTAAATAATTTTAAATAATGATTTTCAGGGAAAGGAGCTTCGAACCAGCGGCCAAACTGGACATCGGGTGATTTGGGAAACGAGAATTTCACTCCGCACGGGTATAAAAAGCGACAGCGCGCCCTTGCAGTGAAAAATGCTTTGACCAGCGTCCAGGCGTAGTTCGCGGTTGATCTGCAAGAGGCAGGCAGGGTCAAATGCAGCAGACATCTTCTGAATGGACCGTCAAGCTGGTGATCTTCGGGCTTCCTCTCGCCGAGGCTTCAGCTCAGGGACGCTACAGTCAAAGTAGGCAAATGAAAGTACTTAATTAAGATTGTTTTTCTTCCATTCTTTAAATCTGATCAGTTAGGATAACAGAGATGCCAAGCGGGATAGTTACGTGCTCCTCTTGCGGGATCTGGGAAGACTTGGAGACCTCCAGTAGCGCTGACGATCACAGCTGCGAAAGCTGCGTTCAGGCTGCAGCTTCCAACAATCTGCGTTAAGGAGAATGAGCTTGAAATGGACGTCACCGTTCGGGAGGCTCAGTGATAGACAGGAAATATAGAGAAGAAGTTACACCCAGGGCCCAGGGCACAGGGGAATGTGTGACAGTCTTGAAGGAGAAAGGGCTGAAGGGTTCAGGACAGAGATCTCATGTGGCCATCTCCCACAACATTTTGGATACCATCGCGGAGTTTGGGTGTCGGGAGAATCACCTAACTGTGTTCAGTAACAATGGTCGAGTCTCAAGCAGTTTGTTTGCCTCAGTGGCTCAGAAGGGAAGTGGGCGTTGAGCGGTGCGGTGTCTGCGTGTATGTCGGGTGGGCGGGGAGCGGCATCATGAAAGTTACCTTGTGGTGATACGATATTCGTTCGTGGTGCGGACAGGTGGTTCTGTCGCGACAACGTCAGAGATGTCTTGGGTTGAGTCCTCAGCATAATTATCTGGGAGAGTGAACAGCCAGAAAAAGTGGCCCATTGAGTTACCAGTGACATGAGTAGGATGATTAAAGAAGTACTGCACTGCCAATTCCGGGAGTCGACCTAAGTTAAAAGGCAGGACTTTCAGGATTTCCAACCCGTGCCCCGTGCTTGTGAGGCCGGAACCAGGAAGACTATACCGAATAAAAGGTTGCTAAAGATTTGTTTTCATATCCCAGTCCTCTGGAATTGGATGCAAACATTGCATTTCGCTTGCTCAACTTTCTGTATAGCTTCCTGAAGGGAATCGTCCCAAAATGTTCTGAAGCTCTGTTTTTTTTTCAATTTCTCACCATTGTTAATATAGTCCAGGCCTTTACAGAGAGTATGCAGTTCATTATAGGCCGAAGGAGATATAAAAACAAATTATTTAATGGATATAGTCATTTGGAGCACACATAACAGTTAGAAATCAATATCTGACAAAAACGGCTGAAATGCGCTGAAATAAAAGAGGAAAGTCAAAGACGGTGGAACATCGACAGGGAAAATATTGTCCAGAAAGGAAGTTTTATCAGCTGCTGAGAAACAGAAAAGGCACAAAACCTTACTGTGAATAAAAGATCCAGATTCCTACAAATTACATGAGGACCGATCAGTGATTACAGACAGGGCGATTCATAATAACCGTCCGCATAATATAAAACACAGTTTAGACAATGAACAACAATTATTCAATAGATGCAGCCATTGGGAAATCAGACAACATACAGAAATCGATGTTTGTAAAAAACACCGCCATATGCTGAACGAAAAGAGGTAAGTTAAAGAGGATGAAACATGAGCATGGTTAATATTGTCCCTAAAGTAATATTTGTAACAAGTATCATCACAGTCATGACAAAACCGCTTTGAAATATTTGCCTACAGATAAAATATTTATATAATTTTCAAGAAATCTGCAACACTAAACACCTTTAACTATGTCGAAAGCTCCGAACTATTGAGAAATGGGCGTGTTTGCTTTAGGTTTTATCAGCGGTGCGGTGAGTGTTGTGATCCACTCCCGTTCAAAGACCTGATGTGAGCAATGTCACAAATGCTCCTAAACCTCAATTAGGAATCCTAATCCCTTAATCAAGTCCCTGGTTCAAGGGACGAAAATCACACAAAAGTCCAGCTGTGCCGTTGTCAAGAAAGGTTGCCTTACTTCTTTAGTTCCTGAGAAGGACAAGGAAATTCACTAGGAGCCTCTTGAGTCTCACCAATATTTAAAGCTTCTGTGCTTTCCTAATTAGCGGCTAATCATTGACTCGGCCGTCTTCCATGTTGTAGATACTCTATCTAACTTACTGGCAAACGGTTCTATTGTCTCTCTCTCTCTCTCTCTCTCTCTCTCTCTCTCTCTCTCTCTCTCTCTCTCTCTCTCTCTCTCTCTCTCTCTCTCTAGCCAGAATAGACGTTTTTAAAGATATTGAGGTGGCAGAGTGTGGAAATAATGGGATCCAATTCCGGCTGGCTGCCGGTTAACAGTGGATTTCCACAGAGCTCAGCGTTGGAACAGCAGCTTTTTAAGTTGTATGTCTGTCAGTGATTTTGGAAACTGAATTCATGGATCTGTGGCTAAACTTGCCGATGACAGAACGATAGGTGGAGGAGCGTGTCGTGTTGAGGAAACATTCAGACTGCAGAGAGACTGAGATAGTTTAGGGAAGAAGTGACAAGTAGAATACAATGTTGGAAATTGTATGGCCATGCCCTTTGGCAGAAGCAATAAACGGGCAGACCATTACTTATGTGATGTAATGTTGCGGCTCTATAAGGCACTCATGAGACCATACTTGGAGTATTGTCTGCAGTTTTGGACTCCTTATTTCAGACAGGATGCAATGACATTGGAGAGGATTCAGAGAAGATTCGCAAGAATGATTCCAGGAATGAAAGTGTTACCGTATGAGGAAATGTTGGCAGCTCATGAGCTGCATTCCCTGGAGTTCACCAAAATGAGGGGGGTTCGTATAGAAATATTATAAATTTTAAAAGGGCAGAACAGATTAGATATGGGGCAGGGGATTGAAGATCAAAAGGGCAAGATTGAAGGCTGTCCATTTAGAACAGAAATGCGGTGAAATCTCGTTAGGCAGACAGTGGTAAATCTGTGGAATTTGTTATCCCAAGCGGTTGCGAAGAGAAGTCATTGGGTGCATTTATAATCATATAATCATATAGCAATTACAGCACGGAAACAGGCCATCTCAGCCCTGGTCGGAGATTTAATGCAGAAATACACAGGTTCTTGATTAGCCAGGGCGCCGAAGGTTATGGAGTGATGGCAGTCAGTAGGAACTCGGCCGAATGGACTAATTCTGTTCCTATATCTTATGGACTTATGGTCATATAACCACGTCATGATATAGATTCCATCGTCAGGTGAAAAGACAGAAGATTACGTGAGCCTGATAGAGATACCCGCATGGTGTACTGCCTCTAATTTGCCAGGGTACGGGATGTCTCGTATCTGCTCCAGAATACTCCGAAGGGAGGAAACACAGCAGTTAAAGCTGTATAAACACGTCGTGCCTTGTCTTTTTTTATAATCTGTAACATCGCTGGCCATATCTCCATAGGCCACTATGAAATCAGAGGAACAGATTCAAAATGTTGAAAATATTTCTCTACCTCTGTTTCACTAAATGGAGGAACTAATTTAAATTCCTGACTAACAAAAAACGTTTTTTCTAGAAACTGAGGACTGATGACATAGCTTAATTCGGTCATCGGATGTTCAATATCCCTCTTTATATTCTCAGCTTCTAACCGACCTTGTTCCAAGTTAGCTTCCAATTGTTTCTGTTTTAACTCAGCTTCTGTTCCAAGCTTTTCTAAAGCTACCTGTTCCAGGTGTAACTGGCTCGCTGCTTTACTTACAAGGAGACTATCTAACACAGCTGCATTATAAACACCCTAATCTATATAGACACCGCGATTTTCCTCTGAATTACAGGCTTTGTTGTGGTCATCGAAATACCCTTAAGTTCCAAACTGCTTGCAATTTGGAAGCACTCTATCACTCTATTTCGCCTTCGCTAATAACTATGGTGATGCGAGAGAGTCATCAATATTCATTGCTGCTGAATACCACTCACAAACCAATCAAACAAAAGAATCGGGTATTTCCCTTTTCCAAAATTGACTGCAAAGAGAACAAGCATTTTAGCACAAAATCTGAAAAAACCCGAGAGCCCCCAATTGTTATGGTACGGCATCATAGAACAACGAACTGAGACAGATTTTTATAAACAAAGAAACATTTATTTAAACTCAGCTCAGCAACAATCGAAAAGTAAACAAACGACTAGCTTAACCTGAAGTTAACTGTTATACAGCAACTCGAACAGTTCTTAAAGCGATAAATGCGAAAACTGTCTGAAAGCGATAAATGCGAGTTGAGTCTTAAAAAGATACATGTAAAACTCAAGATGCGTTAGACAGTCAATGAGGAGAGACATCCCTGAAGTAACGAATTCATCGACGACGTTATGTTACTGTTGATTCCAGTCGAAATTTGACTTGCCCGAAAGATTTACGAGGAAGTAAATTAAAATGGCTTAAAAGAACTGACCTTCTACCTTGGCGAATCACACTGACGCAATCCTTTCTGCTCTTATAGCAGCCATTATCTCGGATGTAGGTTACTATCTCATTGAACGAGGAATCAATAAGGACAACTCTGTATTAACGCCGACGACCCCAGGTTTACACGGTCCTTACACTGGCGGGGAATTACTTCACCCCACCATAACAAGACCATAATACCATGCTCACCAGATACTCATTTAAATCTTGTCATAAGACAGTCACAAGACACCCAAGGGGTATGTAACAGGTTTAAAGCATACTCGTCAGCTAATTCAGCAGACTCTTGCAACACAGCAGTGTCCCTCGCATTTATCACTTTAATAACTGTTAGAGTTGCCGTACAGTAGTTAACTTCCGTTTAAGTTAAACGTTTCTTTACTTTTCACTTGTTGTTGAGCTGAGTTTAATGAAATGTTTCGTTGTTTATAGAAAAAAAACGTCTCGGTTCTATACCCATTGTTGCCATAATGTAACAATCCTTATTTCAACAGGGATTTTCTTTTTTAAATTCCTGCATTAAAATCAACTCTTTCAATTTATTATAGACCCCTTTACCTTTTTAGAGGAATACCATCTCTCAACACACACTGCTTTCCCGTAGGCAATTTCCACGTGTCTGTTAGTTTTTTCCACGGATTTGTTCAAATCTCTGAACCTTTCTCTTTAAGTTTCCTGAACCAGTTAATTGATTTCTATATATGCTGCCTCACAATATGATTATCAAATGCTTGCTCAGCAGTTAAAGCCGTATAAACACGTTGTGTCTTGCATGTTTCACACTCTGTAACTTCACTGGCCACTTCTCTTTCGGCCACACTGAAATCAGAGCTGAAGTTTCAAAATGTTGAAAATACTTCTGTGCTGATGTTTCACGAAATGGAGGGTCCACTTTAATTTCCTGACTAACAACAAACGTTTTTCTACAACCAGAGAACCGATCACCAGACCTTAATTCCGCCATCGCAAGTTCAAATTCACTCTTTTTATTTTCAACTTCCTACCGACTTAGCTCCGAGTTCGCTTCCAGTTGTTTCTGTTTTAACTCAGCTTCTATCAAAAGATTTTCGAACGCTACCTGTTCCAAGTGTAACTGGATCGATGCTTGACTTATAGGGAACCTATCTAACACAGGTGCAACAAAAGCAATGTAATCCATATAGTGCTCAGCGATTTTCCTCTGAACTGCAGGCTTTGTTGTCGCCGTCGGGATACCCTTAAGCTCCAACTTGCTAGCCATCTCAGATACATAACTCTTTTTCGCCTTCGCTAAAAAACTCTGGTGATTCGAGAAAATGGTCAATATTCATTGTTGACGAATATTATCCATATACCAGTCAAACAAAAGCATCGGCTATTAACTTTTGCCAAAACAGGCTGCTAAGTAAATAAGCGTTTAAACACAAAAGTGACATATATCCCGAGAGCCCCCCGTTGTTACTTTATGGCAACAATGGGTATACAACCGAGACATGTCTTTTTTCTTTATAAACAACGAAACATTTCCTTACAGTCAGCTGAACATTAAGTGAAAAGTAAACAAACGATTGACTTAAAAGGAAGTTAACTACTGTACGGCAACTCTAGCAGCTATTAAAATAATAAATGCGAACACCGTCTTAATTCATAAATGCGAACACAATCTTAAAACGATAAAATTAAACGTCGAAGAGATTTAGGTAGTCAATTAGAAGAGACTTTCCTGAAGTATCTGATGATCTCTGCTGAAATATGCTTTGCCCGAATGATTTACGACGAAGGAAAAGTGCTTAAAATACCTGACTTTTGCCTTGGCGAATGACACTTCCACAATCCATTCTGTTCTTATAGCAGGGATTATCTCCGATGCAGGTTACTATCTCATTGAACAAAGAATCAATACGGTCATCTTTGTATCACCGCCGTCGAAACCAACTTTACACGAAACTTCCGGTTTTCCGCAATTCGGAAAATTCTTCACTCTCCGCTGGTCTAATTATGGCAGCACTGCAGCCGTCGAAATACCCTTAAGTTCCAACCTGCTAGCAATCTCAGATGCACCACTCTTTTTTCGCCATCGTTAAAACTCTGGTGATGCAAGAAAGTCGTCAATATTCATTGTTACCGAATACCACCCAAAAACCATTTAGTCAAAAGAATCGGGTATTTACCTTTGCCAAAACAGACTGCTAAGTAAACAAGCTTTTAAGCACAAAAACGGACATATCCCAAGAGCCCTCAATTATTACCCTATATCAACAATGGATAAAGAACATGGACAGGATTTTTTCTTTTATAAACAACGAAAGATTTACGTAAACTCAGCTCAACAACAATCGAGAAGTAATCAAGCGAATAACTTAACTGGACGTTAACTGCTGTACGGCAACTCCAACAGTTCTAAGAAACGATAAATGCGAATACAGTTTTAAAGATATAAATGCGAACATACTTTTAAAAAGATAAATATGAATGTGCAAGTGATTTAGGCAGTCAATTATGGCATGCTGTCCTGAAGTAACGAATTTCTCAAAGTCGACGTTACTGAATATCCCAGTGAAATATGCCTTGCCCGATGGATTTACGACAAAGGAACTTAAAACGGCTTAAAGTAACTTTCCCTTTTCCTTGGCGAATGGCACTGCAACAATCCTTTCTTCTCTAATAGCAGGTATTATCTCGGATGAAGGTTACTATCTCATTGAATGAGGAATCAATAAGATCAACTCTGTATTACCGTCCACGACACTAACTTTACACGATCCTTCGGGTTTTCTGTAATTGGGGAAAAACTTCACTTTCCGTCTGGAGTAAAACTGGCAGCGTTGCGACGAAACAGCCGGTCATAACCGTTTAAACTTAAGATGGAAACTAACGTTCCACTTTAAAACAAAACTGCATTTTGAGACGAATACGCAGCATAACCGAGTAACTAACGAATTAAACGAAGAACTGACTTGCGTCACAACAAGTCTTTCCTGTTTTATACATATTGGAACAGGCCATCGCATGACCTCTACAACGAAAATTACATCATGTGACCCCACACTGGCGAGTAATTACATCACCCCACCATCAGAGAACCATAATATCAACAAACGTTTTTCAGCAACTAGAGGACTGATCACAATACCTTAACTCCGGCATCGCAAGTTCCATTTCCCTCTTTTTTATTTTCAGTTTCTAACCGAATTAGCTCCGAGATAGCTTACAATTGTTACTGATTTAACTCAGATTCTATTGTAAGATTTTCTAACGCTACCTGTTCCAGGTGTAACTGGATTGCTGTTTGACTTACAGGGAACCTATCTAACACAGTTGCATCAAAACATACTAATCTAAATAGTTCTCCGCGATTTCCCTCTGAATTACAGGCTTTGTTGTCAATGTCGAAATAACCGTAATTTCCAACCTGCTGGCAATCTCAGGTACATCACACATTTTCGCCTTCGCTAATAATTCCGGTGGTGAGAGAAAGTCGTCAATAATCATTGTTGCCAATTACCACCCACAAACCAATCAAAGAGAAAAATCTGTTATTTAGCATTTCCAAAGCAGACTGCTACGTAAAGAAGCATTTAAGCACAAAGATAGAATCTGTCCCGAGAGCCCGCAGTTGCTACGTTACGGTGTGGCGACCCATTTCCTGGCGTATCCGAACCGACTCACAATTAGATAGCCTACGGGGGTTTGCGAGCACAGAGCTTTGGAGCCTCTGCGCCATGGGGGCCGGTTGACAGAGGCTTAAAAGTGAGGCTGAAGTTTTCGAATAAAGTTTTTCCTTCGACTGCAGTTACCAACTCCGTGTCGTAATTTTAGCGCTGCGTGTAGCACACCGCTACAATTGGTGACCCCGACGGTCCAAACGATTTTTGGACCAGAAATGACCGACGCCGCCTCTGTTCATGCGGTTTCGTTGAAACTGCCGGGTTTCTGGACACAGCGCCCGGACCTATGGTTCCAGCAAGCCGAAGCCCAATTCCACGTTCGCCAGATTACCTCAGAAGACACCCGCTACTACTACGTGGTGAGCTCCCTCGACCAGAACACAGCGGCCCAGGTCGCGGAGTTCGTACAGTAGCCACCGGCAGACGGCAAGTACACGGAATTCACAGCTCTGCTCCTCAGGACTTTGGGACTGTCACGGCGTGAGCGGGCTGCCCGTTTACTGCACCTGGACAGCTTGGGCGACAGACCTCCATCGGCTTTAATGAATGAGATGTTGTCTCTGGCCGACAGACACACATGCCTCATGTTTGAGCAGGCATTCCTGGAGCAGCTGCCCGAGGACATACGCCTGCTGCTGTCCGTCGCGGATTTCACTGACCCCCGGAAGGTGGCAGCCCGGGCGGACTTGCTGTGGAACGCCAAAAAGGTGAGCGGGGCGTCCATCGCACAGATCTCCCAGCCACGCTCCCGGCAGCAAACCAGTCCAGGCCCGGCCGCAGAGCCCGCCAACCCCCGGCCCAATGAACACTGGTGCTTCTACCACCAGCCGTGGGGCGCAGAAGCCCGCCGTTGTTGCCCGCCCTGCAAGTTCCCGGGAAACGCCAGGGCCAGCCGCCGCTGACGGCTACGGCGGCTGGCCATCGGGATTGCCTCCTGTATGTGTGGGATAGCAGGTCGGGACGCCGGTTTTTGGTCGATACTGGGGCTGAGATCAGCGTTTTAACTCCGACGAGTTACGACACCCGCAGCAGGGCACCGGGTCCCCCCCCCTGAGGGTGGTGAACGGCAGCACCGTAAGGACCTATGGCACCCGTCAGGTGCAGCTACAGTTCGGCTCCAGCCAGTTCACGTGGGACTTCACACTGGCCGCCGTAGCCCAACCGCTTCTGGGTGCGGATTTTTTGCGGGCTCACAGCCTACTGGTCGACCTGCCCAGGAAGAGACTGGTACACGCCGAGACCTTTCAGACGTTCTCCCTGGGTGCAGCCCAGTTGACAGCCCCTCACCTCGGCTCCATCACGCTGTCCGACAACGACTTCACCAGGGTCCTGGCGGAGTTCCCATCGGTTCTGGCACCGCAGTTCACAGCGGCCATGCCCAGGCACGGCGTACAGCACCACATCCCGACCCAGGGACCACCCCTCCACGCCCGTGCTCGGCGGCTTCCCCCGGACAAGCTCCGACTGGCGAAGGAGGAGTTCCAGAGGCTGGAAGAATTGGGGATCATCCGGCGGTCCGACAGCCCATGGGCCTCCCCCCTGCACATGGTGCCCAAAGCGACGGGAGGCTGGAGACCGTGCCGCGACTACCGCAGGCTGAACGAGGCTACCACACCGGACCGCTACCCCGTGCCGCACATTCAGGACTTTGCAGCAAACCTGCACGGCGCACGGATCTTCTCCAAGGTAGATCTCGTCCGGGGATACCATCAAATCCCGATGCATCCTGACAACGTCCCCGAAACGGCTCTCATCACCCCTTTCGGCCTTTTCGAGTTCCTCCGCATGCCGTTCGGCCTGAAGAATGCCGCACAGATGTTCCAGCGGTTAATGGACGCGGTGGGACGGGACATGGACTTCGCCTTCATCTATTTGGATGACATCCTCATAGCTAGCAGCAGTCGTCAGGAGCATCTGTCCCACCTCCGTCAACTCTGCGCCCGACTGAGTGAGTACGGTCTTACAATCAACCCCGCCAAATGCCAGTTCGGAATCGATACCATTGACTTCCAGGGCCACAGGATTACTAAAGACGGGGCAACCCCTCTGCCCGCTAACGTAGATGCGGTCCGCCTATTTCCCCGACCCATCACGATCAAAGGCCTTCAGGAATTCGTAGTTATGGTCAATTTCTACCGCCGCTTCCTCCCTTCAGCTGCCCGGATCATTCGCCGCCTGTTCGCCCTGATGTTGGGTCCGAGCAAGGACATAACCTGGGACGAGGAGTCCGCCGCCGCTTTCGTTCAAACGTAGGAAGCTTTGGCGAACGCCGCAATGCTACTACATCCCAGAATGGACGCCCCTACCGCCCTCACAGTGGACGCATCAAACACGGCAGTCGGTGGGGTGCTGGAGCAACTCATCGCAGTTCGCTGGCAACCCCTGGCGTTTTTCAGCAAACACCTGCGGCCACCCGAGCTCAAGTACAGTGCTTTCGACCGGGAACTGTTGCCGCTCTACCTGGCAATCCGGCATTTCAGGTACTTCCTAGAAGGTCGGCCCTTCACCGCGTTCACGGACCACAAACCGCTTACCTTTGCGTTTACGAAAGCGTCCGACCCCTGGTCGTCCCGCCAGCAACACCACCTGTCCTACATCTCTGAATACACGACGGATGTCCGGCACGTCTCGGGTAAGGACAATGTCGTGGCGGATGCGCTCTCTCGCCCTACCGTTCATGCCCTTTCCCAAGGGGTAGACTTTGAGGCACTGGCAGAGGCGCAGCAGGCGGATGAGGAGATTCCGAGTTACAGAACCGCAGTCTCCGGTTTGCTGCTCCAGGACCTCCCCTTGGGCCCGGGTGAGAGGACCCTATTCTGTGAAGTTGCCACCGGCCAGCCCCGACCCTTCGTCCCGACAGCCTGGCGGCGCCGTGTTTTCGACTCAATTCATAACTTGGCGCATCCCTCCATCCGGACAACTGTCCGGATGGTTTCCAGCACGTTCGTTTGGCACGGACTCCGCAAACAGGTCAGTGAATGGGCCAAAACTTGCATGCACTGCCAGACGGCCAAGGTGCAGCGCCACACCAAAGCCCCACCGCAGCAGTTCCATCCCGCCCACCGGCGTTTCGACCACATTCATGTGGATATCGTGGGCCCCCTGCCAGTGTCGCGCGGAGTGCGGCACCTCCTGACTATCGTGGACCGGTTCACAAGATGGCCATAGGCGGTCCCGCTCACCGACACCACCTCCGAATCTTGCGCCCGAGCCCTGATCGCCACCTGGATATCTCGCTTTTGCGTACCGGCCCACGTTACCTCCGACAGACGCGCCCAGTTCACCTCCAGCCTGTGGTCAGCTATGGCCAGCCTTTTGGGGACTCAGCTGCACCACACCACTGCCTACCACACACAGTCGAACGGGCTAGTGGAGCGTTTCCACCGTCACCTGAAGTTGGCCCTCATGGCCCGCCTGCGAGGAGCCAACTGGGCGGACGAGCTTCCCTGGGTCCTACTCGGCATCCGCACAGCGCCCAAGGACGACCTGCACGCCTCGTCGGCCGAGTTGGTATACGGCGCGCCCCTGCTCGTCCCGGGGAGTTCCTACCAGCCCCACGGGGGCAAGAGGAAGACCCCGCAGAAGTCCTGGGCAGACTACGCGAGAAGCTCGGTAACCTGGCCCCCATACCCACTTCACAGCACGGGCGGCACCCGACGTGCGTACCCAAAGACCTACAGAACTGTAAGTTTGTGTTTGTATGAAGGGGCGGGCATCGGCCACCGCTGCAGCGGCCATACGAGGGGCCGTTTATGGTGCTCCGGAACAACGGGTCCACGTTCGTGCTGGACGTTGGGGGGAAAGAGTAGGTTTTCACGGTGGACCGCCTCAAACCGGCCCATGTGGACCTGGCGCAACCTGCCAAGTTTCCGGCACCTCGGCGCAGAGGCTGTCCTCCCAAGCAGGTTCTGGCCCAGACCGTGGACATTGGGGAGTGTATCGCCGGTTCTGGGGGGGAGAAGGTTATGTGGCGACCCATTTCCTGGCACATCCGAACCGGCTCACGGGGCCCTACGGGGGTTTGCGAGCACAGAGCTTTGGAGCCTCTGCGCCACGGGGGGCAGGTTGAGGGAGGCTTAAAAGTGAGGCTGAGGATTTCGAATAAAGTTTTTCCTTCGACTGCAGTTACCAACACCGTGGCGTAATTTTAGCGCTGCGTGTAGCACACCGCTACAGTATGAAATAAATTTATGTTCAGTTCCAATGCACAGAATTTGAAGTGAGAGAGACACAGAGAGAGAGAGAGAGAGAGAGAGAGAGAGAGAGAGAGAGAGAGAGAGAGAGAGAGAGAGAGAGAGAGAGAGAGAGAGAGAGAGAGAGAGAGAGAGAGGATGTTTGCAATCCAAGCAAACAGGTGTCGTCGATCGTCCCGATGTCTTCTGAAACCTCAGATGAAACATCACTAACAGTAGCTTCTCACAAGGGGACCATCTTCAAGCTATCCACTACCCAGGCAAGGGTCGACACACCGGTAGATTCCACAAGGTTACCCTAATAACACACAACGTGATACCCACTTATCCAGTTCCAGTATGGAGAAAAGTCAGGTACAGGTTTCTGAGTTGGATGATCAGCCATGATCATACTGAACGGCTGTGCAGAATCGAGGGGCCGAATGGCCTAATCCTGCACCCATTTTCTATGTTTCTATGTTTCCACGGCCTACGAAATAACTCCAACGGAGATTTGCCACAGGTGTGTGTTTATTTAGTGAACTACCACACCCAGACAAGGGGTAAGCAGACGCGCGACATTTACAAAGGTTTTGCCCTCACCAGAGAAACCACTCCAGCGGATGAACACTGTCGCAATCAGACTCACCCTCGCGAGCTACATGGACGCAGCGTCCAAACAGTGATCTTTCTGTCACTAGGTTTCTTCTGTTTAAAATCATCCCCTCTCCTCCTCTCCTCTCTCGAAAAATTTTATACTTCCAGCAACTTGCGAGATTCATTCATCAGCACTCTGGATCGATTACAACTCAGCCCTTTGGGCTATTGAAAGGTTAAGCTAGCAGCCGATTCACCAGTGTTTTACATTGACCGAATCCATCTGTGCGTCTGAGACTGTGCGTCTCTCTGTCCTCGTGTATTTAAAAACAAGCCACACAATGAAAATCTAAACATTCATTGTCCATAAGATAACGCCACCTCTCGCACCACAGCAAAAGAGCAATTTTTATAGTCAGCAGAAATCCAGCATTATCTTAAACTCAGTTTTATTCTCTCGGCGTATTAAAGTGACTGTCCACAAAAGAAAAAAAAATAACCCTATGGGTATATAACACCTATTGCTGGAAGGGTAAGTCAGAAATTCTGCTGTTTGATTCACTCACATGCAAAAATAAAAAACATATATTTGTATGCCACCACCAGGTGTCAGATTCTGATACAGAAATTTTCAGTTGTAACACAGGATTCGCATTTTAATCAACAAGCATAAATAACTGTCCATACTTAATGTCTGACACTGTGTCCTTCTGGGGTTTCTCATGTATAGAATTAACTCCATGTTTGCAAATAGGCTGATTAATAATCTTGCACAGAACAAAAAAAATCATTTACAAACATACACATTTTTCATGCGGTACTTTCAAATGCCTCTAAAGGGAAAAAGGCTTAAAGAGAGAGCAGTGAGTACGTGGGATGCACTTCCTGCTGTGGCGGTCGAGACTAGATAAGTGACGTTTAAAAGTAGCCGAGACGGATATGTGCCTATGAGGAAAATGGAAGGATCTGCTCATTTTGCAAGCAGAAAAGATTAGTAGCCAATTATAGAAACAATGGAAATGTACAACACATTACAAGTACTTCGGATCACAATGCAGTGCCGTGCATCTGCTTACTTTACAAATTACCTAGTGTTACCGATAGGTCTCTATTTTATAAGCTCCATGTGCCGATCCAGGAATCCCTTAATAGACCCTATCGTTTCGGCCCTCAACACAGTAACCGGCATTCCGCGCACTCAACAATCTCTGAGTGGAAATTAAACCCGAAATCTCTTCTGTACCTCCTTCCAGAAGCTGAAAGCAGTGCCCGCACGTGCTGGTCATTTTAAACCTGGGATAAAGCCACAGACTATCGATATGATCTATGCCTCTCATCATCTTATATAGCACTATAAGGATAACACGCATCCTCCATCGCTCAAAGGAGAAAAGACATACTCTTGAAAGCTGTCCTTCCCAATCCAGGCAACGTATTCCTCGTGTTTGCACTTTAAACATTCTTTTGAATCTGCTCCACACCCTATCAATGGTTTCCACATCCACCTTGTAGTGAGGCGACCAGATCTGTGCACAGCACACCAAGTAGATTCTGACCTGGATCCTTTACAACTGCACGACACCTCTCGGCTCTTAAACAGGATTCCACAATTGTTGAAGATGAAAACACCAATGACGGAGTCAACCCGCTCAGTCCTATGGACTCGGATCGCATGCTTCCTCTGAACCTCAACACTGCCAAGTGTCTCACCAATAGTTCTGTATTCTGCCATCATATTTGAACAGCCAAAGTGAACCATATCACCGTTACAACACACAGAAAATGTCAGTGGAACACAGCAGGCCAGGCAGCATCTGTAAGGAGGAACTCTGTCGACGTTTGGGCCGAGACCCTTCATCAGGACATCACTCTTATCTGCGTCGAACTCCGTCTGCCAATTCTCTACTCAGTTTTTCATCGTATGAATGTCCCACAGTCACCTCTTATAACCCTTCAGACTATCCATATTGTCCTCCAACTATTGCATCATAAGAACATTTGCTAACCCACCTTTCAGTTCCTCAGACGGGATATTTATAAACATCACGAAGAGTAGGGATCCCAGAACAAATCACCATCACTAGTGACCGACGTGCACGCAGTATATGACCCGTTTACAACCACCCTTTATCCTTTGTATGCAAGCCAGTTCTGGATCCACAAACCAATGTCCCCTTGGATCACATTCCTCCGTACTTATTCAATATGCCTGGATGGGAACCTTATTAAATGCCTTGCGGAAATCAATATCCACTACCACTACTGCACTTCCTTCACCTCCATATACAGTCATATCCTCAATAAATTAAACCAGCTTCGTAAGGTTTGACCTGCCCTTGACAAAGCCAAGCTAACGAATGCTAATCATATTATACCTATTTAAATGTTCATAAATCCTGTCCTCAGCATCGTCTCCATTAGCCTACCAACCGCTGTAGTAAGACACAGTGGTCTATAATTTCCAGGGCTAACTCTACTCCCATCCCTGCATAACGAAATAACATCCGCAACCCAGCAATCCTCCAAAACCTTTCCCGTCCCAATTGCTGGTGCAAAGATCATTGTCAGAGGCTCAGCAATATCTTCCCTCGCCTCCCGCAGTTACCTGGGGAAAATTCCATCCGGTCCCGTCGACTTATCCAACTTGAGGCGTTCGAAAAGAACCAGAGGGTCCTCTGAATTAATATTGTAAGTGCTCAAGCTTTCCTGTTTGCTGCAGGTCATCACTACAGTCATCGAGATTATTTTCCATAGTGAATACTGTTACGTACCCGTGACACGTGACAGTGGTACCCTTGTCACGTGACTGGGGTCGAAGCTATACTGGACGAGGTAATGGTCTTGTGCTGGTGGGGGTGACGTCGTTTTCCCGCCAGAAGCGGTCATGTGACAGGTTTTTTTTTTTACCGGGTTACAGGGTATAAAAGGAGGACCCCTCCCTGTGAGGAGGGGCAGTTCGTGGCTGGGTTTGCCATGTTGACTTCATGCCACTGCGCAATTTAATGTGATGACGCAGTTTAGTTGAAAGATGAAGTTTTATCTAATGCCTGAAGTTTAAAAGGTCATTGCCAGCAGGATCTTTGCAATATTGCTAGTAGTTAATCAGTGGAGAGTGCAGATCGGAGTTCGGGAGTTAAAGATCGAGGAGAATCTACTTCGACGGTGCAACGGGTTCGACCTTATTTAATCCTTATTCAGAAGGATTTTGTGGACTGTTCTTGTGTTAATCTCTGCGGGATAGCAGGAAAGATTGAGGACAGTGTGATAAAGCAAATGTCAGTGCCTTTAAGCCGTTATGTTTCGTAATTTCTTCGTGGGAAAGGTTCGACGCCGGGGGATCGAAACAAAACGATGTGAAAGAGAATTTAAATCGTCTTAATATACTCTCTCCCTTAAATGGTCTGTTAGTATTTCGAACTTGTGGCAATACCACTTTAACGAACTGTTGTTTGCACCATCGCTTTAAGAACTGTTTGAGCTGCATCGCTTAAAGAACTGCTTAAGCTGCCGCACAGCAGCTGATTTCCGGTTACGTTAGTGTTTGTTTACCTTTGGGGGGTTTGTTTTCTGTGTATAATAACCGTGTTCTTTGTTATATAAACCCTTGCCTAACTCATATATTTATTGTTGCCTGAATCCGTAACAATACTGAAGTAAAGGATTAGTTTGGTGCCTCTGTTATTTATTCCGAATACAGACTTCAGCACCGTCACAGGTGACAGGTCCTATTCCTTCACGTCGCATCCTCTTGATCTTCACACACTTGCACAGCGCCTTGCGGTTTCCTTCTTCCAGCACGCCAAGACCACATCCGGCTCTCCTAATTTCCTTCTGATGGTCCTTCTTGCTGGTCTTATCATCTTCTAGGTCTCGAATATTGCCTAGCCCTCTGAATCTTTTGTAAGCTTTTCTTCTTGCTTTTTTCTTGACTGGCTTCATTACAGCCTTTGAACACTACGGCTCCTGTACCCTAACGCAGTTTCTCAGTCTCATTGGAACGTACTTATGCAGAAGTGCACACAAATATCACCTGAGCACTTGCCACATTTCTTCCATAGATTTCCATAAGTAAATCTGCTCCCAATTTAAGTTTAGAATATCGTCCCTGTTAGCCTCACAGTTCCTGTTACTCCAATTAAAAGTTTTTCTAACTTGTCTGTTCCTATCTCTCTCCAAAGCTATTTTAAAGGAAATAAAATTATGTCTCCGAAATGCTGTCCCACTGAGAGATGTGAATCCTGACCAGGTTCATGTCCCAATACAAAACCAAGTACTGTCTCCTCTCTTGGAGGCTTCCCTAAATATTTTGTCAAGAAAACTTCATGAACGCACTTACCAAACTTCCCACCATCTAAACACCCTCTCTAGGGAGACTGAAATCGATATTTGTGAAATTAAAATCTCCCATCACGACAACGCTGCTATTATTACATATTTCCAAGATATGTCTCCCTGTCCTCGCCTCGATATCCCTGCTGCTATTGGGCAGCCGATAAAAGCAGACTCAGTGAAATTATTGACCCGTCTATTTCCTAAACTCCACACTGAGAGACTCCGAAGACAATCCCAATATGACTTCTGCCTTTTCTGCAGCCGTGATCCAATCTCTGAACAACAGCGCCACGTTCCCTCCTCCCTGTCCCTGAGCCAGCCAAGTCCCTGCTATGGATACCATATCATATCTCCAAGTACTGATCGAAGATGTAAGCTCATCCGCTTTGTTAACAATACTGCTTGCGTTCAACTAGACACTCTTAAACCGTCGGTCTGAGCGTGTTAATTCTCTTTCACTGGCTTATCCCCACTCTCGTACTGTCGACAAGCTTCCACTATTTGCAAAACAACCTCCTCTTCTTCAGTCTCTTCAGTTCGGTACCCATCCCGCAACAATTCGAGTTGAAACTCTCCCCAGTTGCCTCAGCTAACGGCCACACCAGGATATTGATCCACCTGGGATTCATGTGCAACCGTCATTTTTGTAAAGGTCACACCTGCTTCAAAATAGGTCCCAATGATCCAGAAATCTGAATCCCGGCTCCCTTCTCAACTCCCTCAGCAACGGACTTATCTTCCACATCATTCTATTCATATACTCACTGTTGCAAGGCAAGACAGTAATCCCGAGATAACTAACTTTGGGGTTCTACTTCTCAACTTCTTTCCTGACTCCGTGCAGACATTTTTCGGGACCTCTTCCCTTTTTCTACCAATGCCTTTGGTATCAATATGTGC
This sequence comes from Hypanus sabinus, assembly GCF_030144855.1. NCBI lineage: Eukaryota > Metazoa > Chordata > Chondrichthyes > Myliobatiformes > Dasyatidae > Hypanus > Hypanus sabinus. The sequence continues at coordinate 152,940 of NW_026781435.1, read as the reverse complement.
CATGACCACTGGCTGTTCTCCCTCCCAACTGGTATCTGGGAGGCAAACTACCATCCGTGTTCCCTTCCTGTGTCCATGAAGTCATCTGTCCGACCCCTAAATATAGAGTGCCCTCTTACTATTGCCTTGCCCTTCCTGTCCCTACTCTTCTGTGCGAGATATCGTAATTCTGTGACGGTGGCACGGCCACTGTACCTTCCCCAGATAGGCTGCCCCCCCCCCCCCAATCCAGCAGTACTCAAACAGGAGTAGTTATTATCAAGCGGTACTAGAATAGGTGTACTCTCTAGTAGCTGACACTTTCTCTTCCTTCTCCTGACAATGACCCACTTGTCTGTCTCCCGTGGCCTAGGAGGGATCTCCTGCTTATAACTCCTTTCTATGGCCTGCTCTTTCTCCGTAACCAAACCAAGGTCATCGAGATGCTGCTCGACACACCGCTCCTAATATGGCCGTCCGGGAGGCTGGAAGACTCGAGGACATCCCACATCTGACACCAAGCACAGAAAACGGGCCTCAAACTCATGCATCCTTTCCGCAACTAACATGCACAAACCTACCACTCCGTTGCAGACTGTCAGATTGTCGGATGCTCCGGCCATCACTGAACCATGCTGAAGTTTGGTCGCATTTCGGATTTGAATGTCCAAGCCTACTCGTTGTATCGGAGGAATTGGAAAGACTTTATATTGGATGACGTGGCTCTGCAGGTAAAGAATTACATCAGCTTAGTAAAATGATGTGACATTGGTTCGTCAGCTGTGGCAGCACTGTGGGTTGTGTTAAGAAACTGACAGGGTAAAAAGATCCTCATTGAAGGTATATGCAGGCCTCCTGACAGAGCTGCAATACACACCACAGCTTTAAACGGGAAAAAAATATGTGCATAAAGGTCGATGCTATGATAACCAAGGGATTGTTCTGCATGCACCTCGATTGGGTTGGTTTGTTCTTACAGTTTGTCCTTAAGCCGACTTGTGGATCAGCTACACTGGATTGTGTGTTAAGAGATGAATCAGAAATGATCAGAGAGCTCAAGGTAAACGAAACTTAAGCAGTTATGAAAATATTAAAATATAGTTGAGTTCAATTATAAATATAATACGGAACATTAAAGTCCGAAGTCGCAGTACTTTAGTGGCGTAAATGATATTACAGTGTTATGAGAAAGGTCTTGGCCAAAAAAAAAATGATGGAGAAGCTGTCAGGATTGTCTGCAGGGTGAGCTTCTGTGCAGGGTGAGTTTCTGGATAAAAAGAGGAAAGTGCAGAATACATTCTTTCTAATAACAACAAATACTCAAATAACAAATTAGCACAATCGTGGCAAATCGTAAAAGCAAAGAGAAGGCAGATAACAAAACAAATACTACTGGGAAAACAGCGTAATGGGAAAACTAAGATGAAATATGAAGGCAAGATAGTGCAAAAATAACATGGCGTATAAAAAAATCGTTCTGAAGGACAAAAATCAAACGGAAATAAGAATGGATATAACACCATTAGAAAATGGCAGAAGTAATAATAATGGGGGACAAGGAGATGAGAAATGAAAGAAATTAACATGTTGCAGCGAACCTCACTTTGGAAGACACCATCAGTTTGTTTGGTGTTGTCGTGTGTGAAGGAACAGGAGTGGGTGCAGTTATTCTCACAAGAGATGAAGGTGCTCAAAAAGCAGAAGGACCACAGGGTACATTGTTCACCGGACCAGATAAACACCACATCATGTTTCTTAAAGACTGAGCGGTAGATATTGTGGAACATTAACAGTGGTCTTTCTGAAATCATTGAACTGCCTCATGGTGTCAGGTGACAGAAAAATTGAAAATGCGACTTCGCTTTTTAGGACTGGAGGGTGATAGCAGGAAGGGAGTTATACACGTGAAAGGATGCTACCCAAGGTTTGGGAGTCTGAGAAAAGACGGTTTAGCCTCAGAATACAGAGGCGTCCATTTAAAACAGAGAAGCGGAGAACTTTCTTTCGCCAGAGGTGGTGAATTTGGGGAATCTCTTATCACATTTTGTCGTGAGAACTGTGTCCTTGGGGTTATTTAAGGCAGAGATTTTTTTTTTTTTTCTGAATAATCAAGTATGTAATGGGACGCAAGCTGGGGGAGCACCGGAGAGAGAACAAGGCATGCGGGTCGTGTTAGAGATGACAGAAGGGCTCAGAGCAAACAATGTGACCAGTGACGACTTCTTCACATCTCCGGAGCTTGGTCAGGCGCTCCTGAAAAAGAAAATCACAATGGTGGGCTATGTGAGGCGGAACAAGCCTGTGATTCCAGCCGGGGTGCTGGCAACAAGGGGGAGAGACGTCTTGTCCTCTAAGTTTGCTTTCACACATGACACAACAGTTGTCTCGTATAAGCAAAAGATGAAAAAGAATGTCATCCTTATGAGCACATTACATGAGGTTGCAGAGGTCAGCGCAGGAGTACAGAAAAACATCCATCATCATGTCCCACAAGAAGTCAACACAAGGGGACAGAAGGAGATACAACTTCTGCTCGGTAAAAAGAACAGTAAAACAGGGACAACTTGCTGCAAATGTGAGTAACAAGGGTCACACACGCAAGGTATCCGACTACTCCTTTGAATGTGATGACTTGTTTGCAAATAGCAATTGTTATTATTTTTATTTGGCCTGTGTGTTGGTTAAATGTTAGTTAATATTTAATTAATAGTTAATATTTATGATTACATCGTGGTTATGAAGATATGTTATGATAGAGCAGTACGGTCATTTTGATGGTTGTAATGGTTATAAATGTTTATGTCATAAATTCCACAGTTACAGAATGTTCTCGCCATTTTCAGTTTCAACAAATATATTTAAATCATTGTGGTCATTACGTTTTCATCTCTCAGGTAAAATAGGACATGATATTATTTGATAGTAGAAGCTTTTTTGCCAGAAACAATTTTTTTCTCTAAAATATACACTTTCCCTGCTTTCTGTGTTACATACTCGTGACACATGACAGTGGTGCCCTTGTCATGTGACTGGGGTTGAAGCTGTACTGGACTTGAGGTGATGGTCTTGTGATGGTGGAATGACGTCATTTTCCCGCCAGTAGAGATCATGTGACAGGTTTTTTTTACAGGTTATAAAAGGTAGTCCCCACCCTGTGAGGAGGGGCAGTTCGTGGCTGGATTTGCCAAGTTGACTTCATGCCACTGCGTGTTTGAAGTGATGACGCAGTTTAGTTGAAGGATGAAGTTTTTATTTAATGCCTAAAGTTTAAAAGGTTAATGCCAACAGGTTCTTTATGATTCTGTTAGTTTGAGAATTAGAGGAGAGTGAAGATTCAAGGTTGGAAGTAAAGATCGAGGAGAATCGCTTTCTACGGTGAAACGGGGGCGACCTTTGTTTGATCCTTATTTGGAAGGATTTCGTTGACTATCTTCGTGTTAATCCCTAGGTTTACCTAGAAAGGATTGAAGGTAGTGGAGAAGGAAAGGTCAGTGCCTTTAAGCCGTTCTGTTTCGTAAATTCTTCGTGGGAATTTCGACGTCGGGAATCGAAGCAAGCGACGTGAAAGATAACTTAAATCGTCCTGTAAAGTCTCTCCTTTTAAATGGACTGTGAGCATATCGAACTTTTGGCAATATCACTTTAAAGAACTGTTTTGGAATATCACTTTACGAACTGTTTGAACAGCCGCTCAGCAGCTGTTTCCGGTTACGGTAGTGTTTGTTTACTTTTGGGGGGTTTGTTTTCTGTGTTTAATAAACGTGTTGTTTGTTATAAGAAACCCTTGTCGAACTCATATATTTATTGTTGCCTGAATACGTAACATTAAATATGGGGGCTGCGTCGGGATTGAATTTTTTGAGTTTACATGCTTGCTAACTTTTAAATCGGTGTTTTGGAAACGGGGATTACTCGGTTCTTTTGTTTGGCTTGTTGTGGTATTCGGCAGCAATGAATATTGATGAGTTTCTGGCTTCGCCAGCTGCAGAGGTGTTGGCGACGGCGAAAAAAACTGAGGTGTTTGAGATAGCTAGTAGATTGCAACTTAAAGGTATTTTGCAGACTACTTCTAAGGCTGTAATACAGAGAAAAATCGCGTCACACTATGTGGATTCGGGTGTTTTTGATGAATCGATTTTAGAGTCGTTTCAAATAAGTAATCTGGAGATGCAGTTGCAAATCGAACAAATGAAATTGGAGAGGTGTAAATTGGAGGCGGAACAAAAGAAGAGAGAATTTGCATATGCAATGGAGGAATTAAGGACTGGAAATCAGTCTTCTGGTTCTAAAAAAACGTTTGTTGCTAGTCAAGAAATTAAATTGGTCCCTCCATTTAGTGAAACAGAAGTGGAAAGGTATTTTCAACATTTTGAAACTATTGCTCTGATGTCAGAGTGGCCGAAAGATAAATGGTCAGTGTTGTTACAAAGTGTAATTAAAGGCAAAGCACAACAAGTTTACACAGCTTTAACAGCTGCGCAAGCACTTGATTATGATATTGTAAAGAGTCATATTTTAAACGCATATGAGTTAGTCCCAGAAGCATATAGGGAAAGATTCAGAAGTTTGAAAAAGTCTGTGGAAAAAACTTATGTGGAATTTGCCTATGATAAAGCTATGTGTTTTGAGAGATGGGTTTCTTCTAAAAATGTAAATGGGGACTATGATACATTGAGAGAGCTGATTTTAATGGAGGAATTTAAAAGAAGCATAAAAGGAAGGACCTACTTAAATGAGAAGGATACTGATAAATTGCAGGACTGTGCTAAATTAGCTGATGAGTATGTTTTGATCCACAAGAACAAATTTACTCAGGGCAGAATTTTTAAGAGGAAAAATAACATGGAGACTCCAGGTAAATCTGAAATTAAATCGGAGGTTAATGAGAAAGTTGATGAGAAAGGAAAGCCTGTGAAGGAAAGACAGTTTGATCTTACTTGTAACTATTGTAAGAAGCCTGGCCATGTAATAGCTAACTGTTTCAAATTGAAAAAGAAAGAGAAGGAAGCAGTTCCAGATGCTTGTGTGCAACATACTGAAGAACCTGTAAAGTTACAGGGTTTGATAAACATAAATGAGGCTTTGTTAGAGTCTGACCAAGTTAGAAAGGGATATGATCATTTTGTAACTGAAGGGTTTGTATCCTTGAAGGAAGGATCTACTCTAGTGCCAATAAAAATCCTTAGGGATACTGGTGCTTCTCAGTCATTGATGTTAGACAGTGTGTTGAACTTTAATGAAGAGTCTGATACTGGTGAGGTAAATTACATAAGAGGTGTTGGAAGTGATTTTATGCCTGTACATTTACATAAAGTAAATTTAAAGTCAGGGTTAGTTACTGGATTTGTTAAAGTAGGATTACAGCATAGCTTACCTGTGAATTGTATTTCTTTATTGTTAGGTAATGACTTGGCAGGTGGACAAGTTTTTCCTGAAGTGCATTTGACAATGGAGTCAGAGGAACCAGAGTTGAATTCTAACACAGATTCTTCCTGTGTTGTGACTAGAGCTATGGCTAAAAAGATTGATGCGCAGAATGAGGTTGTTATTCAGGACTGTTCAACTCAGGATTCGAGTTTTGAGGATGTGTCAGAGACTTTCTTATCTTCGTTGTTTGAACAAGATTCTGGGAGTAAGTCTGACTATAAAGATTTATCTTTGTCTAGGAAGGAGATGATAGCAGAGCAGAATAGAGACTCTGAGATTATAAAATTAAAAGAGCAGGTTTTACTAGATAGTGAAATTGATAAAGACGCTAGGATGAGGATGTTTAAGCCTGGAGATAAGGTGTTGGTTCTTTTCCCAATGCAGACAAATCCTTTACAAGCTAGATTTCATGGTCCTTATGAAATTGTGTCTAAAATTAATGATGTGGATTACGTGGTAAAAACTCCAGATCGTAGAAGGTCAACACAACTTTGCCATATAAATATGTTGAAAGCATATTTTGAGAAACAATCTGATACAGTGACTGTTGTGGTTAGTGAGAATGAGTTTGATTTAACTAGGAACATGATAGATGATTCATCTGACTTTCATTCTAAATCCAACATTGTTTCTGTTAGGTTACCAAATTCAACCATTCTGGAAAATATTGATGAAAAATTAGCACATTTACAGTTAGAGCAGAGACAACAGATGAAGGAGTTGATTTTTAAATATAGGGAGTTGTTTCCAGATGTTCCGAGAAGGACTTCTATAGCTTCACATGATGTAGATGTTGGGGATGCCAAACCTATTAAACAACATCCATATAGGATGAACATGGAAAAATGTGAACTTGCTGAGAAAGAAATTGAATATATGTTAGAGAATAATATCATTAGACATTCTAACTCGAATTGGAGTTCGCCATGTGTTATGGTGCCAAAGCCAGATGGTAGTATTAGGTTTTGTACGGATTATAGGAAGATGAATGCTGTAACGAAAACGGATGCATATCCAATTCCTAGAGTAGATGATTGTGTAGATAAAGTTGGAAAGGCAAAGTTCCTTACAAAGATTGATTTATTGAAAGGGTATTGGTGTGTTCCATTAACGGACAGAGGTAGAGAGATTTCTGCATTTGTAACTCCATCTGGGTTATATGAGTATAATGTTCTTCCATTTGGGATGAAGAATGCCCCAGGTACTTTCCAGAGGATGATTAACTTTGTGATTCAGGGATTGAAAGATACTGATGCTTATATTGATGATTTAGTGACAGGAAATGATACTTGGGAAGCACACATTATTGCGATGGAGAAATTGTTTGAAAGGCTTTCAAAAGCTAACTTAAATATTAATTTAGCTAAGAGTGAATTTGGACATGCCACTGTGACTTACCTTGGTTATGTTGTGGGTCAAGGTAAGGTAGCTCCTGTTCAGGCAAAGGTTCAGGCAATTTTAGAGATTCCCACTCCAACGGGGAAAAAAACTCTCAGAAGGTTTTTGGGAATGGTAGGATATTATCGGAAATTTTGTAAGAATTTTGCTAATGTTGCCCTTCCATTAACTAACCTTCTGCGGAAGAATGAGAAGTTTGTATGGACGGTGCCTTGTCAAGAAGCATTTGAAAAATTGAAAACCATGATATGTCAACAACCTGTGCTTAAGGCACCTGACTTTGGAAAACCTTTTTCATTGGCTGTGGATGCTAGTGATGAGGCTGCAGGAGCAGTATTAATGCAAAGGAATGAGGGTGATGAGGTTGATCATCCAGTAGCTTACTTTTCTAAGAAATTTAATAAGCATCAAAGAAATTATTCGACAATAGAGAAAGAATTGTTATCTCTTGTTTTAGCTTTGGAATATTTTGAGGTATATGTTAGTACAACTCAGAAACCACTTATTGTTTACACTGATCATAATCCGTTAGTTTTTCTGAGTAAGATGAAAAAACAAAAACAGAAGGTTATTAAATTGGAGTTTGATGTTACAAGAGTACAATATTGTGATAACTCATATTAAAGGTAAAGATAATGTGGTTGCTGATTGTCTATCTCGATGTTGAATGTACACTGTAATTTTTTTTATGGAGTGGTTTTTTTTTCAATTGTAACACTCCTACTGTATTGTGACTTATAAGCTGTTATATGATGGTGTTGTGTATTGTGTATGTTATAAAATTTATACCTTTGTTTTTCTTGTAAGCAATTGTTAAAAATTTTTGTTCTTGTCAGTCCAAAAATGTTTTTTTTTTGGAGGGAGGTGTTACATACTCGTGACACATGACAGTGGTGCCCTTGTCATGTGACTGGGGTTGAAGCTGTACTGGACTTGAAGTGATGGTCTTGTGATGGTGGAATGACGTCATTTTCCCGCCAGTAGAGATCATGTGACAGGTTTTTTTTACAGGTTATAAAAGGTAGTCCCCACCCTGTGAGGAGGGGCAGTTCGTGGCTGGATTTGCCAAGTTGACTTCATGCCACTGCGTGTTTGAAGTGATGACGCAGTTTAGTTGAAGGATGAAGTTTTTATTTAATGCCTAAAGTTTAAAAGGTTAATGCCAACAGGTTCTTTATGATTCTGTTAGTTTGAGAATTAGAGGAGAGTGAAGATTCAAGGTTGGAAGTAAAGATCGAGGAGAATCGCTTTCTACGGTGAAACGGGGGCGACCTTTGTTTGATCCTTATTTGGAAGGATTTCGTTGACTATCTTCGTGTTAATCCCTAGGTTTACCTAGAAAGGATTGAAGGTAGTGGAGAAGGAAAGGTCAGTGCCTTTAAGCCGTTCTGTTTCGTAAATTCTTCGTGGGAATTTCGACGTCGGGAATCGAAGCAAGCGACGTGAAAGATAACTTAAATCGTCCTGTAAAGTCTCTCCTTTTAAATGGACTGTGAGCATATCGAACTTTTGGCAATATCACTTTAAAGAACTGTTTTGGAATATCACTTTACGAACTGTTTGAACAGCCGCTCAGCAGCTGTTTCCGGTTACGGTAGTGTTTGTTTACTTTTGGGGGGTTTGTTTTCTGTGTTTAATAAACGTGTTGTTTGTTATAAGAAACCCTTGTCGAACTCATATATTTATTGTTGCCTGAATACGTAACATCTGAAACATTAATTAAGGATTAATCACCCATTTATTGATGTCAGATCGGCGATTCATATATTCTACAAAGATCTGCGGTTTAAAATTTGGTGTAGACACTTGTTATTAGGGGATTCTTCGACCGGATCAAACTTGACCCGGTTCATAATGTGAAGGTATAGATTATGAATTGTACGTAAGGGTTAATTCAGCATGTTGTGCTATTTTAAAGCATTGATTTCTTGAAGCTGTGTGAGCTTGCAATGACTATCTATCGAATAAGTTGTTCTTCTTTGTCTATCCCGTGTTCCGATATCCGGGCGGTTCTTATGGATTGTCCGATCTGTAATTACTGCTCGGCAGTCATAAAAGTTGTTGAACTTTGACACTTGTATTGATAGTAAGTTTCTGTCCCTTTTCTGTTTCGCAGCAGCTGGTGAAACCTCATGTCCAGACACAGCCAATCACGCTTATTTCTCATTTATCATTCGTTCAGATCTTTCAAAATATCCTGGTGGTGTTTAACATTGCGGCCTTCTGGAGTTGTCCATAACATTACAAGCGGTGATGAGTGGAGTTCAGGATCAATCGGTGTTGGGGCTGCTTCTTATCATGTTGTACGTCAATGATTTGGATGAAGGCTTTGATTGTTATGTGACAGGGTTTGAGACCCAGGTGAAGGTAGATGGAAGGGCAGGCAGTGTTGAGGAAGCAAGGTGGTTGCAGAAGGAACCAGACAGACTGGAGAAGAGACAAAGAATTACGAAGGAAATTAATGTAGGTAAGTGCCGAGTCTTACACTTTGGCAGAGGGAATAAAGGCGTGGAGTATTTCGAAAATGGGAAGAACATTTGCATTGAAAAATCAGAGTTGCCTTTACACAGGAAGATCTGCAGATTGAGTCAGTGGTGAGGGAGCCAAATGCATGTTCCAATCCATTTTCAGAGGAGTGGTATATAAAAATAACCCCTTCGCCAAGTACAAACTGAATACTCACTATAGGCCTGGACTATTTTAACAAAGAGGAGAACATTGAAACAAGCAGAGGTGCAGAATCTTTTGGGAAGTTTCCCTGTCCGAATATTTGCAGAACGGTGGTGAAGCCAAATGCAATGTTTGCAACCATTCCCAAAGAAATTGGATATTAAAGCAAATATTTACCTATCTATTAATCTGTATATTCGTCCTTCTTCCAGCCTCATAATCCCGTTGCACGGGCAGCATATCCAGGAGGGTCCTACCATTTAACTTAACTGTTAACTCTCGGAACTGCCAGTACAGTACTTCGTCACTCATCGTACCCATGTCATTGGTAACTCAATCGCCAACGATTTCTAGCTGCTCACATTCCCATTTAAGAATACTGAGGACTCGATCTAAGATATCGCTAACGTTGTCACCGACAGAACTACCTGTCCGCACCACTAACGAATATCCTATCACCACAGATGTCTTTCACGCTGCTCCCCACACCAACATACACTCAAGGACACCACTCAACGACAACTTCCATTCTGTGTCACAGAGACAATCTAAGTGCAGGAGAGTCCAGCACTGTGAGTGAACACTGTTAGGTGATTAACCCGACACCGAAACTCAGCGACGGTATCCCAAATGTTGAAGGAGATTGCCACATGGGAACTCTGCCCTGGCCCGTTCAGCCATTTCTCCTTCCTGACTGTCAAACAGTCTGTTGCCTGCGTCCTGGGTGTAACTCGCTCTCTTTAAATGTCTTTTCCATCACCACTTCAGCCTCCCGAAAGATCTGGAACTCGTCCAGTTCCACCGCCAGCTCATCAACTCGGATTGTCAGCAGATCCAGCTGTACGCAACTCTGGCAGCTGTCGTCGTCAGGTTTATCGGTGTTCTGTAATGGCTTCCCAGATCCCGCAAGAGGAGCGTTCAACTATCCTGCCTGGCTTCTCTGTTATCCTATCTCATCAGATATAAAGGAAGGAAGGGAAATAAGATTCAGTCAAGTGTCTTTTGCTTTCTTGTTTTTTCGTTTTTTTTTCTTTTTTTTCCTTTTCTTTGCCTTCTTTGACTGTAGTTTCCCTGAGATGACGCCTTGGTGAGCGGAATGCTGAAGATGACCTGTTTGTCCGCCCATTCAGACGATGGTTACTGCATTTGACCCGTCCTTACTCCAGCTGATCAACCGCCAACGCCGCCTGGACGCTGGTCAAACTCTTTTTCACGGTTACGATCCGTTGTGGCTTTTTATAACTGTGCTGACTCCGAAATCACCCGATATCCAGATTGGCCGCTGATTCGAAGCTCCTTTATTTTTTCAGAAAATCATTATTTTGGAATAATCTAACTCAGTATCACTGTCAATCAACCTATGCAAATCTATTTTTTAAGATCTATATAAGCAATATTCATTTTATTCTATTTATATCATGATTTTTTGTTTGTTTTTGATTTGCTACGTGTACCTTCCTTTCCAATCTGTTTCTATATAAATGTCTAACTATACGTCAATAAATTTCTCAATTTTGTGCCAATTTACAGATACGGCAAGCATCCGTGGAGAGCCGACTGCTGGGATTATTAGATACACATACAATCTGAGTTTGTATCGCTTCTCTGAGTGTCTGCAAGCAAATGGGTAACTGCACCTGTCATTCCGTAGAACTTAATGAAGGGAATGTCCGTGGGGATTGATGACGTCACCGCGGAGGTGTGGCTGCTGTTTCCTTCTTTTATTAATACGTCTCCCTCTCAACGCCAGTCTCAGTCAGAGCCGTCACTCTGCGCTATCGGAGAACAGCGGGCTCCAGGTGGAGAGGACAGAGGCTGGATCGGTAGCAGGAGAATCTGGAGTATTCCAGCAATGAATCTGCAAAATGCTTCGCGGAACGATGCGGGATATGTAAGGAATATTTCCTGGGGGTATCCAAATCTGGATAAAAATCCTAAAATGGTACCGTTGGGCACTCAAATCCCTCCGGCGCTTCAGACTGTCAAAATGGTTTATTATCCCGTACTCGCCATTATAGCTGTCCCTGGTAAGTGTCTTGTCTCTTCCTCGTGATTAACGTTGAAAAATATCAATCCGCTTCTCTTTCATACTTGTCCTCCACCGACGCGTTAATTGCATGGCAGGTCTCTCAAACCGGTACCGCTTCAGCAACACCGGCAGAGTGAATTACTGAGTTTTTCTATCCACCTTTGGGGCTGCCAGCGTCTCGGTTACTTTTCTGTCAGGCATACATTATCTGAGTCTCTTCGCATCTCAAGCACTGCCACCAATTGATCTCTCATGCACCTTCACTCGCATCCAAGCATGTCAAGCTCTCAGAACCTCTCCTCACAGTGAGTGCCCTCCAATCTAGGCAGTATTCTGTAAAATTACATTTGCACCCCCGTGAAGCATGCACATGCTTCCGGTGATTTATGTTCCACAGTCCAGTTAGTACATGGTAGGATAATTCAGCTATCTGGAACTCTGCTGCAGGGGACTGCATCGCTGGAATGAATGAATGAATGAATGAATAAAGAATTAAATACCTAATGCCCCACCGGTAAAAGAGAATGAAGTCACGTCGGCATCATTATTACCATGATCTTCCCCCACAAAAATAGTGCAGTGCCATTTGGGAGCCTGCAGACGGATATCGATTGTTTAAATGAAAGTATGTGCGTCTATGCGGACGGAGAACAATGTTGCTCAAGGCGAGGTCATCTACTTGGGAAGGACAAAATGAAGAACAGAATATTATTAAGAGTTAAACGATTGCAGTATGCTGCCGTGTGAAGGGACTTTAGAGTGCTTGTTCTTCAATCACAAAAGGTTGGTTTGCAGCAGAAGCAGGCTAACAAGGAGGCAAATGGGTTATTGTCATTCATTGCTATAGGGGTGAATTTATGAGCATGGTGGTTACGCTGCAAATGCACGAGGTACAGTTGAGGCGGCAGCTGGAGTACTGCGTACGTCTGGTAAGCTGTTTTGCGGAGGGGTTTACTGGCCTTGTCTTCGTTTCCCCATTTTGATTCCAGACATGAGGTGGCGAGACTAGAAGGAGAGATTGTGCCGGGTGCGACTGCAGGCACTGGAATTCAGAAGGATCAGAGACGAACTTTCAGCAACATATAAAAACACGAAAGGGATAGATAATACAGGAGCAGGGACGTTTTTTTTCCACTAGTAGGTCTAGAATTTGGCTGAAGGTTGTTGAGAGTGAATTTAGGACTGAGATGTGTGGAGGAGCTGCTTTTCCCGGAGAGTGGTCAGACTGTAACATTCTCTGCCCAGTGAAGAAGTGGACGCTACCTCAGTAAATTTATTTCATAAAATTTCGGATAGATTGTGGTATTAGATAGGTATTGTGGTATTGTAGATTGGGGTATTACGTGCTTTAGGGGGAAAAGCAGGCTGTTGGAGATATACCCATGGGCAGCTCAACCATGATCATCTTCAATGGTGGAGCATGCCAGTCCGGACAGATGGAATATTCCAGCTACTATTTCTTCAGCTCTTCTGCTCTGATGTTCTCTCGTGTTTACTGGTTAAAGAAGTTAAATTTCTGGCGCCGTGATAATTGGCCCTTAAACAGTAATCAGATCAATATCGCGTCCCGTTTTCAGATCCTTCTCCTGACGGCAGAATACACCCCAGCTATCCATCGATATGACTGGTTGGCCCATAGGATTCGAGAGTTGATTTCCGTCATTCGAGGACCTAGGCTTCTCCGCCATTCCACCATAGCTGATTTATCATCCCTCTCAACCACATTTTGTCGCCCATTTTCCATATCCGTTGACACTCGGACGAATAAAGTGCATATTACTCTCTGCTGCAAATGAATCGAACGAACTGACTCCCATAGCCGTCTGTGGCGAGGAATTCAACACATTCCCCGGCCTCGGTCGAAACAAATTTATATCCACCTCTGTTCTAAAGTGAAGTCTTGTAAATCCTCATCTTCTTGTTTCAAACTCCACCACTACAGTAGCTAGCGTCTCCGCGTCTACGATATGTCAGTCTTCCAATATTCGATAGGTTTCAATAATATTCCCCTCATTCTACTGAACTTCTCCGGTGCATTATAGTCACTACACATTCAGTAATGGATCCGATTACCTCCTTTGTAGGTGCATCAATTCCATGTCCATCTCTGCTCTTGGAAATGCTATCGATTAAAATAGTTGTTTTCAGAGAATATTTCATTCCGAATGTGTGTTCATGGTCTTGATTTCCCTCCGCACAGTGAACGTGATGACAATCGTCATCCTGTCGCGGGGAAAGTGTGGTCTCTCCAAAGGCGTCACAAGGTACCTGGTTGCCATGGTAGCAGCGGATCAGCTGGTCGTTCTCTTCGATCTGGTATTGAGCAAGATTCCGATGACTTACATGCCATGGGAGGTTTTCTACTGGAGTTTTCGTGTTCCCGTGTGTAATATTCACGCCGTCATAATCTACGCTGCCACAGACTGTTCTGTCTGGTTCACCGTCGCTTTCACCTTTGATCGATGTGTGGCCATTTGTTTTCCACAACTGAAACTAAATTACTGCACCGGGAGAGCGGCGGCTCTGGTTCTGGGGACAGTGACTGTGCTGAGCTGCGTAAAGAACATTTTCTGGTACTTTATGCTCGATGGGACATATTCGGCATTAATTATGTCCTTTCTCTGTGTGGGGAGTCGCCGTTTCTTTTCCTCACTTCAGCAGGTTACACTTGAAGCCATTCATTTCCTCCTCACCCCAATATTCCCCTTTGTTCTGATTCTCCTGCTGAACAGTTTAACCATCAGACACGTCTTACGGTCCAGCCGAGCCCGGAGGAGACTCCATGGTTCTCGCGATGGCCAGACATCTGTCGACCCGGAGATGAAGAACCGCCGGCAATCCCTTCTGTTATTGCTGGTGATGTCGGGGAACTTCATCCTGTTGTGGGCGCTGCTGACTGTGTATTCCGTATGGGAAAGCCTGTATAGATATTTTAAAGCTAAACCCCCGACTACTCTGCTGGAACTTGGCTGCATTTTTCAGCTGCTGAGCTGCTGCACAAACACGGCCCTTTACGCCGTGGCCCAGACCAGGTTCAGGATACAGTTCAAGGATACGATGAAATCTCCTTTTTGTGTAATGACAATGTTCTCTCGTCGTTGTCAGGAAAGCATTAATGCTCAGTGACGCCCCAATATATCCTATTTCATCAGGAGCATTTGCAATTCCATTGGAGCTGTGGACGTCCATGAATATCTCCCGCCCTCCACTCCTCCAGGGAGTGCCCCAGTCTGTTTCCACCCTGCTCCTTCCAGTGTACTTTGTTCACGGGTTCCCTGTAATGACTCCACCATGGTCAACCAAGTGGGTGATTCTTCCCTTATTTGCAGGCAAAGTCTTGCCATCACCATCGCAATACGACCCTTCTCTCCTGCCGGTCTTCCGTGTGTTCCAATTACCTGCTCAGTTACGCCCGATGTAGTTCCATCTCTTTCCACTGGGGAGGTTTCTTGGTTCCAAGAGCGCCTGTCCTTGAGCCTTTCAGGAAGGCTGGTTCCTCTGAACAGACTACAGTCCCGCATGCAGCGGATTTCTTTGGAGATCTGCCTGACACAATAGACAATAGGTGCAGAAGTAGACCATTCGGCCCCTCGAGTCTGCACCGCCATTCTGAGATCATGGCTGATCATTCACTATCAATACCCAGTCCCTGCCTTGTCCCCATATCCCTTGATTCCCCTATCCATAAGATATCTATCCAGCTCCTTCTTGAAAGCATCCAGAGAATTGGCCTCCACCGTCTTCCGAGGCAGTGCATTCCACACCTCCACAACTCTCTGGGAGAAGAAGCTCTTCCTCAACTCTGTTTTAAATAACTGACCTCTTATTCTCAATCCATGCCCTCTGGTACCGGACTCTCCCAACATCTGGAAAATATTACCTGCCTCAATCCTATCAAATCCTTTAATTATCTTAAACGTTTCAATCAGATCCCCTCTCAATCTCCTCAATTCCAGCGTGTACAAGCCCAATCTCTCCAATCTCTCTGCGTAAGACAGCCCTGCCATCCCAGGAATCAACCTAGTGAATCTACGCTGCACTTCCTCAATTGCCAGAATGTCCTTCCTTAAACCTGGAGACCAAAACTGTACACAATATTCCAGGTGTGGTCTCACCAGGGCCCTGTACAAATGCAAAAGAACATCCTTGCTCTTGTATTCAATTCCCCTTGTAACAAAGGCCAACATTCCATTTGCCCTCTTCACTGCCTGTTGCACTTGCTCATTCATCTTCATTGACTGGTGAACTAGGACTCCTAGGTCTCTTTACATTTCTCCCTTACTTATCTCGACACCGTTCAGACAATACTCTGCCTTCATGTTCCAGCTTCCAAAGTGGATATCTTCACATTTATTCACATTGAATGACATCTGCCAAGTATCTGCCCACTCACTCAGCCTATCCAAGTCTCCCTGTATTCTCCTAACGTCTTCTTCGCATGTCACACTGCCACCCAGTTTAGTATGACACCTAGAGAATAAGTTAATAACTCGGACTCGTAAACGGATCATGCAGTCGTTCGACCCTAGTATCAATCCCCATCGCAAAGCACCTTTGAAATTAAAGAAACTCCCTCCACCTTGCCCTAACTACAAGAAACAGAAAAGACTCGTACTTTCAAATTCTGTTCATAGAATTCAGTTCAGCATTCAACACAATCATCCCTCAGAAATTGATTTTAAATCTGAACCTACTGAGCCTGAACACCTCCTTCTGCAACTGTATTGTGGACTTACAGAATTCCTGACTGGGAGACCTCAGTCCGTCGGAACCGGATGCAGCATCTCCGACACTATTACACTGAGCAAGAAGGCCCCACAAGGCTGTGTTCTCAGCCCACTGCTGTTCACTCTTCTGACCCACGGCTGTGCTGCAACACACAGCTATAACCACATCATCAAGTTCGTCGACGACCCGACGGTGGTGTGTCTCATCAGCAAGAACGACGACTCAGCATACAGAGAAGCAGCGTCAATCGGGCGGATGCAGAGCCCACAACCAGAACAAAACAGATGAGCTAGTTGTTATCTTCAGGAGGGCATGGACAGAAAACTTTCTGTTGAACGTAGACGTCTCCTCGGCACAGATCGTTAAGTGCACCAAATTTCTTGGAGTTCAATTGGCGGAGAATCTTACCTGGTCCCTAACCACCAGCTTCATAGCAATGAAAGCCCAGCATCGTCTCTACTTTCTGCGAAGGCTGAGGCAAGTCCATCTTCCACCCCAATCCGCATCACATTCTGCAGGGATTGTACTGAGAACATCCTGAGCAGCTGCTTCACTGCCTTGTTCGGAAATTGCACCATCTCGGATCGTAAGACACTGCAGCAGATAGTGAGGTCAGCTGAGAAGATCATCGGGGTCTCTCTTCCCGCCATTACATACATTTACACCACACGCTGCACCCGCAAAGAAAACAGCATTATGAAGGACCCCACGCACCCCTCATACAAACCCTTCTCCCTCCTGTCATCTGGAAAAAGGCACCGAAGCATTCGGGCTCTCACGTCCAGACTGTGTAACAGTTTCTTCTCCAAAGCCATCAGACTCTTCAATACCAAGATTCAGGACTGACAAAAGCTTACTGCTCTCTACTGTGCCTATTGTCTTGTTTATTATTTATTGTAATGCCTTCACTGTTGTGTGACCTTTTTGCAGTCCTGGGAGGGTTTGTAGTCTCGTGTAGTTTTTGCGTTGTTTAACATAATTCATTGTAGTTTTTGTATTGTTCCATGTAGACCCATTGTACTGAAAAAACGTCTCGTCTTTATTGTTTACTGTAACAGCAGTAATGGTCGAAATGACAATAAAAACTGACTTGACTTGACTTGAACTTTACTGGTGATCCAATCTGTCGAATTGTACATTCAGTATGTGTGTCAGGTGATTGCAGGGCAAAGTGCACATGATTTCTATTTATTTATTGATTCCCTCGTAGCTTGGAATTTCCCCTTCTCCGGTTGATTATCTGCCGTTCTACTCATTTCCCGCCTGTGCCTATGGCCGCTCGGACCGTGAAACATTGCGCCAGCCCGGACACGACCGTTGGGATTAGACTCGAAGTAAGTCTTTTGAGAAAGACCTGCTCCAGTAGGCTGAGACAAAAAGACCGATTTGCATTGGATAGCATGGCTTCAATAAAGAGTACAGAGAACAGTTGCGGAGGGCACCCATTCTGCAGGTGGCAATTGTTGGAAATGTTCTGGAGTTTAACCTGGATGAAAATGGGCAGGGCTCATAAACAGTCGACACAAACGCGACGGAGCTGTGGATGTTGAGGGACCTTGGTAAAAGTCCAGTTCGAAATCTGGCCGGAGAAATGATAAACGTGTGATAGAAATGCGACAGTTCGGCCTCGAACGATAGAAAAATACGCGAATAGGAAATATTTTTAGGAATATGGAGTGTTATGAATGTACCACAGCACTGAGGGGTCGAAGGGGCGGGAGAAGCCCCCTCCTTCCGGAGAATCGCTCGAGCACTATTAATTTGGGTCTCGGACCCAGGAAAATGAAAGACAATGTAACGGTTTTGGTCATTCCTCGTAGAGACACCTGTGCGAAGTGCATGACCCTGCTACGTGACAGCTACCATGGATATGGACACGCTCGGGCAATGCGGGGGTGGGGATTGCATCACCCTACTTTGATGGACATTTACAACTCTGCAAGTCAAGATTAAATGGGACTGCAGAAGGCGGGACCCCAGCGACGAGCCAGAAGGACTCCATCGCTCAACGCTCCCGTGATAGCTGGAAGACATTAAAAAGCCACGTGCCCTCCGTAACTCCTTTGTCTGGGGAGCGGGTGGCTGATGATAACGAGAAGGACTTCGAACTAACAACGGGGAAACAACGCTCCCCTGATTCAACGGAGATGCTTCATCAAAGACCCGGGCAAGTTATTCCGTTTCTCCTCAATCTCTCTAAAACACGTGAAACCCAGCGATTCCCCAAAAAGACTGAAACCTGCCGACTTCTGAGTGACTTTTATATTTCCAACGGACAATATATTATCCCCTAGACAACAGTCGAGATGATTTCTTAATGATGATTATTGCTATACCCGCGCTTTAGATTCAGTTTTGCGAGTGTATATGTTCTGAATGCTTGTATTAACCTTACATTTGTGCCCCCCTTTATGAATAAAAACGTTCGAAAATAGTGCGATCAAACTCCAACGGACCTCTCTATCTTTGCTGGTAAGTTATCCAGTTACGCGATACGAAACAACTTGGGTTTCTCGTCTCGGGATTTGACACCAAATTGGGAGGCCAGAGAATCGGGCTTGTAAGTCCAAAACTTGAATCTGGTTACGCGGGTAGCCAGACAGGAAACCAGCAAAGATGGACGTGGGTGAATTTATGAAAAACCCGACTGCGGGGTCGCTAGATGCGGCCACCAAATCAGACTTGTTAAATTTAGCGAAGGGGTTGAAACCTCGAAGACATGAGGTCGTCCATGAAAAAGCGGGAGGTGCGAAGGGCCATAACTCAGTATTACATTGGGAAGAATGTGTTTGAAGCTGAGGTATTGGAAGATGTCACTAAAAAGTTACCATCAACCGGGACGGTTCAGTTAGAGGTGGAGAAATTAAGGTTTGAACGTGAAATTAAGTTAAAAGAGCTGGAAGCGGCTGAGAGGCAAAGACGGCAAGAAATTCACCTAAAGGAGCTAGAAGCAGTCGAGAAAGAGAAAGAACGGGCCGAGAAAGAGAAACAGAGGCAACATGACTGGCAAATTGAGAAGATGAGGAACGAGCGAAGAGATCCAGGGTTAGACCGAGCGGAGCGGTTTAATGTTAGTAGGGAGTTGAGATTGGTGCCCCCGTTCGAGGAGACAGATGTCGATGGTTATTTCTTGCTTTTTAAAAAGGTGGCAGTAAATCAGAAGTGGCCAAAAAAAACAGCCCAACGAGCATATGCGGCGGTGCCCCTGTAGGAGGGAGACGCGGAGAATTATGCTGAAATAAAGGAGGCCATTCTCCGGGCTTACGAATTGGTACCTGAGGCCTAGAGGCAAAATTTTAGATATTTAAGGAACGGGTAGAATCAAACGTATACCAGCTAGCCCGTGAGAAGGGGGTGCTCTTGGACCGTTGGTGCACCGCGGAAAGGGTGGACGAGGATTATGGGCGTCTCAGAGAGTTACTTTTGATTGAAGAATTTAAAAGTTGTGTTCCGGAGTAGGTCGGGAAGTATTTGAACGAGAGGCCGACGAGGACCGTCGCAGAATTTGCTAGGTTCGCAGATGAATATGCCGTAACTCACAAGACAAAATTTTCTTCGACAAAAAGTTACCCGACAGACCGTGGGAACGTTAGGGAATGCCCGCCGGCTAAGGTAGAAACTCAGCCGGGTTTCCACTTTGTTGAAATGAAGTAGACATTACATGGAACTCGTGAAGAACTTAAACTGGAAGGAGTGCAGTGGAGGCAGATTGGGAGCATGGTTCCGATCGTGGCCCAGCATGGAGGGCGGCAGCTAATCGGGCCGTCCACAGCGCCAATGGGATATTTTGCGGCGGTCTTGGATAAGCTTCACCGAGGATTAATGCTGTCCAGACAACGCCGAGTGAACTTTGCCATGTGACGTAAGGAGGATTTGACCGTCTCCTTCAGCTGCACCCTGAACCTGGCCTGAATAACGGCGTAAAGGGCCGAGT
Organism: Hypanus sabinus; assembly: GCF_030144855.1. Lineage (NCBI taxonomy): Eukaryota > Metazoa > Chordata > Chondrichthyes > Myliobatiformes > Dasyatidae > Hypanus > Hypanus sabinus. The sequence continues at coordinate 132,775 of NW_026781435.1, read as the reverse complement.
TCGTGCAGCTGCTCAATATTTGCAGCATGTCGCCCAAATTCTGCAGAGAAAACGGGGGCATCCCGACAATGTAATACATCAGGCTCCCCCATATGGAAAACACCTTCAGCAGCGGCCTCAGGAATATGAAATTCCCCGACATCAGCAGCAGGAACAAGAGAGATTGCCTGCGGTTCTTCATCTCTGGGTCGGCGGGCGTCTCCCCATCGTGCGTACCACGGAGTCCTCTCCGGGCTCGGCTGGCCACTAAAACGTACCTGATGGTTAAACAGTTGAGCAGCAGAATGAAGACAAAGGGGAATATTGGGGTGAGGATTGAAAGTATCAGAAGAAATACTGGCTCCATAGATAAGGAAAAAAGCAGAGAATGCAGACAGAGCAGGGGCGAAATCAGCGACGAATATGACCCAGCGAGCAAAAAGTACCAGGGTAAGTTCTTTACACAGCTCAGCAGAGTCACTGTCCCCAGAACCAGAGCCGCCGCTCTCCCGGTGCAGTATTTTCCTTTCAACTTCTGAAAACAAATGGCAACAAATCGATCAAAGGTGAAAGTGACAGTGAACCAGACAGAACAGTCCGTGGCGGCGTTTAACACGACGGCGTGGAATTTACACACGGGAACACTTAACGACCAGATGACAACCTCCCACGGTATGTAAGTAATCGGAATCCTTCTCAATAGAAGATCAAAGAGAATGACCAGCTGATCCACTGCTACCATGGCAACCAGGTACCTCGTGGCGCCTTTGGAGAGACCACACTTTCTCCGCGACAGGATGATGATTGTCACCATGTTAACTGTGTGGGGGAAATAATGACCAATAGCACACACTTCGATGGAAACTTCCTGAAATTCAAATTATATTAATCGTTAGCTCTTTTGAGGAGAGTTGCAGAATTTTTTCTGAAGAACGAGGCAGGAGAATGTGTGGAACTTATCGCCACAGTTGGCAATGATGGGCAGTTCATTGGAACCAATGATCGGCTCTTGATTCGTCGTGGCTTCAATTAATACGGGGAAACGGCATCAGAATGTGTTTGGAAGTGATGATAAATTAGCTATTATTGAATGGCGGAGAAGGCTCAGTTCTGGATTAGCCGAATTCCTGAAGGGCTAAGCAGTGATATCATTCGATGGCTGGGATGTATTCAAATTTTGTCGCCAGAAGAATCATTTGCAAAGTGTAAGTTTTAAGAGGATAAAACTCTGTGCAGGAGTGTGACGTCGGGCAGTGAAGCGGGGTATATTTAAAAAGGGATTACTAGAGATTACCCCAGTGGTTGTAACCCTTGACAATAAGTACTCTTGTGTGAGTACCGCTGAGGGGGAGAGCCTACCTTGGGGAAGCAACAGTGGCCGTGCCTCCGGCACAGAGTCCGACCCTGTAGCTCAGAAGGATATGGAAGGAAGAGGAAGGGTAACGAAATGAACATGAAGGTAGTAGTAATGGGGGACTCGATAGTTAGGTGGTCATATAGGCGATTCTGTGTACGCGGTCAGGAGACTCGGATGGTAATTTGCCTCCCTGGTGCCCGGGTTCGGGATGTTTCTGATGGCGTCCAAGATATCCTCAAGTGTGAGGTTGAGGATCCAGAGGTCGTGGTACGTATAGGTGCCAATGACAAAGATAGGAAAAGGGAAGAGATCATGAAAGGACAATATAGGGAGTTACGAAAGACGTTGAGAAGAAGCACAGCAATGGTTGTAATCTCGGGTTACACTTGAATCCTCGGGGGACTAATATCCTGGCGGGGAAATTTGATAAGGCTACTGGGGAGACATTAAACTGGAATGTTTGGGGGGTGGGAATCAAATTGAAGAGACTACGGGAGAGGACGTTAGTTCAGAAATAGAGAACGCTTGTCGAATGTGTGTTAGGGATGTTAGGCTAGTGATGGGGAATGGGAGAGCTCAGACCAAAGATGTAGGGAGAAGGAAGAAAAAGATGATAACGTTGATGGAATCGGAAGGGATAAACAGAGAGGAAGAGTTGGAGAGTTTCTGAAATGCATCTATATTAATGCTAGAAGCATCATTGTAAGAAAGTTGGATGAGCTTAGAGCATGGATTGATACCTGGAAATATGATGGCGTAGCTATTTGTGAAACATGGTTGCAGGAGGTGTGTGATTGGCATATAAATATTCCTGGATTTCGTTGCTTCAGGAGTGATAGAATCGGAGAGGCAAGCGGAGGAGATGTTGCATTGCTTGTCTGAGAAAATATTACTGAGGTGCTTTGGCTGGACAGAATAGATGGCTTATCTCGGGAGGCTATTTGGGTGGAACTGAGCAATGAGAAAGATGTATTCCAAATTACAGGGGTATATTATAAAACACCTAATGGGTAGCGAGAATTGGAGGAACAAATTTGAATGGAGATAACAGATATTTGTCGTAAGTGCAAGGTTGTGATTGTGGAAGACTTTGATTTTCCACACAGAGACTGGGAAGCCCATTCTGTAAAAGGGCTGGATGGTCTGGAGTTTGTAAACTGAGTGCAGGATAGTTTTTTGCAGCAATACATTAAGGTACCGCCTGGAGAAGGGACAGTTTTGGATCTTCTGTAAGGGAATGAGATAGGTCACGTGAGGGAGGTAGTTGCTGGGGAGCACTTCGAGTCCAGTGATCACAATACCATTAGTTTCAATATAATTATGGAGAAGAAAAGGACTGGACCCAGGGTTGATTTTTGTTTTATTGGAGAAAGGCTAACTTTGAGGAGATGCGAAAGGGTTTAGAAGGAGTGGATTGGGACAACTTGCTTTATGGAAAGGATGCAATAAAGAAATTGAGGTCAATTAAACTTGAAATTTTGAGAGTACAGAAACTTATTGTTCCTGTTAATTTGAAAGAAAGGTTTAAACGTTTCAGAGACCAATTGTTTTCAAGGGAAATTGGAAGATTGACTCGGAAAAAGAGGGAGATCTACAGTAAATATAGGCAGCATGGAGTAAGTGAGGTGCTGAAGGAATACAAAGAACGTAAGAAGAATCTTAAGAAAGAAATTAGAAAAGCGAAAAGAAGATATAAGGTTGCTTTGGCAGGTAAGGTGAAAATAAATCCAAAGGGTTTCTACAGTTATATTAGAGCAAAAGGATAGTGAGGGATAAAATTGGTCCCTTAGAAAATCAGAGTGGACAGCTATGTGTGGAGCCGAAAGAGACGGGGGAGACTTTGAACAGTTTATTTTTATCGGTATTCACTAAGGACAAGGATATTGAATTGTGTAACGTAAAGGAAACAGGAAGGGTGGTTATGGCAACTATGATGATTAAAGAAGAGGAAGTACCAGAGTTTCTAAAGAATGTAAAAGTAGATAAGTCTCCGGATCCTGACAGGACATTCCCTAGGACCCTGAGAGAAGTTAGTGTGGAAATAGCAATGGCTCTGACAGAAATATTTCAAATGTCATTAGAAACGAGGATGGGGCCAGAGGATTGGCGCATTGCTTATGTGGTTCCATTGTTCACAAAAGGGTTCAAAGAGTAAACCTAGCAATTATCGGCCTGTAGGTTTGACGTCAGTAGAGACGTTATGACTAATTATCTTGATAGACAGGGTCTGATTAGGAGCAGGTGACCAGTGGTGTGCTCAGGGATCTGTACATTGGATCATCGGGATCCAATGTTGTTTGTCATATACAATATTGATCTGTGTAATGGGGTGGTAAACTGGATTAGCAAGTATACTAAGATAGGTGGCGTTGTGGATCATGAAGTAGGTTTCCAAAGCTTGCAGAGAGATTTAGGCTAGTTAGAAGAGTGGACATAAACATGGCAGATGGAGTTTAATGCTGGTAAGTCTGAGGTGCTACGTTTTGTTAGGAATAATCAAAATATGACATATGGTCAATGTTAGGGCATCGATGAATGCAGTAGAGCAGAGTGATCTTCGAATAATGGTGCATAGTTCCCTGAATGTGGATTCTCAGGTGTGTAGGATGATGAATAATGCTTTTGGTATGTTGGTCTTTATCAAACAGAGCACTGAGTATAGGAGTTGGGATGTAATGTTAAAATTCTACAAGGCATTGGTGAGGCCGAATTTGGGGTATTGTGTACAGTTCTGGTCACCGAATTATAGGAAAGATGTCATTAAATTAGATGGAGTACAGAGGAGATTTACTGGAATGTTACCTGGGTTTTAGCATCTACGTTATAGAGATTGTTTGAACAAGTTAGTTATTTATTCTTTAGAGCAGAGAAGGCTGAGGGGAATTTGATAGAGGTATTTAAATTTATGAAGGCAATGGACAGAGATGACGTAGATAGGCTTTTTACATTGAGATTAGGGGAGATTCAAACAAGAGGACAAAAGTTTGAATCTGAGTTGAGAGTTAAGGGAAAAAGATTAGGGGTAACACAAGGGGGAGTTCTTTATTCAGAGAGAGGTAGCTGTGTGGAACGAGCTTCCAGTAGAAGTGTTAGAGGCAGGTTCAGCTTTGTCATTTAATGTAAAATTGGATAGGTATATGGTCAGGAAAGGAATGGAGTGTTATGGGCTGAGTGAGCGTCGGTGGGACTAGGTGAGAGTAAGCGCTCGGCACGGACTAGAAGGGTCGAGATGGCCTGTATCCGAGCTGTAATTGTTATATATTTAATAATTAACTGACTAATTTGCCAAGTATCACGTTTACAGAAATTCAACTCCCCTCAACTGGAAACATGAGTGAACATGAGAACATCAGAATATTAGCAATTGGAGTAGGAAAAGTCCATCTGTTCGGACTAGCATGCTACGGCAATGATGGTGACCATGGTTGATCTGATCTTGGGCTCATCGCCGCAAACATGCCTTTTCTTCATAGCCCTTAATCGTTCCACTATGTAAAAAGATATGCCAGTCTGTTTATGTATATCAACTGAGGTCGCCTCCACTGATTGATTGAGCAGAGAATTCCACAGATTCCCCAACCGCTGGGAGAAGAAGCTCCCCGTCATCAGTGTCCTAAACTTACTCCCCAGAATCTTCAGGCTCTGTCCCTTACTTCGAGTCTCACCTACCAGTGGTATCAACTTTCCTGCCACTACCTTATCTATCGCTTTCAAAACTTTATGTTTTTATCTGATCTCCTATAATACTTCTGGATTCCGACGAGTACAGTTCCGGGCGACTCAATTACTCGTCATAGTCGAACCACGATGTGCAATCGGCCGGTGAACCATCTACAAAGCCAGTTTATCTTTACTGAAGTTCGGAAACCAGAAATGCACGGTAGTGCTGACGCATCCACACCAGTACCTTGTGCAGATGCAGCAGAACATCCCTGCTCGAACATTCATTCCCTCTGGCTACAAAGGCGAACATCAGATTTGCTGCCCCTGCAAACCAAACTTTTTGTGTTTGAAACGTCCCTACGCACAGCAGCATCCTGTAATTGTTTATCTCTTGTTCCTCCACTTGTCCTTCCCAAGTGGATGACCTCGTAATTTCCAACTTTTTACTGCATCCACCAGACGCTAGTGTATTCGCGTATCCTATTTATATTCCTCTGCAGGCTCTCGGTTTCCTCGGCAGCCTTTGTGCGGCAAAAGATCATGACAGTGATGAAGCAAACGTGACCTCATTCTCCATAACAGATGAGGCCATTTATTTATTTATTTATTTATTTAATTCAGCGATGCGGCGCCTTCCACCAAACTTCCACAAAGTCGATTAATCCTGCCTTGACACAACTGGACTCATCTCTATGGGGCAGTAAAGATCAGAAGTCCTGGTCACCTCAGTAGAGGAGGGACGTGTAAGCTTAACAGGAAGCGCAGAAGGAATTCAGCAGAGATCTGACTGGATTGGTCAGCATTCCCTATGATCAGAGTTTGTGTGCGCTCAGACTTGCTTCTCTTGGAGTGAATCTGTATGAAAGGTCAGTTGGTAGAAGTGTTTGAGAGGAGAAGATGCAGAGATAACGTTTGCCTGACCGACAATTAACCGGGATCCCGACAGCCCGAGCGCTGCGGAGATGCTGCTTGGCCTGCTGTGTTCCACCAGCATTTTGTGTGTGTTGTTGTTTGAATTTCCAGCATCTGTAGATTTCCTCGTATTTACCCATACATCTCCATTATTCTAAGTTCCATGTAACTCATGTTTCTCATGTTTGAGTACTGTTGGGGGGGGGAACAGCCTTCCTGCTGGAAGTGACAGTGGCCGAGTCTCCGGCACAGAGGACGGCCATATAACTTAGAAGGGTATGGATAGAAGAAAGAGGACCATAGTAATAGGGGACTCGATAGTCAGGGGATCAGACAGGCGGTTCTGTGGAGGTGATCGTGAGTCCCGGATGGTAATTTGACTCCCTGGTGCCAGGGTTCGGGTCGTTTCTGATCGCGTCCAAGATATCCTGAAGTGGGAGGGTGAAGATCCAGAGGTCGTGGTACATGTAGATACCAATGACGTAGGTAAGAAAGGGGCAGAGGTCCTGAAACGAGAGTATAGGGAGTTAGGAAGGCAGTTAAGAAGAAGGACCGCAAAGGTAGTAATCTCGGGATTACTGCCTGTGCCACGCGACAGTGAGAGTAGGAATGAAATTAGGTGGTGAATGGATGCGTGGTTGTGGGATTGGAGCAGGGGGCAGGGATTCAAGTTTCTGGATCATTGGGACCTCTTCTGGGGCAGGTGTGACGTGTTCAAGAAGGACGGGTTACACATGAATCCTGGGGGGACCAATATCCTAGCGGGGAGGTTTGCTAGGGCTACAGGGCAGACTTTAAACTAGTAAGATGGGGGTGTGGGCGGGAATCAATTTGAGGAAACCATAGGAGAGGAGGTTAGTTCACCAGTAGAGCAAGTAAATAGACAGTGTGTGAGGGAGGAAAGGCAGGTGATGGAGAAGGGATGCGCTCAGCCCGAAGATGTGGAGGAGAAGAATGAAAATGATAATAAATTTGAATGCACTCTTAGGGATGAAAAGAGAGGAGGAGGTGGAGAGTATGTTAAATGCATCTATTTTAATGCTCGGAGCATAGTAAGAAAGGTGGATGAGCTTACAGCGTGGATTGATACCAGGAATTATGATATTGTAGCTATTAGTGAAACATGGTTGCATGAAGGGAGTGATTGGCAACTAAATATTACTGGATTTAGTTGCTTCAGGTGCGATAGAGTAGGAGGGGCCCGAGGAGGAGGTGTTGTATTGCTTGTCCCAGAAAATCTTATGGCGTTGCTTTGGAAGGATAGATTAGAGAGGTCCTCTAGGGAGGCTATTTGGGTGGAATTGAAGAATGGGAAGGGGGTAGCAACACTGATATGAGTGTAATATAGGCCACCTAGGGGGGAGCGTGAGTTGGAAGAGCAAATGTGTTAGGAGACAGCAGATATTTGTAGTAAACACAAGGTGGTGATTGTGGGAGATTTTAATTTTCCACACGTAGACTGGGAAGCTCATTCTGTAAAAGGGCTGGATGGCTAGAGTTTGTGAAATGTGTGGATAGTTTTTTTGCAACAATACATAGAAGTACCGACTGGAGATGGGTTAGTGTTGGATCTCCTGTTAGGAAATGCGATAGGTCAGCTGAAAGATGTATGTGTTGGGGAGCACTTCGGGTCCAGTGATCACAATAGCATTAGCTTCAATATAATTATGGAGAAGGACAGGACAGGACCTAGAGCTGAGACTTTTGATTGGAGAAAGGCTAACTTTGAGGAGATGCGAAGGGATTTAGAGACAGTGTATTGGGTCAAGTTGTTTTTTAGGAAGGATGTAATGGAGAAATGGGGGTCATTTAAGGGTGAAATTATGAGGGTACAGAATCTTTATGTTCCTGTTAGGTTGAAAGGAAAGGTTAAAGGTTTGAAAGCACCATGGCTTTCAAAGGATATTAGAAATTTGGTTCGGAAAAAGAGGGATGTATACAGTAGATATAGGCAGCATGGAGTAAATGAATTGCTGGAGGAATATAAAGAATGTAAAATGAATCTTAAGAAAGAGATTAGAAAAGCTGAAAGAAGATTGGAGGTTGGTTTGGCAAATAAGGTGAAAGTAAATCCGAAAGGATTATACAGTTATATGAAACGCAAGATGATAGTGAGGGATAAAATTGGCCCCTTAGAGAATCAGAGTGGTCAGCTATGTGTGGAGCCGAGGGAGATAGGAGAGGTTCTGAACGATTTCTCCTTTTCGGTATTCACTAAGGAGAAGGATATTGAATTGTGTAAGGTGTGGGAAACAAATAGGAAAGTTATGGAACCTATGACAATTAAAGAGGTGGAAGTACTGGCGCTTTGAAGAAATTTAAACGTGGACAAATCTCCGGGTCCTGACAGGATATTCCCCAGGACCTTGAGGGAAGTTTGTGTAGAAACAGCAGGAGCTCTGACGGAGATTTTAAGATGTCATTAGAAACGGGGATTGAGCCGGAGGATTGGCGTATTGCTCATGTGGTTCCATTGTTTAAAAAGGGTTCTAGAAGTAAGCCTAGCAATTATAGACCTGTCACTTTGACATCAGTGGTGGGTAAATTAATGGAAAGTATTCTTAGAGATAGTATTAACAATTATCTGGAGAGACAGGATCTGATTGGGAGTAGCCAGCATTGATTTGTGCGTGGAAGGTCATGATTGACAAACATTATTGATTTTTTTTGAAGAAGTTACGAGGGTTGTTGACGACGGTAAGGCAGTGGATGTAGTCTATATGGACTTCAGCAAAGCCTTTGACAAAGCTCCACATGGAAGGTTACTTAAGAAGGTTTAGTCATTAGGTATTCATGCTGGTGTAATAAAATGGATTCAACATTGGCTAGATGGGAGATGCCAGAGAGTAGTGGTGGATAATTGTTTATCGGGATGGAGGCCGGTTAACAGCGGGGTGCCTCAGGGATCTGTTTTGGGCCCAATGCTGTTTGTAATATACATAAATGATCTGGATGATGGGGTGGTAAATTGGATTAGTAAGTATGCCGATGATACTAAGATAGGAGGTGTTGTGGATAATGAGGTGGGTTTTCAAAGCTTGCAGGGAGATTTATGCCGGTTAGAGGAATGGGCTGAACGTCGGCAGATGGAGTTTAATGCTGAGAAGTGTGAGGTTCTACATTTTGGCAGGAATAATCCAAATAGAAAATACAGGGTAAATGGTAGGGCATTGAGGAATGCAGAGGCAACAGAGAGATCTAGGAATAACAGTGCATAGTTCCCTGAAGGTGGAGTCTCATGTAGATAGGGTGGTGAAGAAGGTTTTTGGAACGCTGGGTACAGAAGTTGGAATGTAATGTTACAACTGTACAAGGCATTGGTAAGGCCAAATTTAGAATATTGTGTGCAGTTCTGGTCACCGAATTATAGGAAAGATATTAATAAATTAGAGAGAGTGCAGAGACGATTTAATAGGATGTTACCTTGGTATCAGCACTTAAGTTACAGAGAAAGGTTGAACAAGTTAGGTCTCTATTCATTGGAGCGTGGAAGGTTGAGGGGGGATTTGATCGAGGTATTTAAAATTTTGAGAGGGATAGATAGAGTTGACGTGAATAGGCTGTTTCCATTGAGAGCAGTGGAGATTCAAACGAGAGGACATGATTTGAGAGTTAGGGGGCAGAAGTTTAAGGGAAACACGAGGGGGTATTTCTTTACTCAGAGAGTGATAGCTGTGTGGAATGAGCTTCCTGTAGAAGTAGTAGAGGCAAGTTCAGTTGTGTCATTTAAGGTAAAATTGGATAGTTATATGGACATGAAAGGAGTGGAGGGTTATGGGCTGAGTGCGGGTAGGTCGGACTAGGTGAGATTAAGAGTTCGGCACGGAGTAGGAGGGCCGAGATGGCCTGTTTCCTTGCTGTGATTGTTATATGTTTATATATTTATCCAGGAGACTCTTAAAAGACCCTATCGGATCAACCTCCTCAACCGTCGCCAGCAGCCCATTTAAAGTTCTCAAAACTCTCTGCGTAAAAACGTGCTTCTGACATCTGTTCTAGACGACTCCAAGCACCTTAAAACTGTGCCCTCTCGTGCAAGCCATTTCCGCTCTGGGATAATAGCCTCTGACTATCCACATGATGAATGCCTGTCATCATCTTGCACACCCCTATCATGTCGTATATTACACCCCGTCGCTCTAATGTGTATAGACTCTGTTCACTCAAACTATTTTCATAAGGCATGTTCCCCAGTCCAGGCTATATCATTTGCACCCTTTCTATGGTCTCCACCTGCTTCCTGTTGTGAGGCCACAGTACTCCTAGTGCTGTCTGACGAGGGTCTTATATAGCTGCAAAATTACATCTCGGCTCTGAAATTCAATCACTCCATTGATGAAGGCCAATTCAGCGTCTGCCTTCCTAACTGTAGGGTCAACCTCCGTAGCAGCTTCGAGAGTCCTATGCATTAGAACAGCAACGTCCCAAGATCACAGAACTTCATGCAGAACATGACGCGTCTGCAACCACACTTTAACTTCTGTGGGCAAGCCAGTTGTAGTCAACAAAGCAGTGAACTCTTTCATCCCATGTCTCTTTACTTTCTCAATAAGCCTTGCATGGAGCACCTTATCAAATGCATTCAACCGATATTTGCTGAAGCGATACCCATTTGAGAGACCTGCCTGGCGATTAGCGTGTCGTTTGAGGACAAATATGAAACAAAAGTTGGCTTATAATTTTTCAACGTTAATCAAGAGAAAGAGACTATACACTTACCAGGAACAGCTACAATGGCGAGTACAGGGTAGTAAACCAGTTGTAAATTCTTTAGCACTCGCTCGATTCGAAGATCCAAATCCCAGGAATAGTACTTCGCTATTCCCGCGGTATTCAGGGCTTGATTTCGCAGTTGATGATCCATTGCTGGGATATTCCAGGTACCGTCCTCTCTCTATCCAGATCCCGCTGGTCTCTGATCGAAGAGAGTAGCGGCACTCACTGAAACTGTCGTGGTCGTGGATACATATTTATAGAACAGGTAACGAGCAGCCCCAGCTCCGCGGTGACGTCGACAATCCCCACGGACACTCACTTAATTAAGTTCTACCGAGTGACAGGTGCATTTAACCCTTTATTTGCAGTCCTTCAGCGAAGCAATACATACGCAGACTGGAAGTGGATCCAATATTCCCAGCAAATGGCTGACACCGATGTCAGCCGAGTCTGTAAACAGACACAAAATTGAGACTCGCAGCCAGGCGCTGACATACAACAAGTCTGTAAATGAAGGTACACACAGCAAATGAATAAAATCAATACAGATAATATAAACAGATAAAATAATTATTGCATATATAGTTTCATCAGCAGGAAGATGGAAGGGTCAGCTGCAGAATCCATCGCTGAATGGACCGTCAAGCAGGTGATCTCCAGGCTTCTGCTCGCCGAGGCGTCAGCTCAGGGAGGCTTCAGTCAAAGGAGGCAAAATAAAGAAAAAGCACTTGTTTAAGACTTTCTTTTTCCGTCCATTCATCATATCTGATCAGATGGAATGACTGAGATGCCAGGCAGGATAGATGCATGCTCCTCTTGCGGGATCTGGGAAGGCCTGGAGATCTCCAGTGGCCCTGATGATTACAACTGCGAGAGCTGCCTTCATCTGGAATTTCTAACAATCGGCGCTCAGTGTGTGGAGCTGGAACTGGACGAGCTCGGATCATTCGGGAGGCGGAAATGAGAGACAAGTCATAGCGGAAAATTTTACACCGAGGGCACAGCGGACAGGAGACTGTGTGACAGTCAGGAAAGCGAAACGGCTGAAGGGGCCAGGGCACAACTCCCATGTGGCAAATTCCTTCACATTTTGGATACCTTTGCAGAGTTTGGGCGGCGGGAGAATCACCTAAAAGTGTTCAGTCACAGTGTTCGGGTCTCAGGCACTCAGCTTGACTTTGTGAGTCTGAAGGGAAGTGGGTGGTGAGCGGTGTCTGTGTATGTGGCTTGGCGGGGGGATGGCGGCCAGGGCACTGCTCCCATGTGGAAATCTGAACTAGGTGTGTGAACAGCTCGAAATCGTGGTCCATTGTGTTACCAGTGACAGAGGTACGATGAGGGACGAAGTACTGCACTGCCATTTACGGGGGTTAAAAGCGAAGTTAAAAGGCAGGACCCTCCTGGATCTGTTGTCCATGCTACGTGCCTGTGAGGCCGGAAGCAGGAAGAGTATGCGGAATAATAGGTTGCTAAAGAGTTCTATTATATCCGTGAAGCCTGGAACTGGATTCTGAAGTAGGGTTCTCAGTAATATTAAGCGCAATGTTAACTGTTAAAGCTAATAAAACGGCTTTTTGCTAGTGTTATAATGAAATGGCTTCTCTGTAATATTATCTGACGCGGTCTGTGGTTCTCAGCAGCTGCGATGATTTGGTTATAACAACAGATAACGGGGAACTAACCAATCGGAGACCTGTTATGGTTATTTGCATGGTGGGAACCGAGAGAGTGCTTGCGGGCTTTTTGACGAGGCGAGTGAAAAGGAAGGGCGAGTCTGGGACAGTTCGGCGATCGCAGGACGGCGGCTACCGGAATTCAACGGTTCGCAGTCTTGTCGGAAGTTCGGAGGTCTTTTATGGACCAACGAGGAAGGCGTAAGATCTGACGAATTATTTTCTGCACGAAACTGATAAATTTATTGAGCGGCGCCTTTGTTTTACTTGTTTCACCAAACCAAACCACCAAATAAGATTTCGAGTTCCTGTCAGGAAGAAAGGGTCGGAGGTCAGCGAGCTGGGTTGCCAAAGGATGAGCGCGGAGATCTTAGGGAACGAATTCTCTCATTACTGATGGTGAAGAGGGAAGTGTGGTCAGATTTGGAAAACTTGATTATTTCCCGTCCTCCACCGAAAGACAAGAGTTTCGACTTGGCATCTGCCATTACCTCTCTGGCGAGAAAGTCAAGGGGCTCCGCCAGAAGATAAGAATTTTCTCTGGGATAACACCCAGCCCCGAAGGTGAAGAGGATTATGAGACATGGGAGGAACAAACTTCGCAGTTGTTAAGTGAGAGAGGCAGTGCCCGGACGATGAAAAGCGACAGAGATTGGTTGGACGTTTGCCGGTAGTGGCGGCGGAGGTAGTTCGAGGCGTGAAGGATAGCCACACCTCTGTCTCTAACGCTGAGTATTTGGAAGCATTGGGGAGTGCTTTTGGGTTGACCGGGAGCTCCGAGGGGAGTTTCAACACATGCGTCAGGAGAAAGGTGAGAGGCTCTTCGCGTAGCTTTCTCGGCAAGAGAGGCTTCTTAACGGCTGCGGCGCCGAAGGGTTATTCGGGCATCTGAGGTGGATCAGATAAGGATGGACAGGGAACTAGAGGTTCCCAGGCTGAGGACAGGATTGCTTGGAGTCTCCTGCTTTCCTATAAAACGCCCTACACCATTTTTTGTTCAGCTGATCGGAGAGGTGAGGGGGGTAAGAACGCGTTGAGGCTGCGGGATGACTCTCTCAACCATGCAGTAAAGTCATCAGACCCAGCTCCACCCGGGAATTGATACAGGGGGTATTGGCAGAGATGAGAACTGAGACGTTGCTGGGGTTCAGCGTAAGTGTGGACTCTCAGATTGACAGGATTGATAGGGAGAGACAACCCTCCAACTCAGGTGACAGACAAAGCAGAGGGCTGCGGGTTGCGGGGGGTCCGCGAAAGGAGGGGCGGCCGGAAGTGTGTGCGATAACTGTGGGGAATAGGATCACTTCCGGCTTGAATGTGAGAGCAGAAAGCCCCTCGGAGGGCGCGTCCCTGGGTATCCAAGCAGGGAAATGTAGAGGAGACCCAATGAGGGAACGGCCTGGGGTCTCTGTGGGAGCACATTCCCAGCAATTTATCAAAGAAACCACGAAAGCAAAAGAGCCGATTCGGGAGGGATCAATGGGACCCGCTCAGCGTATCGCTACCGAATCTATGCTGAAGCCATACTCGACACTGGTTCGTAGGTCACGTTACTAGACCGTTCGTTATACAGTCAGTATCTTAATCTTTTGCGCTTGACCCCATTCAGTGCGGTGAGATTTGGGGCATCATTGCTGGTCATTATCCGTATGATCTGTACTTGTCAGTGAGACTGGAGTTTTCAGAAGCTAATGTGGGAGTCTCTGAAGTCCTGGAGACGTTACTGCCGGTTTGGAACCATAGAACATTATAGCACAGAAACAGACATTCTGGCCCGTCTTGGCTTTGCCGAAACATTTTTCTGCATAGTCCCAGTGACCTACACCTGGCCCATATACCTTCAAACCCCTCTCATTCATATATCTGTCCAAGTACATCTTCACTGTCAAAAGTCAGCCCGTATTCACCACTTCATCTGGCAGCTCATTCCACACTCTTGGCGCTCTCTGCGTGAAAAGCAACCCCCCCCCCAATATTCCTTTTAAACTATTCTCATTTCACCCTTGTTTTATCCCCTGGCCTCAGTAGAAAAATTCCTGTTTGCATTTACTCTATCAATACCCATCATAATTTTATACACCTCTATCAAATCTCCCCTCATTCGTCTATGTTCCAGGGAATAAAGTCCTAACCTATTCCCCTTTTTTTTCTGCAACTCAGATTCTCACGTCCGGGAAACATCCTTGTAAACCTTCTCTCCACTCGTTCAACCTTATTAATATCCGTCCTGTAATTAGGTGACCAGAACTGCACACAAATCTCTAAATTCGGTCTCACTATTGTCTTATACATCCTCACCATTAATTCCATCCCTTATACTCAATACTTTGATTTGTAAAGACGAGTACCAAAAACTCTCTTTGCAACCCTATTGACCTGAGATGCCACTTTTAGGGAATGATGCATCTGTACCCCCATATCCCTCTGATCTACTGCACTCTTCAGTGTCCTACCATTTACTTTGTATGATCTAACTAGGTTTGTCCTTTCGAAGTGCAATATCTCACACGTCCGTGTTAAACTCCATGTGCCATTTTTCTGCCCATTCCACCAACTGGTCCAATAACCTTTGTAATATTAAAAAAAAATTCCTCACTATTCAGTACCCCTCCAATCTTTGGATCATCAGCAAATTTACTGATCCAATTTACCACTAACACGCATGCGGAACTTTGTCAAAAGTCTTACTGAAATCCATGTGTACAACATCCACTGCCTTCCCTTCATCCACTTTCCTGGTAACTTCCTCGAAAAACTCTAATAGATTGGTTGAACTTGACCTACCACGCACCAAGCCGTGCAGTTTTTTTTTTTTCCCAATAAGTCCCTGTCTATCCAAATACATGTAGATGCTATCTCTCAGTGTTCCTTCCAATAATTCACCTACTACCGATGTCAAACTTACCGGCCTATAATTCTCCAGCCCACTTTATGAGCCTTTTTTAAACAACGGAAATACATGAGCTATCCTCCACTCCTCCAGCACCTGACTCGTGGATATCGACGTAAAATATTTCTGCAAGGGCCACGGCAAGTTCAGCACGAGTCTTCTTAAGGTCCGAGTGATTACCGTGTCAGCTCCTGGGGATTTATCTACTCTGATTTCCTCAAGACAGCAAGCAGCTCCTACTCTTTAATCTCTATAAGTTCCATGAACTCCCTACTTGTTTGCCTTGTTTCCATAAACGACATTTCAGTTTCCTGAGGAAATACAGATGCAAAAAAAGGAACATTTAATATCCCTCCCATTTCTTTTGGTTCCATGCACAGCAGAACACTCTGATTTTCAACTTTAACCCTTACTATCCTTTTGTTCTTAACATACCTGTAGAAGTTCTTAGGATTAGCCTGCACCCTGACTGCCAAAGCAATATCATGTCTTCTTTTCGCCCTCCTGATTTATTTTTTTTTTAAATATTGGATGGTCTATAATACAACCCTATTGATGTGTTCATACCTTTCCTGTTTCTCAGCTCCACCCACATGGCCTCAGTAGACATGCCCTCTAATCTGTCTTGTCGAAGCACTGATGTAATAATTTCCCTGAACAGCAAAGCCACCACCCCAACCTTCATCCCTCTGCCTCTATTGAGCTGCCAGTCCCGCCCATCCTGTAGCAAAGTTTCAGTAATAGCTATGATGTCATAACTTCACGTGTCAATCCAGGACCTCAGCTCTTTTGTCTTTTCCACAATATTCCTTGCTTTGAAATATACACACCTCAGAAGATTGCTAGCACGACACACAACCTTACTATTTATGACTTTGCATGAACTACGAACATAATTTATTTTTAACCCGGTTCCACTATCGACTCTGGCAGTCTGGCTCCCATCCCTCTGCAAATCTCCCTCCCGAATAACACTAGCAAAACTCCCTGCAAGTATATTGCTCCCCTTGTAGTTCAGGTGTAACCCGTCTCTCTTGTGCAAGCACTACCTGCCCCAGAACAGGTCCCAATGATCTAGAAATCTGAAACCCTGCCCCCTACACCAGTTTCTCACATGTTCGGCCAGAGCATCCTACTCTTACCCTCACTGGCACGTGGCATAGGCAGCAATCGGGAGATTACTACCCTCGAAGTCCTGCTTTTCAACTTCCTACCAAACACTCTAGACCTACTCTTCAGGACCTCCTGACCCTTTCTACCTATGTCATTGGTACCGATGTGTATCACTACATCTGGCTGATCACCCTCCTACTTCAGAATGCTGTGTACGCGATCACAGACATCCCTGAGACTGACAACCGGGAGGCAACAAACCATCCGGGAGTCTCTGTCATGACCTCTGTATCCCCTGTCTATGGACCCCTGACTATGGAGTCCCCTATCAATACCGCTCTCCTCTTCTTCCTCCCTCCCTTCTGCACTGCAGCCCCAGACTCAGTGCCAGAGATCCTGCTGCCGGAGCTTGTCCCAGGTAAGCAATCCCCCCAACAGTATCCAAAACAGCACCCCTGCTTTGAAGGGGAGTGGCCACAGGTGAACCATGCACTGCCTACCCTTTACTCTTCCCTCGCCTGACGGTAACCCAATTACCTGTGTCCCGTTCCTTAGGTGTAACTACCTCCCGAAAACTACTGCCTATAAACTGCTCCGTCTCCTGAATGATCCGGAGGTCGTCCAGCTCCTGCACCGGTTCCTGAACGCGCTCTGTTTGTTGCTGAAGCTGGATGCACTACTTGCAGGTATTGTTGTCAGAAACATCCTGAAAGAGGAGTATTCCAACATCGAGCCTGGCATATTCTCTAGTCTGAACAACAACAAAAAGAAAAAAGAGAAAAGCAGAAACTCACTGGAACCTACCCTGGCCTCTGCCTGTTTCTCGCCAAAGCCTGATTGAGTCAAAGTCGTCTGACACACTTCACTGCAACGATGGCCGCTACGATGATGGTCGCTGCATATGGTGGCTTTCCTTTAAACCTGGCCGCGCTGCGTCACGCGCCTGCGCGGTATAGCCTCTTTTTCTCTATCAGTTAAAGAAAAATGACCTTCCCTGCGCGATGCTTCAGTCTTCCACTCTCAGACTCTTGACTCGATTCACCTTCGTTATGAAGGTGAAAGACGCGTTAGCCTTCATGGAGGAGAATTGACGGAGCTACTCTATTTTCCACAGTGCGGCGGACAATATCTTTCCGGTGGTTTTTGAACTCAACTATATTGTGATGACTGCTTCCTAAAGTTTCCGTTATCCTATGATCCCTAATCATTACCGATTAATAACATACCACCCAATCTAGTTTAACAGATCTCACAAGTCGGCGCAAGGACAGACTGTAAAAACAAACCAACCCAATCGAGCTGCATTTAGAACAATCCACAGGCGATCATAACATCGACCTTTACTCATACATTTTTTCCCTTTGAAATCTGTTGTCTGTATTCCAGCTACTGTCGGGAGGCCTGCATATACCTCCTTTTACCCTGCCAGTCTCTTAACACAACCCACAGCTGACGAACATACGTCACTCCTTTTTATTGAGACGATGCCATTCATTACCTGCAGAGCCACGCCATCCAATCAAAAGACCTTCCAATTCCTCCGATACGACGTGTAGCCTTGGACATTCAGATCCGAAATGCGACCAAACTTCAGCTCCGATTGAGTGATGGCCGCAACATCCTACAATCTGACTGTCTGCAACAGTGAGGTAGGTTATCCCCTGTTAATTGTGGATAGGAAGCACGTGTGTGAGGCCTGTTTTCTGTGGCCTGTATCAGACGTGGGAGGTCCTGAAGGCTCACAGTCTCCCGGACGGCCATACATGGACCCGGTGTGTCGATCCGCAGCTCGGTAACCTTCTTATGTCAGAGTGAGTGAGGAGGCGATGGACAGGATTGTAGCAGCGAACAGAGATTCAGATTTCTGGATCTTTTGGACCTCTTTTGAGGCAGGTGTGACCTCTACAAAAAGAAAGAGTTGCATTAGTATCCCAAGGGGACCAATATCCTGCTGGGGAGGTTTGCTAAGGCTACTGGGGAGAGTTTCAACTAGAACTATTGGATGATAGGAAAAGAACTGAATAAACTGAAGAAGAGGAGGTTTGCTCTCAAATATAAAAAGCTTGTAGACAGTGCGTGAGTGAGGATAGGATAGGTAAGTGAGTGTCCGATAGAGAGGGGACGCGCTGAGACCGGCGATTTGAGATGTGTCTATTCTCACGCAATGAGTATTGTGAACAAAGCGGATGAGTTTTGAGCATGGATCAGTACTTGTAGCTTCAATGTGGTGGCTATTGCAGGGACTTGGATGGCTCACGGGTAGGGAGTAAGGCAAAAGTGAAGGGGGCGTGGCACGTTTTAACAGAGAGTGTGTCACGGCAGCAAAACAGTTGGACATCATGGAAGAATTGTCTACAGGGTCTTTGTGGTGAGAGTTTAGGAACAGGAAGGGTCAATAAATTTACTGGGTGTCTTTGTAAGCCGCCCAATAGTAACAGGGATATCGAAGCGCAGATGGGGAAGATCCTGGAAAGTTGCAATTAAGGCAGAGTTGTAATGGGAGACTTTAAATTCCCAAATATCGATTGGTATCTCCCCAGTGCAGGGGTTTAGATGAGGTGGAGTTTGTTAGGTGTGTTCATGATGTTCCCTTGACAAAATATGTAGATAAGCCTACAAGAGGAGAGAATGTACTTGGTTTGGTATTGGGAAATGAACCTGTTCGGATGTCAGATCAATCATTGGGAGATAATGTTGAAGATAGTGATCATAGTATGTGCAGAGCAAGAGGCTACGTCGTGAAATATTAGGTCCTACCACGTGTGACAATGGGAAGGTGTGCATGGAAACAGAGGAAACAGCAGAGGTACCTAAAGAGTTCTTTACTTCAGTATTCACCATGGAAAAGGATCTTGGAGAATGTAGTGATGACTTTCAGCAAACAGAAAATCTTCAGCATGTGGATATTATGGAAGAGGATGGGCTGGAGATTTTGGAAAGCATCAGGTTGGTTAAGTCGACAGATCGGAAAAAATGTACCCCAGGCAAATGCGGGAGGCGGGTGAGGAGATGACCGTGTCTCGGAAGACGATCTTTATCTCATTAATTCAAATGGGTGAGGTTCCAGTTGATTGTCAGGTTGCGGTTGCTGTCGCTTTAATCAAGAAAGTGTGTAGAGATAGGCCAGGAAAATATAGGCAGTGAGTCTTACTTCAGTGGTTGGTAACATGAAGGACGAGAACTTAACAAGCAGGATCTGTGATCATTTGGAGAGTTATGATACGATTAGAAACAGTCAGCATCACTTTGCCGAGGGTTTGTCTTCCCTTCCAAGCCTGATTGCATTTTTTTGAGGTAGTCACTAAACATGCAGACGATGGAAGAATCCAGTGTATCTGGATTTCAGCAAGGCATTTAATTAGGTGCCCCATACAAGGCTAATTGAGAAAGTGAGGAGGCATGGGATCCAAGTGGCATTGATTTGTAGTCCGATACGGGCTTGCATTAGGGTTGTAGACCGGTCGTATTCCGCATGGATTCGGTGACCAATGGGCGTATCACAGTGACCGGTTCTGGGACCTTTATTCTTCCCGATTTTTCTAAATGCCCTGGATGGGGAGCTGGAGGGAATGGTTGGTGAATTTGCTGATAACACAACGGTTTGAGGTGTTGTGGGTATTGTGCAGGGCTGTCAGATGTTACAGTGGGACATTGCTAGCATACAACACTGTGCATTGAAGTGGCAGATGGAGTTCAACGTACGTAAATGTGAAGAGGTTGATTGTGGTAGGTCAAATATGATGGCAAAAATATACTACTAATGGTAAGTCTTTGCCGTGTCGATTTTCATAAGGGTCTTGGGGTCCGAGTCCAGGACGCTCAAAGCAGCTGCGCAGGTTGACTTTGTGGTTCAGAAGCCATACGGTGCATGCGCCTTCAATAATCGTGGGATTGTGTTTAAGTGCCGAGAGGTAATGTTGTAGCTATTTTGTTACCTATTCAGACCCAGGTTGGAGTACTGGGCTCAGATCTGGTGGCATCTCTACAGGAAGGATCTGGAAACCAAAGAAAATGTGTCCAGCAGATTCACAAGTATGTTGCCTGGATGGGGGAGCATACCTTATGTGATTGGTCTTTTGTCGTTGGAGCGAAGGTGGATGAGTGGTAACCATATAAAGCTGTATAGGGTGATGAGGGGCATTGATCATCTGAGTAGTCAAAGGCTTTATACCAGAATTGAAATGGCTATCACAAGAGGGCACAGCTTTAGGCTGCTGGAAGGAGGTGCAGCGGAGATGTCAGGTTACGGTCTTTACGCGGAGATTGGTGAGTCTGTGGAAAGGGCTGCCGGTGACGGTGGTGAAGGCGGATGAGCAAAGGGCTTTTTAAGCGACTCCTGGATAGGCACATGGAGCTTATCCGTAACACGAGGTAATTTAAAATGTTAGTAGACGTTCGGCACAACATTGCCGTCCGAACATTCTGTATTGAGTTGTAGTCCATAATGGTTAACTGATGTTTTCTGCTTGTAAAATGAACATACCCTTCCATTTTCCTCATAAACAAAAGTCTGTCTTGGCTAAATTTAAAGGCCACTTATCCTTGTGCCTCTACCACCACTCCAGGAACCTGATCGCATGTACCCACCACTCCCTGAGTAAATGTCATGCTTGTAAACTTGTAAACTTTTTTGTGTCATCGGTCAGATTATTACCTAGCCTATTGGCCGACATCCGAGTCAGTTACATATATCACTGTTCCAGGGAAGGACTTACTGTCGGACATTAACTATGGACTGTTTTTTATGCGTTGTGAATAAAATGCGATTCCCGGGTTACAACATAAAATCTCTGCCTCACAAACCTCCACTTGCTGGCTGAATACAAATCTACGTTTTTATTCGATTAGTGAATCGAACAGCAGAGTTACTGAATTACCTGTCCACGAACAGGTGTTTCGGCCAAGCTGAACATTCTTATCGTACCTCAGCATAAAATGTCTTCTGTTCTTTCCATTTCTTCTATATTAAAAAAAAGTGCTGTTCTATTATTTCAGTATCATTCGAGCACAGTCTGTCGGATTAGTATCACAAAGTTTTCATTTCCCCGGCCATATTTCCAACTGGACTTTTAGCAGGCTCCCTCAACTTCTACAACTCAATCACGTTTGTGTCATCTGCGAGAGTATCTATGAGTCACTCCCATTTTCGACCAAGTCAAACGCAAGGACATTTCCAACAATTCTCTCATGCAGAATGGATGTCCTCCATCACTGCCCTCTGTACTTTACTTGAAGCCATGCTATTGTTACTAACCAGTGGGTAGTTTTGTGCCTCTCACAGGAGTTGATGTCATAGAGGCTCCGCTGGGCATGATGTAAATGTCTTGTGATGGTGGAGTGACGTGATTTTCCCGCCACTGAGAGGTCATGGAATAGGTTTTTTTCTCAACAGGTTATAAAAGGGGAAACCCGCACTGCGACGCGCGGCAAATCGTGATTGAATTTGCCAGTGACTCCGTTCCGTTGCGAATTCGATGTTATGACGCAGATTTGTTTTAAAGTGGAATGTTACATTCTGCCTTATTTCAAAGGTTGAGGCGGCAATTCCGAAAATTGCTGTCAGTTAAAGTTCTGTCGGAGAGTAAAGAATTATCGAAGTTCGGAAAACCCGAAAGATTGAGGAAAGTTGATTTTGACGGTGAAATATTTTCGACATTGTTTGATCCTCCTTCGGAAAGAATTGGTCATCGGTACCCATATTAGTCCCTGTTGGAAGGGCGGAAATGACTGGGTGCAGGGTTTCGCCCACGACAGGTCAGTGCCTTTAAACCATCTTATTTTCTTCATCGTAAATCCTGCGGGCAAGGCATACTTTGGCTGGGATAGGCAGTAACAAAACAAAAGAATTTATACCTCAGGAACGTCTGTCCGAAGCGACTGGGTAAAACCTTTGGACTTTCGGATTACTTCTTCTAAGAATATATTTATACACAATCGCTTTAAGATCTGTTTTCGCATTATCGCTTTCAGAACTGTTCAAGCTGCCGCAGGACAGCCGACATCCGGTTAAGTTAGTCGTTTGTTTATTTTGGGGTTGTTTTAGCAGGGTTTAATACATGTTTTATATGTTAGACTGTTACGTACCCCGTAACTGAGTGTCTAACCAGCAGAGAAAGAAGTATCTGTTGGAGTCTGGTGGTATTATTTTCAGAAGCGTTAATTAGTAAAATATACAAATCAATATCATTAATGGAAATATATATATATATATATATATATATATATATATATATATATATATATATATATATATATATATATATATATATATATATATATATATATAGATAATACAGGTTAGTAATCATAAACCTAAAAATGTGTGTATAATAATAATCAATAATAAACAAGCTCTATTGATGTCTAGGGGATAATGAATCGTCATTTATAAGTATAAAGTTCAGTAGTTCAGTTCAGTTCATACGTGCTGACGTAGATGTTGGTTGTTGTGTTGTAATCGTTGGAGAGAGAGAGAGGGAGAGAGTGAGCGAGAGAGAGAGAGAGAGAGAGAGAGAGAGAGAGAGAGAGAGAGAGAGAGACAGACAGAGAGATGAGAGATCTCCGCAGAGATCCAGACTGCATACCTACGGCTTAGTACGGCTTAGCAGACTTAGGGCGACGATGAGGAGGAAATGAGGAGAGAGAGAGAATGAGCATTAATAGCTACAGACAGGCAAAACTGCCTTTACGCTCTTGATCCATCGTTTCGTTGTGGCATTTCAGGTATGACCCCTCTGTCCTTCAGCAGGACCGTTCTTCTGCGGTGGACTCGTCAGTCTGGCAAAGGCGGACTCACACTGAAGCCCCCACCTGCCCTGCAATAACACTGTGAGTTAAACTGACCGATCTCGTTGTTCGGTCTCCGATGCCCCACACCTTCCCGTGGGTTCCACCACTGAATCAGTGCTAAATAGTGTATCTGAGGGGTGGTTTGCCTGAGGGGTGTCTCCTCAGACCTCACCTTTATCCCTACTTACGGGGTATCAGGTGTTAATCAATTTTGAATGGCTGTGTCCATCAAACCAGCCCACTCCGGCTGTCCACTGAGGAATTTTAATGAACAGAATAGTACAAGATAAACAACCCTCCCAAAAGCCATAAGTCTTTCAGAAGTCATAATATGGTGAATCAACAAGTCTCTCTCCCCCTGCTTTATCTCTCTCTTATCTGTAGCAGATGTTCCTATCCCAGCATGTTTTCCCTGACATCTCTCTCTCTCTCCCATTAGCAGCATGGCAACAGTAACGGTTTGTGATTCTCCCGGGGGGGCACATGGGCAACTCTGCACCCTGCTGCCCATCAGAGCTGTTCATCCTTCGTAACAAGAGAAAAATAAAACAGTCTCAATTATATATTCATTGTTGCTGGAGCGTAACACTGTCCGATGCAACTCGCTCTCATGGCTCTGCCTACCGGAAAGGCTCCTTCTCAAAAGTCTTACTTCCAGTTGGTCCAAAGGTCGGGCCTTGGATGGCGCAATGCTTCACGGTCCAAGCGACCCTACGAATGGGACAATTAAAATGACCAGTTAACCTATAAACAGATAGATGTTTGGAATGTGGGAGGAGTCAGGAGTACGCCGAAGGCACCCAGGCAGTCAGGCTTTTCAGACAGCGGCGGGAAAAGAGTAGATTCGGAGAAGGAGAAAGGCCAAACTAAGAGGGATTCATAAATGAATAGACATCATGTGGCCTTTCCTCTGCAATTACCTTCCCCACATATAGAATGTACTCCATCCAATTGGACAGGTAGGAACACCACTACACCAAGTGTCCCAGAATTTATTTAATTTCCCAGAGACATGGCGATAGGGAATGCTGCTGGAGACGGACGATTGCTGAGCCGTTTTGCCAGTGTGGGTTATTAAATTATTCTCGAGGTGGCAGACGGATCTCCAAAGAACTCCGTTGCAAACCTCCAGCACATCCTGCTTCGGAAGATCGACATGCTCAAGCTTTTCAGATTGCTGCAAACCATCACTACATTCACCAGGATCCTTTTCCATCGTGAGTACTGAAGTAAAGAATTACTTAGGTCCCTCTGCTATATCCTCCGGTTCCATAAACACATTCCCTCTGTCACACGTGATACGTCCTATTGTTTCAGGTTCTGTCCTTTAGCACTTCTTTTACTTGCAGAGAGTCTTGACATTTCCCTTAATTCTGCCCGCAAAGGCCTTCCCATGGCCACTTCTGGATCTCCGAATTTCCTTCTTAAGCTCGCTCCTGTTAGCTTTACAATCTTCTAGATCTCTAACATTACCGAGCTCTCTGAACCCATTGTAATCTTTTCTTTCTGACCAGATTTATTGCAGCCTTTGTACACCATGGTTCCTGTACCCCACCACAACTTCCCTGTCACTTTGGAAAGTACCTATACAGAAATCCACACAAATGCACCCTGAACATTTGCCGGAATTCTTGCGTACAATTCCCTGAGAAAATCTGTTCCGAATATGAGCTTCCAGTTTCCTCCCTGATAGCCTCACAATTCCTCTTACTCCAATTGAACACGTTTCTAATTTGCCGGTTCCCATCTTTCTCCAATGCTATTTTAAAGGAGATAGAATTATGATCGTTATCTCCAAAATGCTCTCCCACTGAGAGATCTGACACCCGACCAGTTTCGTTTCCCAACACCAAGTCAGCTTCAGTCTTCCAACTTGTAGGCTTATCCAAATATTTTGTCAAGAAAACTTCATGAAAATACCTTCCAAACTGCACCCAATCTAAATACTTCCTCTTGGGAGTTACCAATCGATATTTGTGAAAGTAAAATCTATCTCCCATCACGACAGCTCTGTTTTGATTACCCATTTAAATGGTCTGTTACGATTGGGCGCCCTATTAACATATCCAGTAAAGTTATTGACACCTCCTGTTCCTAACCTCCACCCACAGAGACTCCGTTTACAACGACAACATGACGCCCTCCTTTTCTGCAGCCGTGACAATCTCCCAGATCAACAGTGCCACGCCCACTCCTCCACATCACAGCTCCAAGAATTGAACCACGCTCTGAGCTCATCCGCTTTTTTCACAATATTCCTTGCGTTAAAGTAGACCGACCTCAAACAGTCGGTCGGAGTGAGTCCCTTCTCTATCACCTGCCTATCCTACCATTCGCACTGGCGACGTTTTCTCTATTTGTGAGCCAGCCTCCTCTTTTTCAGTCTCTTCAGTTCGGTTCCCAAGCCCCAACAATTCTAGTTTTAAATCTACACAGTGGTCTTAGCAAACAGGCCCACCAAGGTATTGGTCCCCCTGGTATTCAAGTGCAACCCGCCCTTTCTGTACAGATCACATCTGCCCCAAAGGAAGTCGCAATGATCCAGAAATCTGAATCTCTGTCCCTTGCTCCAATCCCACATCAACGCATTATCCTCCAAATCATTCTATTCCTATATTCAGGGTCACGTGGCACAGACATTAGTCCCGTGATTAGTGCCTTTGCGGACCCGTTTTCCCACTGCCTGACTGACTCTCTATCGTCTTACTTCGGGACCTCTGCCCTTTTCCAACCGTTTTCATTCGTATCAATATGTACCACGACCTCCGGCTGCTCTCCCTCCCACTGCCGGATATCTTGGACACGATCTCAAGCTTCCCGGACCCTGTAACTTGGTCGGCAACCTAACATCCGAGGTTCCTTCTTGCGTCAACAGAATCGCCTGTCCGAACGCCTCTCTCTACTGCCTTCCCATTCCTTTCCCTACCTTTCTGAGCCACTGATCCGACCTCTGTGCTGGAGCCACGGCCACAGTTGCTTCCATCAGGTAAGCTGCCCCGTCCAGTGAATACAGTCCAATAGCTGCCTGACGTTCCTCATTTGGCAAACCTTTCGTTTCTTGAATAATTTCTGTGAATCTTCTCTACACCCTCTCCAATGTCAGTACATTATTGCTAAAATAAGGAGCCCAAAGCTGCACACTGTACTCCAAGTATGGTCTCCTCAGTGCCCGATAGAGCCGCATAATCACATGACGTAAATTATAGCCTGCTCGATTATTGCTTCTATCAAAGTGCATGTCCGTACAATTTCCCGCATTGCATTTCACTGGCCACTTCTTTGCCCGTTCTACTAAACTATCGCAGTCTCTTTGCAGGCTCTCTGTTTCCCCAACACGACACTCTCTTTCTCCTATTGTTCTATCATCGGGATATGCAGCCACAAATCTTTTAATACCGTCGCCCAAATCATTGACATTCATCTTAAAAAGCAGCTGTTCCAACGCTGAACCCTGTGGAACTCCACTGTTAAACGGCAGCCAGCCAGAATTGGATCCCGTTATTCGTAGTCTCTGTTTTCTGACGGCAATCCAATACTCCATATCGTATAATGTTATATTTTACGAAACGTTATAGATTCAATCTTTTTTTCTTCTGCAATCAATAAAAAAAAAATCAGGTTCTATTTTGACCTGATGGCCAGCAAAATATATACAGAGAGAAAATAACATCATCACACTGTTTCACTGTGTCTGGACACCGATGAACCGATTGCCAATTACTGAGAGAGAGTATATGCAACATGAAAAACTGCCGAGTCAATAATTAGCCGATGGGTATAAATGGACAGGATGGGTTACATTCTGGGGAGAGTGTACTGGCTCCTGGTGAATTTCCTTGTAATTCTCATGAACTAAAGAAGTAAAGGTGCCTTATTGACGGCATCGCAGGTGGACTTTACTGATAATTTTAGTTTGACTTTTTTTTTTCATTTTGAACCAGGGAGTTAATTCAGTGTTCAGGATTCCTCCTTCAAGTTTCCGAGCAGCAGTGCCATCGCAAATAGCAGGTTCTGGAACGAGAGTGGATAACAAACCTCATCGCACCACTGATAGACCTGTCGGAGTATTTAGATCTGCATAGTGTTGCTGATTTCTTGAAAATTATATATATATATATATATTTATATATGTATTATCTGAAGGGCTAATATTTTGATGTGGCTTTGTATGACAGGGATAATACTCGTTACAAATATTACTTTTGGTTCAATATTTAACCCGTTCATGTATTATCCTCTTTCACTTTCCTCTTTTAATTGAGCATATCGTGTTTTTTTTTTACATTTATTTCTGCAGGTTAACTGAGTTGGTAACGGCTGTTTATATTCAGTAAGCTGTTCACTGTCTACGCTATGATATCTTTATCCGGACGGTTATTATGGATTGTCCAATCTGTAATTACTCCTCGGTAGTCATATGATTTGTAGGAATCTGACTCTTGTATTGACAGTAAGTTATTGTGCCCTCTCTGTATCTCAGCAGTTGGTGAAACCTCATGACCGGACATAGCCAAACACGTTAATTTCTCAGCTGGTCGGAAGTTACAGATTATCCTGCTGGTGTTGAAATATTCTGGCCTACTGGGGATGTCCACAAACATTACTGCGTATGTCATTTTCTGATTGGACGGCGGTGATCAGTGGAGTTCCGCTGCACTCGTTGTTGGGACCGCTTCTTATCGCGTTGTACATCAATATTTTCGGTGAAGGATTTTTATTTCTTTGTGGCAGACTGTGCGGATCATGCGAATGTAGATGGAAGAGCAGACAGAGTGGAGCATTCACGGTGCTTTCAGAAGGGATTAGACAGACTGGAGAATATGCAAAGTATTGGCAGAAAGAATAATATGCAGGGAAGTGCATATACTCAGAGTTTGACAGAAGGAGCAAAGGCGTGGACTATTTCGAAAATGGAAAAAGCAGTTGAAATGAAAAATCTCAGAGCTGCACAGCCACAGGAAAATCTGCAGATTGTGTCAGTGGCGAGGGAGACAAATGCATGTTCCTATCTATGTACACAGGACTGGAATCTAAAACAACTCCATCGCCATGGAATATACTGTATACTCTCTGAAGAGGCCTGGAGTCTTTTATCAATGGGGAGAACATTAAAAGAAGCGAGATGCAGAGCCTTTTGGGAAGAATCCCTGCAGAACGATTTGCAGAGAGTTGAGGAAGCCAAATGAAATGTTAATGGAGCACACGGCTCTATCAACTCACGTTCGTCTCGGGGAAACTGCCGCAGGCCCTCCCAGACTGTGTACTCACGTTTACGTAAATGTGTGTAATGCACCCCGGTACAAGCCCAAGGCGTAAAATATCAGACAGTAGAGAATGTACTTTAAAACTGTTATTTGGTGGTGTGGTTTGTAGAAACACAGAAAGTAAAGGCGCCACTCAGTAAATTTATCAGTTCTTTGTGTAAAATAATTGATTGGAGTACGTTCCTCTGTTTTAGCAGCTCACCGCATCTCTGCCCTGCGCACAATCCTAGCAGCATCTCCTTCAAAATATATATTTTTTTTCATTTTTGCCCGACCCTTGTCATACCACTGTAATTTCCCTTACGCTCGTGAAATAATACTGCCTTAGACATTATTTTCTCTCTATAATATTTCAAATTGAACTCAGTTATAGTGTGATCGTTGCCTCTGAAAGGTTATTTTAACTTCAGCTTCCCAATCCTTTCCGATTCATTTGATAGTACCCAATGTAAATAGCTGATTCCCAAGTCGGCTGACGGACAAACTGAAAAAAAAGCCAAATCAATCGAGCTACATGCAGAAACCTCCCATGGCTATTATAACATTGTCCTTTATGCGGACATTTTTCCTCTTTAAAATCTGTGATCTGTATTCCAGTTATAGTTGGGTGGCCTTACTTCCCATGAGGGTCCTTTTCTGCTGTCTCTTTTTCAAAGCATGCCACAATGGCTTACGAACCTATTTCACAACTTTTTACTGAGCTGATGCCATTCTTTACCTGCAGCGCCACGGTACGCACTCTGCTGATCTTCCTATCCCTCCGATACAACGTGTAGAATTAGAATTTCGCTTACGAAATGCGACCAACCTTCAGCCACGATTCAGTGTTGGCCACAACATCATACAATCTGAGAATCTGCAACAGAGCAACAAGTTCATCTACTTTATGTCTGAACCTGGAGATGCACCTTAGTGACATTCTGCTCTTTACCGGAGAATCAGGTGTTATCGCTCCGTTGCAGCTGCCAGGTATCTATGTGAACGACAGGAGATGAAGAGGAATAAACAGCCAGTGCAGAATACTCTGAGGCTGTTCCCATCAATAACATGTTTAACGACTTGGATATTGTTGGCGGGGCTACCGAACTTGGGACTGCCGCATCGGGCAGGTCACCGGCACTGAGACAGCGCGATGGCTCGAAATGAAAGGGACAGAGGGATGCTTATAGGGATTGAATGGTTTGAAGAGCAGAAAGGAGGATCAGCGGAGACAGCTAGATGGTGGAGAAAAACGACAGTTTCTGGAGCAGCGGGATACTGACCAAATGCAGAATTGCGTTTACTGAAATGTCTCAACTCATCGTACCCTGCAATATAATCCTTCGCCTCCTGATCTTATCCTACAACGTTTTCGTTTTCGTGGTGAAAACCGATGTGAATTAATCATCAAGGATTTTCCGAGTTTCTTGTCTCAAGATCCACTGCTTTCTTCATACAAAGGTCCACCATTCTCCTCTCTCCCCACTTGCGCCTCATATACCTTCTCAATATCCCTTGTTTCAACATTCGCGCTTTGTGCAATAGCTTCCGCATGTCTGACTCGATAAGGGATGAATAAACATTAAACATGATTTATTTTCTTCAGTCCATATCTAAATGATTCAAAACATCGAGCCCCTCGAACATCGCCTTCTCCTGCTCCATCCTCAGAAAAAAAATGCTACTACTGAGATCGATATTATAGGATATCCACGTGTCATGTGGGGACTTTGAACAGACGGTGATAATTAATTGAGTTTTTCCAGTTCCTGCCCAAAGCTTTATTATTTGGCATTTGTCGGAATGAGCGCTCCCCGTGAAGACCAGTCTGATCATAAACTATAACGACATTAGCCCTTCTGTGATTAATGGCACTGTTCCCAAAATGGTCCCTATCAAATTATTGCTACATTGGTCGGTAGAACGCCATGTATTTTTCATATCTAGACTTGGGGGCACAGGAAATGTAACAATTGAAAACGAATATACTCTATTTACGACTATAAATAGCAATAAGGGATGAAATGCCCCTTGTACCTAACAGGATCTTTTCATATGTGTTTCCTGTGTCAGGCACTATCAGTGACAGAGTCCCGAGAGCGTCAGGGACCGGGCGAGCGTAACCTTTCTGTTACAACTGAAAGAGTGCTCGCCAAACACAAATGTCCTAAGGTGAATAGGTCAACGCGACAGATGGATTGCATCCCAGACTCCTGTGAGAGGTTCCTGCAGAGATCATGGATATATTGGTCATCTTCTTTCAAGAACGACTTGATTCTCTCATGTGCCGCTGGACGGGAAGATAACAAATGTCACTCCACTTTTTACGAAGGGAGGAAGGCAAACGGCTGGAAATGATAGGCCTAATCATAGCCGAATCGAACTATGAAAGGGTTGGAGTCTATTCTTAACGATGAGATGGCGAGGTACTTGGAGACTAATGACAAAATATGTAAAAGTCATCATAGCTTTTCTGAATGTAAATCTGATACAGTTAGTTACGAAAGTTACAAACGAGGTGGACAGACGCAGTGGCTATCACTCACTTGGATTTTCAGAAGGCATTTGAAAAGGTACCACAAATGAGGCTGTATTACAAAATAAAATCCTATGGAGTTAGAGGATTGATACTGGCATGGACAGAAGAATGGCAGACAGACAATGAGATGATGCACAGATTTTCAAAGACACCAGTCTTGGACCATATCTGAGAAAGGATAGGTTGTCATTGTAAAGTGCCCAGATAATGATTCCGAGAATGTAGTTAACATGTGAGGCACGTTAGACACCTTTGGGCCTGAACTCACTGGAATTTAGTCGAATGCGGAAATACCTCTTTGAAGCCTATGGAATGTTGAAAGGAACAGATAGAGTGAATATGGAGAGAATGCTTTCTGTGGTGGGAGCAATCCAGCACTGGACGGTTTAGAGCAGACTGCAGCGAAGTCGAAGTCCGTGCAGATATTTAAAGCGGAATTCGATCCCTCCCTGATCGTTCAGGCCATCAAATAATATGGCGTGAAGGGAGGCCTACGTGTTTGAGTGGGTCCGATCACAGCCATGCTAGAATGGCGGAGCAGACTAGATAGCCCAGTGTCCTACTTGCGCTCCTATGTTTCACAACTTTGACGCAGTTAGAGTATTGTGTTCAAGTTTGGTCACCTCATTATAGGCAGCTATGGAGAGGGTGCAGAGGAGATTTACCCGGATGTTGCCTGGTTTGGAGAACAAGTCATATGAAGCAAGTTCAGCAGAGCTGGGATTAGTCTCTTTGGAGTGTAGAAGAATGAGAGGGGACCTGATAGTGATCTACAAGATCATGAGAGGCATAAGCGGCCTGGCTAGTCAGTAGCTGTTTCCCAGTGTACCAATAGCAAACACCAGAGGGTATATGTACAGAAATAAGGGAGGGAATTTTAGGGGAGACATCAGGGGTAAATTCTTGTTTTACACAGAGGGTTGTGAGTGCCTGGAATGACTTGCCAGGGATGGTGGTGGAGGCTAAAACATTAGGGGCATTTAAAAGCATCTTAGACAGGCACATGGATGAAAGAAAAATGCAGGGTTACAGGGTAGTGTGGGTTTAGTCCTTTTTTTTTGAAGAATTATATGGGTCGGCCCAACATGGAGGGTTGCAGGGCCTATACTGTGCTGTAGTGTTCTATGGTTCTATGTTTGATGTTTTTATGGACTATCTAAATATTATATTAACATCTACCTTTTTTACTGCTGTTTTACTTTTTTCCGGACTCTTTTGCCTTTATAACTGACTGGAACCCTTCTGCAAATTACTTGTCGGCGGTGCAATTAAGGAGCACAGCCTACAAAACTGTAGATTCCTGCCACCGAGCCCAGACATACATCCACGATTTCCTTCGAGCACGTGATCTTCCCATTGCACTGCGATCTATCAATTATTGTAGCAATGCCACACTCTATCAACAACGTCAACAGAGGATTTTGAACGCTCCAGTCATCTCTCAATCGGGTCAATAATCATGTGGTAACGTCTATGTAAAACCAAATTTATTGTCGAACTATGTTATGTCAACACACACAACGTTGAGTTTTATTTTCTTGCTGGCATGCAGAGATGAACAGAAGAATGCAACTGAAAGATTGAAGTACCATGAAGACATTTAGACTATGCAAATAGCCAATGTGCCTTAGATGACTCACTGGACAAACAAGAAATAATTAGATTAACGTATAACCAATGAACGGATGGATTGATGGGCAAATAAAAATAAATAACAATGTGAAAATAATGCAGAGTTCTTGAAAGTGATTCCAAAACTTGTGGAATCATTTCCGATTTGAGTATAGTGAATTGATCCAGGCTGGTTCTTGATCCCGATGGTTGTAGGGTAACAACTGTTTGGGAAGCTGTAGTGTGGGCAGTGCGGCTCCCTTCTTTTCTTTCCCGATGGCAATAGAGGGACGGGCGCAGGTCCTGGATGGTGGGGGTCCTTGATGATCGATCATTCTTAAAGATGTGCTCTGTGCTGGGTAAGGCTGCTCCTGTGATAGGGTGGGGCCAAGGTGTTTCTGCTCCTCTGCACTGGTTTATCGATAACAGGGCTGACAAAATCAATTATGGTCTTCTGCCCAGTGCATTGAAAGAGAGAGATTTGTCAAAGTTTTACAGGAAATTCCGGATACTCGCAAAATACTAATCATTCAATTAGCCAGGCAACTGTGGGAAGCGAGAGAGAAGATTGCTGAGCCGCAGCGGATGATACCTGCATCATCAGCTGGGAAGGGAGAGGTTCCGGAGGATTGGCGGTTTGCAGATGCTCTTCCTTTATTCAGGAAAGAGAGTAGCGATAGCTCAGGAAATTAGTGACAATTCTGCATGGCCTTGTCGATGCCAGGGCGTGTCTTACGAGACTGATTGAATGTTTGAAGGATGTGACTGTACATGTAGGCGATAGAGGAGTAGTAGATGTAGTGTATATGGATTTCAGCAAGGCTTTTAATAAGGTGCACCATGCAAGCCTTATTGAGAAAATAAGGAGGCTTGTGATCCAGGAGGACATTGCTTTGTGGATCCAGAGCTGGCTTCCGCACAGAAAGCAAATAGTCGTTGTAGACGGGCCAGATTCTGCACATTGGTTGGTGACCAGTATTGTGTCTCAGCGTCTGTTATGGGACTCTTACTCTTCGTGATTTTTATGAATGAACTGAATGGGGAAGTGCAGGGATAAGTTAGTTAATTTGGTGATGACACAATGTTCGGAGTTGTTGTGGAGAGTGTGGAGGGCTGGGCAGAAAATTGGCAGATAGATTTCAACCCAGATAAATGTGGAGTGGTTCATTTTGATAGGTCAAATATTAATGCAGAATCTAGGTCATTTCTGCTCGCCCCTCTAGAGGAAGGATGAGGAAATCATAGAAAGGAATTAGAACAGATTTACAAGTATGCTGCCTGGATTGGGGAGTGGGCCATTCCTGAAAAGGCCTGTTCTCCTTGGAGCGACGGATGATGAGAGGCCTTGACCATCTGGATAGTCAGAGGCTTTATCCCAGGGTTGAAATGGCTGTCATGAGAGGGTACTGCTTGAAGCTGCTGGAAGGAGCGACAGAGGAGGTGTCAGGTTACGTTTTATACGCGAAGATTGGCGAGAGCGTTGAATGGGCTGCCGGTGACGGTTGTGAAGGGGGGTACGATAGGGTCTTTTAAGAGACTCCTGGAGAAGCATATGGAGCTTAAAAAGAAGAGGCCAACCGGTAACAGGAGATAATTTATAAAGTAAGTCAACTCTCGGAACAGCATTATGGTCCGAAGTTCCTGTATGGTGTTGCAGATTCTCTATGCTTCGATAATGGCTAACTAAACTTTTCAGCTTGTAAAATGAGCATATCCTTCCATTTTCCTCACGGGCATATGTCTGTCTCAGTAACCCGGGGAAGGACTCACAGTCGGTCATTAATTATGGACTTTTCTTTATGCGTTGTGATTAAAATGCGATTCCTGGGTTACCACATAAAATCTCTGCATCACAATCTTCCACCGGCTGGCGGCATACAAATCTATTTGATTTTTTTTTATTTCTATTTTTACAGATTGATGACTTGAACAACAGAGTTACTGAATTACTTCCCCACGCGCAGTTGTTTTGCCCAAGCCAAACATTCTTATAATACCTCATTATAAACCTTCTTTTGTTCTCTCCATTTTCTCCATATTCCTAAAGATATTTCCTATGCTAGTATTTCTCTATCGTTCGAGACTGAACTGTCCTATTACTATGACAGAGTTGTCATTTTTATTCCGGCCGCATTTCCAACTGGGCTTTAAGCAGGCTCCTTCGACATCGACAATTCCATCATATTTGTGTCGTCTGCAAGAGTATTATGAGACAAGCCCATTTTCATACAAGTCAAATGCCAGAACATTTCCAATAATTGTCACATGCAGAATGGCTGACCTCCACCACTGCCCTCTGTATTCTATTTGAAGCCATATTATAAAATGCCACTCAGTCCCATGTCTTAGCCTACCGGAACGGGTCATTTTCAAATTAATTACTTCCAGTTTAATTCCAACGTTCGGCCTTGCCTGGCGCAATGCTTCACGGACGGAGCGATACTGCTAATGAGACAATTTCCAATGACCGATTGACCTATCAATACATAGGTCTCTGCTCTGTGGGAGGAATCAGGAGAAGGACGAGGACACACAGGTGGTCACACTTTACGACAGCGGCGGAAAATTAGTCGAACGGCTTAAAATCAACCAGAGAAGGAGAAAGACCAAGCTGCGAGGGAAACACTCAATAAATAGACATCATGTGCCCTTTCCTCAGCAATCAGCTTCCCCACCTACCGAATGCACTCAATCCAATTCGACAGTTAGGACCACCGCAACACAAACTGGCCAAGAATTTATTTGAATTCCGGAGGCTTTCCGATGGGAATTGTTGCTAGGGACGGTGATTGGATGAGTCGTTTTACGAGTGCAAGTAAGTAAATTATTCTCGAGGTGGCAGACAGAACTCTAAAGAACTCCGTTCCATAAGAGGAGACTTGCAGGCTGTCCACGGTCAGTATCCTGCTGCCCAATATTCTGGCATTACTCTCCACAAACTGGGTGTCGGCACTGATCCTCCTGTTGGCTCCTCCAACTATTCAATCTCCTGTAATTGCTCCTCTCCCCCTTCCATTCTGAGCCACTGCGTTGGACTTTGTGCTGGAGACCAGGACGCTGCGGCATTCCCATGGTCGTTAGTCCCACATTCAAAATCCAACTCTGTACATGTGTTATTGATGGGAACAGCTTCCGAGTGCTCGAAATTTTCGGGATCAGAAGTTCGGCAGTGTGCGTGGCTCGGTTCTGTAGGTAAATGATGGAACCTGATCAGTAGATAACGTGGCATGGGTTCCTTGACGGTTGAGATCGGGAACTGTAGTTGGCTTGTTTTTGCAGTTTGTCCTAAAGCCGACGTGGGGATCTGTTCTACTCTATTGGGGGTTATGCAAAGCATCGGAAATAAATCGGGAACTTATGGTAAAAGAACACTTTGGCGGCGATGATCACAATATGGTGAAGTTCAACTTGACTTATGACATGGAGAAATTAAAGTCTGATGCAGCAGTGTTTCAGTGCAGTAAAGGAAATTACAGCGGCATGGGAAAGGCCTGGACAAAGTAAAATTGAAGGAGATGAGGCCAGCGTTGTTGAACAATATGCAGAACAGATCTATTCTAAAAAGGAAGATATACTCAAATAGAAAAAAAGTATAATCTTAGTTGACAAACGACGTCCAAATTAACGTAAAAGCAAAAAAGAGGACATACAACTGAGCAAAAATGAAGAGGAAGACCAAAGATTGAGAAGCATTTTAAATCGTACAGAGAGTAACTGAAAAATCATTAAAAAGGAAGGATGACAAGCTAACAAAAATATCAAAGTGGATAGCAACAGCGTTTTCAAGCATATAATCTGCTAAAATCTTGCCTGACAAGCCCGTTGGATTTCCTTGAGAATAATACATGTAGAATAGATCAAGGGGATGTAGTAGATGTTGTCTCTTCATACTTTCAAAGGACCTTTGACAAGGTGGGACTCATGAGGCTATTTACCAATTTAAGAGTCATTGGCACTGCAAGAAATACGAGGAGCATTTGGTGAATGTTCGGAGACAGCGAGTGGGAAAAGAATGATCCGTCGCTAGTTCGGTGTCAGTGACCAGCAGTGTTCCGCAGGTGACGGTGCAGGTACCACTTTTTATGCTCTATGTGAATGATATAGATGATGGAACAGATTTTGTTTTTTCTGTCGAAGTTTGCAGATGTTACGAATATTGGTGCAGGGGCAGGTACTGTTCAAAAAGATGAAGTTTGCAGAGGGCCTTAGACAGATTAGTAGAATTGGCAGGATATTGGCAAGTGAAATACAATGTTGGATAATGCATGGTCAGAAGATATGCTGGCATTGGAGTGGGTCCAGAGACGTTTGACGAGGATGTTTCCAGGAGTAAAAGGGTTTTCATACGAGGAACATTTGATGCCACTGGGTCTCCACTCACTAGGATTCAGATTAATGAGGTGGGATCGCATTAAATCCTTTCGAATGTTGGAAAGCCTCGGCAGAAAGGATGTGGAAAGGATGTTTCCCAATGTCAGAGTGTCTCGTACAAGGAAACGTCGCATCAGAATAGAGATGACTCTATTTAAAGCTGTTTTGTGGAGACTTTTCTTTCGACAGAGGGTGGTGAATTTGTGTAATTTGTTACCACATTTACCTGTGCAGGCCATGTCGTTAGGAGTATTTAAGGCAGAGATTTACAGCTTGTTGATTGGTCAATGCCAAGTTGATTAGTTGCACATGTCTGTGATGAGCAGAGAACTGATTGAAACTATATAGAGTGAAAACCTACATTACAGCTGTCAAATCCGAATGAATGGTCCTGGCCCGAAATGTCGAGAGCTTCTTCATTTCCCGAGATGCTCTCTGATCTGCTTAGTTTCCCTGGCATTTTGTGAGTGATCCCGTTCGGAGTGCAAAATTCAAAGCAGAATGATTATCAAAGCAGTGTAATAAACTGTCTCATACTTGTATTGTCATGTTTTAAGTATTTCATTTTGCAATCCGCGAAGAGCAGTCTGTTCTGCTGATAGTCTGCTGGGATATTGCTGAAGATAACGAATGTGTGCTATCGAATTAGTATGGTGGATTCAGGGCGAGATTTTCTTGGTGAGGGTCATTAAGGTTGGTCTTGTTTCTTTTTTTTGTTTCGGCAGGAGATGAGGAAAGATAACGCCGGGTGAACCTATCGTAGGACACCCGTTTGACCGATACGGATTGCGAGCGATTTTCGTAAGGTGGTGTTACGTCACCCGAATCAGAGGAACTGCACCTTGGTGTTCATAAGAATAACAGGTAGAGATAACGGAGGCATTAACAATGATCTTTCTTGTATCATTAGACTCTCGCATGGTGCCAGAGGACAGAAAAAATGTAAATGGCACGTCACGCTTCAAGAAGAGAGGACGGTAGCAGAAAGGGAATTATAGACCAGATAGCCTGACCTTAGTTGTGGAGAAGATGTTGGAATTAATTGTTAAGGATTCGTTAACACAGGACAATGCAGGACACTATCAGCATGTTCCTCTGCTGTCTCTCTCGGTAAAATGCGCAGATATCATCAGACCCAAGGGACACAACAATCTCAGAAATTTGCTACAATCTTTTCTAACAATGCTGCCGGATTTCCTTGAAGAGAATATATGTAGGATAGAAAAGCGGGGTGCAGTGGATGTTGTCTATTTTGACTCTCAAAAGACCGTTGACAAGGTGCCACACATGAGGCTTCTTACCAAATTAAGAAGAAGTTTGCAGAGACCCATAGGAGAATTGATAAGAAAGTGACAAGTGAAAATACCAGGGATGATTCCGGCAATGAAAGGGTTAGATATGGGTACTGTTTGAGGGTTTTTGGGTCTATACTCGCTGGAAATTCAGAAGGTTGAATTGGGATCTCATTTCAACCTTTCGAATGTCGAAAGGCCTCCGCAGAGTGGATGTGCAAAGGATGTTTTTCCCAAGTCTGGGGTGTCTGAGACAGAAGGGCGCAACCTCAGAATACAGAGGCGTCCACTTCAAACAGAGATGCGGAGAATTTTCTTTCACCAGAGGGAGGTGAATTTGCGGAATTTGCCACCACATTCAGCTGTGGAGGCCGTGTCCTTAAGTTTATTTAAGGCAGAGATTTATATATTGTTGACTAGTCACGATATCAATCGTTACGACGAAAAGGCCGGGAAATAGCGGTGAGGAAGGGAAATAGAAGATCAGCCATGACTGAGTAGACTCGATGGGCCAAATGACTTTATTGTGTTCCTGTATACTGCGGATTTACGGCCTTTTGGACTTAAATCGGTTAGAGTTACGGGCACTTAAAAAAATCCGTTTTTGCTTAGGCTCTCTGCCACGCTGATTAGTTGCAAATGCCGGTGATGAGCAGGGAACTCACTGAAATTATAGAGAGAGGAAACGTACAAATCTGCTGTCAAGTCGCAATAAATTGTCCCGTCGAGTGCTTATTCATCTCCTGAAATGCTGTTTGACCTGCTGAGTTGCCGAAGCAATTTTCTGTGTGATTCCGCTCTGTTTAAAAGTCAAACTGTAATAACCTGGTTCATATTTGTTGTCTGTATTCTGTGGATTAACGAAGGGAGAATCAGCCTTTCGTAGCCGAATGGTAACAAACTCACTCTCACGGGCTACTTACAGAGAGAGTCCAAACTGTGATCTCCTTGTCACTAGGTTTCTTCTGTTTCAAATCCATCTCTCCTCTCGTCTTTTCTTGTAAACTTGCTCAAGTTGCAGAACACTTGTGGGAAGCATTTATCAATACTCAGGATCGATCTCAACTCACCCCGTTTGGGCTACTGAAAGTTTAAACCAGGGACAGACTTTCATTGAGCGAATCCATCTTGCCTCTAACTGTGTCTGTCTCTGTGTACTTGCATATTTAAAACATGTTGCAGAGAAACCTTAACATCGATTTTACATCACATAACTTTACCTGTCTCTCTCCCTCCCCCTCCTCTCTCTCTCTCTCTCCCTCTCTCTCTCTCTCTCTCTCTCTCTCTCTCTCTCTCTCTCTCTCTCTCTCTCTCTCTCTCTCTCTCTCTCTCTCTCTCTCTCTCTCTCTCTCTCTCTCTCTCTCTCTCTCTCTCTCTCTCTCTGTCTGTCTGTCTCTCTCACTGTTTCTCTCTCTCTGAAACAGGCGGCCGGCTCTCTCTCTCTTTCTCTCTGTCACGGTTTAGACACGGTTCTACATGTCACACATTCATCACAAACACATAGGATTCCATCTTAAAGATCAGATTCATAAATATAATCTCTTTAATCATATGCTGTCTGTTATTTCATGTCACTATTTATTTAACATGGTTGCAAATTACACAGCAGCAAAACCAGCCGGGATCTGGTTTGGAATCGAGCCATCTCAATCTCAGTTGTTTTGGGGGGACCGGAGAGTACTTTGCCTGGACTTAGGCAGCCAAAGAAACCGTTTGGCTGTATCGGTATATATACGTTTCTATATACCACGAGATACATTCTCTTGCTAGGAAACTCAATAAATCCCGAATAGAAAAATAACCACGAGAGAATCGACGAAAGACAGCACCCACAATCGTTGAAACGGTCAGAGTAAGAAGATCACTCTCGACTGAGCACTCTCCTTAGCAAGACGCCTTTGGATTGAATTGGCGCCTTCTGGAAGTTTCTCTTGATATCATGACTGATTTATTGTCCTTCGTAAACCCATTGTCTTGCCTTCTCCCCGGAACATGTGAAAACCTTTGCCATTGGCAACCTTGCTTTCTCCACTTTAAACGAAAGGTCTTGCGGACTGATTTCAATCTATTTCACCACGTGGTTATATTCTATCTAACGGTATGAGCAAGCGATCCACAAAGGCTGGAGAAGAGCGGGTGGAATTCTGAATCGAAAAGAAAAGTATTCTTTCATCAGACAACAGTTGCGCTAAATAAACATTCTGAACACAGAAGGCGAGATATTTTTCAGCATTTTGGCGCAAGTACTTACAAAGAATCTGAAACAAACAAATTTCATTGATACGTCAATCCAATAGACTGGCATTGCAGGCTTCTCAGGACACCTTGAACATAACTGCGTCATATGGCATCATATCCAGATGGCTACGAAAGAAGGAAAGAATCAGCATGTCTTGTTCCTCGACCGGGCGAACGCCTATGGTGCAGTTCCTCGTTCCCTACTGTGGTCAGCTTTTGAATTCTTTCAGATGCCTGCAATAGTAACAAATAGTAACACTGCTTCTGGAAATTGCAAGTTTGTCTCACAACACCAGAATTCACCAGAGCTTGGCAACCAGTAGAAGAAGGCAGCATGGCGGGGTGCACCATCTCTCCACTGACCTTCACTGAAGTAATCGAACTCATTATCAGAGCATCAAAATGGGATACAGGAGGAAAACGACTACAGTTTGATCAAGGGTTTACTCCGATATGAACCTATCATGACGATATAGCAATACTGACGAAACTGTCCCCTGGAAAAGCTTCCTCAAAACATCACACGGGCGAGGATGAAGATCAAGCCCAGCAAGTGAGAAGGATCTCCATTGTCAAAGGTCAAGTAACAGATCCAAAATTTCATATTGACGGAACACCTGTGCCAACTGTTTAGAAATGCCAGTGAAGAGCTTGGGTCGATGGTCTGGTGTTCGGCCCAAGGACACAGAACAGTTTATACAACTCAAAAGTCTACAATCATCTACTTAAGTCGCGTCCACACGATCCGGCTGCCTGGAAAACTCAAACTGTAGTGCGTACAGTTCGGCGGACTGCCAAGACTCATGCGGATTTAGCAGTGTATGAAATTCCCATAACATGGTGGAAAAGCTCGAAAGAGTGATCAGCACACATGTGAAACAGTGGCTTGGACTTCCACGATCCTAAATTCCCGTTGGACTGTACGGGAACGGCAAATTCGAATTACCAGTTGTAAGTCTTATGGAAGGATTTAAATGCACCAAAGCAAGGATGGTCCTGAACCTCACTGAATCTGAAGATATTGTTATTCGATCGCCTACTCGCCGTGTGGCTATTGGGAGGATGTGGACCCCATCTGCAGCCGTTCAGAGTGCTAAGTCTGCTCTTTGCTTCAGGGACGTGGGTGACCAAGTCCGGCTTTGGAGAGCCGGGTTTGGGCTCGTCCCAGAGTATCCTTAATGGAACAGGGCAACATCAGTGCAGAAGCGACGACAAGTGGTGGAGGAATCAGAAGGCAGGGGGATTCAGAGCGACACGCCAGGGCGCTCTAAGTAGCCAAGCAGGACCGATGCAGTAATTGCGAGATCCTGGAAAACAGGAAATTCAGTTTGCGTAGCATCTGGGCGATGGAGGAATTTAGGTTAAGTTTTGTTATCAGAGCAAATTATAACCTCCTACTCACACCCCAGAGCCTGAACCAGGTGGGGGGTGGTAGACCCCACTTGTTCTCTTTGACAAGCACCTAGATAACTAACGCTTATTTTAACAGCATACACCACGAGCCTCACCCAGGGGCGGTAAACTTGACTGCATAACCAAGTTATCAGACAGCTGCCATAAATCCTGTAACAGAGACGAATCACCGCAAAGTCTCCCGCACAACCATCCGCATGAAATGTCCACAAGACACGATGTGTACCGGCAGGGCAACCTTCATTGCACCATGTAACATCAAAATAGATAAGGATTCTGTAGGTTTCCTGGTATTGGAAAATGGACGTGAACTTGGAACAAAAAAGCTTGTGTTCCCCCAGAGATTGTGGCTAGAAGACTCCGGCCAGACATGGTCCTGTGGTCCACAGCAGCCAGGATGGCATATGTTGTGGAATACTCGGGGACATGAGAAGATGGTGGTGAAGAAGCTTATGAGAGAAAAAAGAACAAGTATTCTGAACTGGCAACTGACGCTGCCCAGAACGACTGTAAGACCAAGATTTCCCCTGTAGAAGTGGGATGCAGGGGATTCGTGGCTACATCTACGAACAGTCTATTGAGGAAGATGGGGGTGAGGGGTTATTTACAACAAGCAATCAAGACCCTGTCAACAGCAGCTGGAGAATGCAGTAACTGGATTTGGATGAAAAGTAAAGACAACAACTGAGCTGCAAGATGAAGACAGTTGGGTATGGAACCGAGGGGTGTGTACCTGGGACGTCATGTAGCACATTTCCAATCTCTGGAGACATCGTGGGCTTATCAAAGAAACGTGGAAGGAGGAGCGTGCCCACCTGATGACCACGATGAGGTACCTACCCTCCTTGAAAGCATTCCAAACCCATCGCCCACATTCAGATTGCCAATTTATCATTGGGATTGAAACATCAGGTCCTATTAGCTCTACCAGCCTGGTGGCCTGAGAAATAGAGACGGAGAGAGAAAAACTTCTTCACACTGTTTCACTGTGTTTCGACACCAATGAAACCGGTTGCCAATGACCCAGAGAAAGTATTACGTTGGGACAACGTATACAATTTATACCCTGTTCCTGTTTCATGCTCTTTCACTTTCCTCTCTTAATTCAGCATATTGTGCTGTCTGTCAATCATTGATTTCTGTACGTTATCTGAGTTCGCAATGGCTTTATCTACTGAATAAGTTGATGCTCTTTGTCTATCCTCTGTTACTATATCCGGAGCCTTATTATGGATTGTCCCTTCTGTAGTGACTGATCAATTAGCATATAATTTGTAGGAATCTGACACTTGTATTTATAATGTTATTGTGTCTTTTGTGCTTCTCAGCAGTTGGTGAAACCTTATGTCCGGACATAGACCAGCGGGTTCTTCTCATTTGTTTAGAACTTTCAGAATGCCCTGGTGGTGTGTAAAATTGTGGCCACTGCAGATGTCCATAATCATTACTGCGAAGGTCCTTTTTCTGATTGGACGGAGGGGAGTAGTGAAGTTCCGCAGGAATCAGTGTTGAAACCGTTTCTGATCACGTTACACATCAATGGTTCGGGTGAATGGTTTGATTGCTTTGTGAAAGGGTTTGAGACCCAGGCGAAGGTACATGGAATGGAAGGTAGAGCTGAGGATGTCGGGTGCTTCCAGAAGTAATTAGACAGACTGGAGAAGAGACAAAGAATTAAGAAGGATTTTAATATAGATAAGTGCCCAGTGTTACTCTTTGAAAGAGGGAATAAAATCGTGGACTATTTCCTAAAT
Organism: Hypanus sabinus; assembly: GCF_030144855.1. Classification (NCBI taxonomy): domain Eukaryota; kingdom Metazoa; phylum Chordata; class Chondrichthyes; order Myliobatiformes; family Dasyatidae; genus Hypanus; species Hypanus sabinus. The sequence goes on along the minus strand of NW_026781435.1, from coordinate 89,222 downwards.
GGGAAGAACATTTGAATTGAAAATTTGAGTTGCAGAGCCACAGGAAATTCTCCAGGTTCAGTTAATGGTGAGGAGCTAAAATGCATGCTCCTATCCATTTTTAGTGGACTGGTATACGAATGTGTGCAGGGTGGCGGGCCGGCAGCGTGTTGGTCACGCTGTGGTGATCGGATACTCTCTGTGGTATCCGGACTACTATAGAAAAAGGGAGAATGTTGATAGAAAGGGAAGTGCAGAGCATTTTGGGAAGATTCCCCATAGGAAAATTTGCAGAAAGTTGAGGAAACCAAATGCAGAGTTAGCATCCATTTCCAGACGACTGGGATATAAAAACAACTCTTTAGCCACCGATTAATCTGTATACTCGTCCAGCTTCCTGCCTCACAAGTACGTAGCACGGGCAGCACAACCTGGAGGGTCCTGCATTTTCACTTCTCTCTTAACTCGCTGAACTGGCAGAGCAGTATTTCATCACTCATCGCACCCATGTCATTGGTAACTCAATAGATCACGATTTCGAGCTGTTCACACTCCCAGTTGAGAATGCTGAGGACTCGTTCGGAGATAACCCCGACATTGTCACCGACAGAAGCACCTGGTCGCACCAATAACGAATATCCTATCACGACAGCGTGACACGCACCCGGCGGCCCAGTCCACCCCACATGCACGGACACCGCTACCCTCCCACTACCCTTCTGAGTCTCAGATGCAAACAAAGTGCCCGAGACCCTAACACTGAGTGAACACTGTTAGGCGATTCTTCCGCGCCTCCCCCCACCAAACCCCGCGACGGTACCGAAAACGTTGAAGGAGATCGTCACATGGGAACTCTTCCCTGGCTCCTTCAGCTATTTCTCCTTACTGGCTATCACACTGTCTCCTCTGCATTGCGCCCTGGGTGTAGCTCCCTCTCTATATGTCTTGTCTATCATTACTTCAGCCCCCCGAATGATATGGAGCTCGTCCAGCTCAGCCTTTACCTCCTTGACGCAGATTGTCAGAAGCTGAGCTGAACGCAACTCTCACCTTCTCTGTGCCTTCCCTGATCCCGCAATGGGAGCATTCATCTAACCTGCCTGCCTCCTTCCTTAACGTTTCTGATCGGATATATAGAGAAGGGAAAGAAATAACGTTCTTGGACAAGTGCTTTCTTTTCTTTGCCTCCTTTGACTGGAGCCTCCCTGCGCTGACGCCTCGGCGAGCACAAACCTGAAGGTCACCTGCTTGACTGTCCATTCAGACAATGGCTACTGCACTTCACCCTGCCTTCCTCCTGCTGATCAAACGGAAACGCCGCCTGAACCCTTATTAAAGCAATTTTTCACTGTAAGGATCCTCTGTCGCTTTTTTATACCCGTGCTGAGTGAAGTCCTCTCCTCCAAGATCAGCCGATGTCCAGATTGGCCGCTGGTTCTACGCTCTCTTACTGAAAATCATTACTTTGCAAATATCGAACTCAATATCATTGTCAATCTCTGCGGGATGGTTTTCTGAACCAATATGTCGATGAACCAACTAGAGAGCACGGCATTCTAGATTGGATATTAGGCAATGAGGAAGGGTTGGTTAGCAATCGTGTCGTGCGAGGCCCCTTGGGTAAGAGTGACCATAATTTGATGGAATTCTTCATGAAGATGGAGCGTGACATAGTTAATTCAGAAACAAAGGTTCTGAACTTAAAGAAGGACAACTCTGAAAGTATGAGATGTGAATTAGCTAAGATAGACAGGCAAATTATACTTAAAGGGTTGACAGTGTGTATACAATGGCAAGCATTTAAAGATCGCATGGATAAAGTACAACAATTGTTCATTCCTGTTTGGCAAAAGAATAAATCAGGGAAGGTAGTGCACCCGTGGCAGACAAGGGAAATATGGGATAGTATCAAGTCCAAAGAAGAAACAAATAAGTTAGCATATAAAAGCGGCACACCTGAGGACTGGGATAAATTCAGAGTCCAGCAGATGAGGACAAAGGTCTTAATTATGAAATGGAAAAAAGGCTTATGAGAGAAAGCTGGCAGGGTACATAAAAGCTGACTGTAAAACCTTTTATAGATACCTGAAAAGAAAAAGATTGGTCAGGACAAATGTCGGTCCTTTACAGTCAGAAACAGCTGAATTGATCATAGCAAACAAAGACATGGTATACCAATTAAATAACTGCTCTGTTTCTGTCTTCATTAAGGAGGACATAAATAATCTTCCGGAAAACGTAAGGAATCGAGGGTCTAGTGAGATTGAGGAACTGAGGGAAATACATGCTAGTAGTGAAGTGGTGTTAGGTAAATTGAAGGGATTAAAGGAAGATAAATCCCCATGGCCAGATGGTCTGCATCCCCGAGTGCTTAAGGAAGTAGTCAAAGAAATAGTGGATGCATTAGTGATATTTTCTCAAAACTCCTTAGATTCTGGATTAGGTCATGAGGATTGGAGGGTGGCGAATAGAAACCCGCATTTTAAAAAAGGAAGGACAGAGAGACCGTGGAATTATAGACCGGTTAGTCTGACATCGGTGGTGGGGAAAGCGCTAGAGTCGGTAATCAAAGATGGGACATCAGCGCATATGGAAAGAGGCGGAAAGAAGGCTCAGTGCCTTTTCAGAATGGCAGGGAGTGACTAGTGGGGGAACGCAAGGCTCAGTGCTGAGGCCACAGTTGTTTACAATATATATTAATGATTTAGACGAGGGAATTAAATGCAGCTTAAGCCTGCGCGTGACACGAAGCTGGGCGGCGGTGTTAGCTGTGAGGAGGATGCTAACGGGATTCAGGGTGATTTGGATAGGTTAGGTGAATGGGCAAATTCAGGGCAGATGAAATTTAATGTGGATAAATGCGAGGTTCTTCACGTTGAATGCAAGAAGAGGAAAAGAGATTATCTGAACGGTGGCCCATTTGGAGAAGAGGAGTTGTAACGAGACCTTGGTGTCATTGTACACCAGTCATTGAAGGTGGGCATGCAGGTACAGCAGGCGGTGAAAAAGGTAAATGGTATTTAGGCATTCATAGCAAAAGGATTTGAGTACAGGAGCAGGGAGGTTCTACTGCTGTTGTAGAAGGCCTTGGTGAGACCGCACCTAAAATATTGTGTGCAGTTCTGGTCCCATAATCTGAGGAAATACATTTTTCCATAGAGGGAGTACAGGGACGGTTCACCAGATTTATTTCTGGGATAGCAGGACTTCATATGAAGAAAGTCTGGGTCGACAAGTCTTATACTCTCTGGAATTTAGAAATTAAGGGGGGACCTTATTGAAATGTATAAAATTCTAAAGGGATTGGACAGGCTAAATGAAGGAAGATTTTTTTCCGATGTTGGGGCAATCCAGAACGACGGGTCACAGTTTATGGATAAAGAGGAAGCCTTTTAGGACCGAGATGAGGAAAAACCTCTTCAGACAGAGAGTGGTGAATGTGTGGAATTCTCTGCCACAGGAAACAATTGAGGCCGGTTCATTGGCTATACTTAAGAGGAAGTTAGATATGACCCTTGTGGCTAAAGGGCTCAGGGGCTATGGAGAGAACGCAGGTAAAGGGTTCTGAGTTGCATGATCAGCCATGATCATACTGAATGGCGGTGCAGGATCGAAGGGACGAATGCATCTATTTTCTCTGTTCCCTTCCCAGATTGGTTGTAAATGAATGTCCAGCTGTGTGTCAATTAGTTTCTCAATTTTGTGTCAATTTACAGACACAGCACGAATCCGTGGAGAGCAGATTACTGGGAATATTAGGTACACGACTAATCTGCTTTTGAATCTCTTCTCTGACTGTCTGCAAATAAAGGGTTAACAGCACCTGTCATTCCGTAGAACCTAATTACGCGAGTGTCCTTGGGGATTGTCGACGTCACCGCGGAGGTGTGGCTGCTGCCTAACTGTTCTCTTGATATGACCCCCTTTCGACGCCAGTCTGAGTCAGAGACGCTACTCTACGCTATCAGAGACAAGCGGGCTCCAGGTAGAGAGAAGACAGAGGCTGGATCGGCTACAGGGATCTGGAGTCTTCCGGAAATGGATCAGCAAAATACATCACGTAACGCTGCAGCATTTTTAAGGAATATTGACCGGGCGTATCCATATCTGGATAAAAATCCTAAAGGAATACCGTTGGATTTTCGAATCTATCAGGCGCTTAGTACCGTGAAAATGATATATTATCCTATACTCGCCATTGTAGCTGTCCCTGGTAAGAGTCTCGTCTCTTCCTCATGAATAACGTTGAAAAATATAAGTCAGCTTCTCTTTCATACCTGCCCTCTAACGACGCGCTAATTGCATGGCAGGAATCACAAACCGGTACCGCTTCAGCAACACTGACTGAGTGAATTACGGAAGTTCCCTCTCCAGCTTTGGGGCTGTCAGCGTCCCGGTTACTTTTCTGTCAGGCAAACGTTATCTGTGTCTCTATTCCTGTCAAACACTGCCACCAAGTGACCGCCCATGCACCTTCACTCTCAGAGAAGAAAGTTCGAGCGCACACAACCTCTCCGTACTGTGGGCACTCTCCAATCCGGCCAGTATTCCGGTAAATTACAGCTGCACCCTCTCTGAAACTTACACATGCTTCCGGTACTTTATGCTGGTTTGCAGCAGCAGCAGCAGCAGGCTAACAAGAAGGCAAATGGGATATTGGCCGTCATTGCGAGATGCGGGAATTTAAGAACAGGCGGCACAAGGTACTGGTGAGGCGGCAACTGGTGTACTGCGCCCGAGACTTAGTCTCCTGACTTGAGAAGCGATTTACGGGCGTTGTCGTCGTTTCCCTATTTTGATTCTAGACATGAGGAGGAGAGACTATACGGAAAGTTTGAGTCGCCTCGGACTGCACACACTGGAATTCAGAAGGATCAGAGACGATCATTTTAGCAACATGTAAAATACTAAGGTAGTAGATAAGACACGGACAGGAAGGTCCTTTCCACAGGCAGGTGAGACCAGAGCTCGGGGACACAGGCTGCCTTTTCTCGGGAGTGAATCTCGGACGGAGATGAATTCGCCCATTTGGCTACTAATTCTTCTGCTCTAATTTTCCCTCGTGTTTACAGATGAAGGAAGTTGAATTTCCATTGCCGTGATACTTGGCACTTAATCACTAATCCTTCTCCTGGATACATCCCAGTCATCCATTGATATTACTGCGTAGCCCACAGGGCTCCAGAGTTGAATTCGGACATTCGAGCACCGAGGTCTCTCCGCCATTCCATCACAGCTGATTTATTGCCCCTCTCAATCACCTTCTGGCGGCCATTCTCCATATCCATTGGCGCCCCGACAAATCAGGGGCATATCACTCTCTGCTGCAAATGTTGGCAACGAACTGACTCCCTTAGCCGTCTGTGCCGAGAAAGTCCACGTATTCAGCAGATTCAGTCTGAACAAATTTCCATCTACCACTGTTGTAAAGTGATGTCGTTCTATTGGAAATATTCATCCTCCAGTTGAAGACTCCACATCTACGGAAGCAATCCTCTCCACGTCCACGAAATCCGACTTTGCAATATTCGATATGTTTCAATGAGATTCCACTAATTGTTCTGAACTTCCTCACTACGCATTTCATAAAAGCTGTCCATAATCTCCTTAGTAGAAACATTGCTTCAATGTCCATCTCTGTTCTCGGAAATGCAATCGATTAAAATAGTTGATTTTAGAGAATCTTTCCATCCAAGACTGTGTTAATGGTCTTTATTTCCCTCCGCACAGTGAACTTGGTGACAATCGTCATCCTGTCGCGGGGAAAATGCGGTCTCTCCAAAGGTGTCACACGGTACCTGGTCGCCATGGTAGCAGCTGATCAACTGGTCGTTCTCTTCGATCTGGTATTGAACAAGATTCCGATGAGTTACATGCCAGTGGAGGTTTTCCTCTGGTCGGATCGTGTTCGGGTGTGTAATATTCACGCAGTCATGCTCTACACCGTCACGGACTGTTCTGTCTGGTACACCGTCACTTTCACCTTTGATCGATTTGTCGCCATTTGCTTTCAGAAGCTAAAACGAAAATACTGCACCGGGAGAGCGGCGGCTCTGGTTTTGGGGACGGTGACAGTGCTGAGCTGCCTGAAGAACATTTCCTGGTACTTTCTGCTCGATGGGGCATATGCGATGTCACTTTGGTTCATGCTCTGTTTACGTTCTTTCCGTATTCTCCTATCACTGGAGACAACATTTCTGCTGATTCATTCACTCCTCACCCCAATATTTCCCTTTCTCCTGATTCTCCTGTTAAACAGTTTAACTATCAGGCACGTCTCAGTGGTCAGCCGGGCCCGGAGGAGACTCCGTGGTTCGCGCGATGGCGAGACGCACGCCGACCCGGAGATGAAGAACCGCAGGCAATCGCTCCTGTTACTGCTGGTGATGTCGGGGAATTTCATCCTGCTGTGGGCACTGCTGACGGTGTATTCCGTATGGGATAAAGTGGCTGTTTACATTACCGTTTATCCCCCGAATAGTCCGCGTGAACTCGGTTACATGCTTCAACTCCTGAGCTGCTGTACCAACACTGCTCTTTACGCCGTGGCCCAGACCAAGTTTAGGCTGCAGTTCAAGGAGACGGTGAAATCTCCCTACTGTCTCATAATAAAGTTCACTCGGCGTTGTCAGGAGAAAATTAATCCACAGTGACTCCCCGAAATAACCCATGTGCAATCCACTGCGGCTGTTGCCAGACGCGATTAGCTCCCGCACTTCATCCCTCCAGCACCAACAGGAAAAAGCAGTGTCCCAGTCTGCCTGCACTCTGCTCTTTCCAGATTAATTTCCTCACGGGTTCCCTGTAATGTCTCTCTCAGTTCCACCAAGTGAGTGATTCTACCCTTATTTGCATGCGACGCCTTAACATCACCATCACGATACAACTGTTACATACGGTAACAACTGTTACGATACATCACGAATACTACCGTATTCCGTGAGTCCCGAATGCCTGCTCAGGTATGCCCGATGCAGCTCCTTCTCTTGCCACTAGCGAGGGATGTTTGTACCAGGAGCTCCTGCCTTTCAACCGTTCAAGAAGACTGGTTATCCTGAACAGAGTTAAAGTCTCGGCTTTCAGCAATAGAACACACCTGGAGTCTGATTTTGCTATTAACAATCACTATTTTGTTAGTAACTATGTAATATAGTAATTTAAACCAGGTAAACCAAGGGTTACCAGTGTTATGCATATATAGGTGTGTAAAAAAATAAAGTTCCCAAACTTATTCAAGATCAGGTGGCAAGTGTTACAGTCTTACGATTGTGTGTAAGAAATTTCTGTTTAGTTTCAATGCACATACATTGAAGTAAGGGAGATGAATTTGTAATCCAAACAAACAGGTGACGTCGATATTCTCGTTGTTCTCTGAATCCCCACACGAAACATCACTAACAGTAGCTAATCACAAGTCTGACGTCTTCAAGGGTTCCACCATCCAGGCAAGGGTGGACACGCCGTTATATTCCTCAAGGTTACCACAATCGCACTCGTGATAGCTACACCTCCGTATCCATGACCTACGAATTATCTCCAACAGTGGTTTTCCACAAGGGGTGCCTTTCTTCAGTGAACTACCACGCCCAGACAAAGGAAAACACATACCTGGTATCCACAAAACGTTTCCCCTCCCCAGAGAAACCCCTCCTGCGGATTAACACTGTGACAAGCACACTTTCCTATCCGAATGGAAAGGAACTCATCCTCACTGGCTGCTTGGAGACAGAGTCCAAACAGTGATCTCCTTGTCACAAGGTTTCCTCAATTTGAAACCTTCCCCTCTTCTCCTCTCTGCAACCTTCTTCTACTTCCTGCGACTTGTGAGAGTCATTCATTGATACACTGGATCGATCTCAACTTAACCATTTCGGCGACTGAATGTTTACACCAGCGTCATACTCACTGGTGTCTCGGATTGAACAAATTGATCTAGACTCTGACATTCTGTCTCTATGTCATTGTATATGCGAAAACAAGGCACAGGAAAATGTAAACATTCATGTTCCACCAAATGACGCCATCTCACTCACTATAGCAATGTAGCAAATTTTAGAGTCTGCAGAAATCCAGGTGTATCTCAACGTCAATCTTAATTCTCTCGGCCTCTTTGAAGTGACAGTCCACAGAAAGAATGAACCCGGGGGGTATATAACTGTTAAAACACCTGCCCGTGCACAGGTAATTCAGTAACTCTGCTGTTTGTAGATTTGTAGATTTTTATGCAGCCAGTAGGTGGCAGATTCTGATGGAGAGATTTTATGTTGTAACTCAGGAATCTCATTTTCATCACAACGCATAAAGAACAGTCCATAGTTAATGTCCGACAGTGAATCCTCTGGGATTTGTGATATATATAAAACAGATTAGGATGTCTGCAAATAAGGGAATTGAAAATCTTGCAGATGACACAAAATAATTTATTTGCAAACATATACAAAGCGTCGGGCAATGTTCCTGCGGTAGGTTCAAATGCCCTCGAAAGGGCAAGACGTTTACACAGAGAGTAGTGCGTACATGGGATGCACTTCATTTTGTGGTGTTCGAGGCATAAGGATAAGTGGCCTTTAAAAGATACCGAGGAATACAGTGGTCGATAGAGAAAATTGAAGGTTATGCTCATTCTACAAGCAGAAATGATGAGTTAGCAATTATCGAAAAACAGAAAGTCTACAACACATTACAGGAACTTCGGACCACAATTTTTGCCGAGCTTTACTTTATTAATTTATTATTTACATTATTAATTAGCTAGTGTTACCAATAAGTCTCTATTTTTTTAAGCTTCATGTGACTATCCAGGAGTATCTTAAAAACCCTGTCGTATCTATCTTCACCACCGTCAGCGGCAGGTCATTACACGTAAGCACCAATCCCTACCTGGAAAATGTAACCTGACATCTCCACTACCACCTACCAGCAGCTTAATACAGTGCCCTCTCCTGATAGCCATTTCAACCCTGGGATAAAGTCTCTGACTATCCAGATGATCAATGTATCTCATCATCTTATACAGCTCTATGAGGTCAACACTTATCCTCCGTCACTCCAAGGAGAAAACACCTGTTCTCGTAAGGCATGCAACCCAATTCAGGCAACACACATGTAAATCTGCTCTACACCCTATCTATGTTTTCCACATCCTTCTTGTAGAGAGGGGTCTAAGTCTGAGCACAGTACTACAAGTGGGGTTGACCAGGGTCCAGTATAGCTGCAATTAAACCTCTCGCCTCTTGAACACAATCCCACGACTGATGAAGGCGAAAGCTCCATACGCCTTCTTGACAACAGAGTCAACGTGCGCAGCTACATTGAGCGTCCTATGGACTCGGACCACAGGATCCTTCCGAACCTTGAAACTGCCAAGAATCTTGCCAATAATACTATATTCTGCCATTATATTTGAGCTAACAAAACGAACCACTTCACACATATCTGGGTTGAACACCATCTCCCACTACTCTGCCCAGGTTTCCATCCAATCTATGTCCCGCTGGAACTTCTGACAGATCTCCACACTATCCAAAATACTCCAACCTTTGTGTCATCAGTAAGTTTACTAACCCATACTTCCAGTTTACCGACATGCACGCAGTATATCACCCGTCTACAAACTGTCTTTGCCTTCGGTGTGCAAGCCAGTTCTGGATCCTCAAAGCAATGTCCCCATGGATCCCATCCCTCCGTACTTTCTCAACAAGCCATTGATTGGGTACCTTTTTAAATGCCTTGCGGAAATCCATATACACGACACCTACTTCTCTTCCTTCACCTCCATGTTTAGTTAAATCCTCGAAACATTCTATTACTGATGTAATGTATGACCTGCCCTGGTCAAAGTCATGCTGACTACTCCTAATCATATTATACCTTTCCAAATGTTCATAAATCCTGCCTCTCACGATCGTCTTCATTAACTTACCAACCACTGAAGTAAGTCTCAATGGTCTGTAATTTTCTGCGCTATCTGTACCCACTTTCTTGAATAATGTAACAACATCCGCAAGCCGCCAGTCCTCCGGAATCTGTCGCGCCGCAATTGATGATGCAAAAATCATCGTCAGAGGCTCAGCAATCTCCACCCTTGTCTCCTGCAGTTACCTGGGATACGTCTCATCCGGTCCCGGCGACTGATCCAACCTGATACTTTCTAAAACTCCAGCGCCATCTTTCCTAAGGTGAACCGCACTAAGATCTTTGAAGTTTCTGCTCCATGTGATCGTTCCGTACGAGATGAAGGCAGCTGCAGTGAGCGCAGGTGAGATAGGAATCTGGTGGTTCAGAACACCTGGTCTTGTGTGATGCGCTGACTGTTTGGGTGAAAGGCAGCTGAAAAAACAAAACAGAAAACAATGTCGCCAGTTTTGGACGAAGAGCGCCATTTTTCGGCTTGATGTTATGCTACTACAGGGTCCTCTGTATTGTAATTCCATTTGCCTCCGTTTCCTCAATAAGTGAAAGCTTTACCACTGCTGACCCTGCAGGACTCTAGTAAACGTAAACTTCTCTACCTCGTCTTGCAGCAACTCATTCCACCTATCACACTTTATCCGAGTACAAGCATATGTCCCTCAACATGAACTGCTGTAATTTGAGGTTAACCTGTCCGAACCACAGCAAATAACGATGAGGCATCTTATGCAAGCTCCCAGATTTTTAACAGGTCTCGATAAAGTCAAAGTCAAGTGAAAATATATTTATTATCGAAGTACGTATATGACACCGCAAGTGGCCTTGAGATTTATTAAACTACGGGTAATTGCGGGGAAATACACCATAAATTCGTGAATAACCATACAAAACCTGAGACTGTGAAAGGAAAATTAAAAATTCGTGCAAATAAAAACATTATACCAAGAAGATTCGTTGCATGTCCCTGCAAGTGAGGCTGACGTCTCTACAATCAGTTTAGCGACCTAATGAGTGAAATTCCGCGGGTTCGAATTGGTCGGTGGATCTCCAGGAGTTCGTCCAGTTTTCTTCCTGCGCGGTGCCAATTTCAGTGAACTGTCTTCTTTTATTCCTTTAGCTTTCTGCTCAATGACACCCCCTAGTGTCCTGCTGCTCTCTGTGCAAGTCAACGCTGTGCCATCAGAGCGTTCCCACAACATATAAACATATTTTCCCTCAGTAAACATATTTAAGAAAAGGTTGGATAGATTTTTTTCATATTAGTGGAGGTTATGGAGAAAAGACATGTAGGTGTAGATGAGTCCATGGTGAGATCAGCCAAGATCATGTTGAATGTCGATGCAGCCGCCGATACTGGATTACGATGTAAGAGTCAATAGTTCATGGTCAGTTGGCTGATAACGGCATAATATTCACGTTTTATAAAACAAATGATCTGGAATCGTCTTTGAATCCGTGATAATATCAGCTGACTCGACCCGCTCTAAAAAAATAATTCATCAAAATAAAACTGACAGTGGTCCGGGAGAGTCAGGGATATGGTGAGAAAAGCGAGGGTCACGTCAGCGGGGAGATGCATTGCCCTTCTGAAACGCTGTTTGGGAGCGAAAGCTCCCTCTTCCCTTTTTCACCTGGACTCTTGTCGATGGAATTTATCATCGGAAATGACGCCTGACCGAGCATAACGTTTGTCAATTGATCGTCTGCTTACGTCATAGAAAACTAATCGTCTACTTTGGTTAGTAATAGCAATTGCCAGGACTTATGTATCAAGCGGTGCAGCGGGAGCCCTTCGGCCCCATTCCTCTTTGCTAGTAAAATCAAGGTTTTTTTTCAGTGGAGCGTCATAATCTTCCATTGGTTAACTTTACCTTCATTTCTCTCGGTAATGATCTTATTTAGGATTAGTGGTGTGTACTTCATATTACAATTATATGCTCTCCCGTGGAGCGTTGAATCCCGTTTTCGATGATGATGATGATATGACCTCATCCGTCTTGTCTGTCTACTCTATGGATTGCTTAAGCCCCCGTTATTTTTCATTTTTTTTTCTCCGTGCTTTTTCAAGGTATTATAATATTAATATCGAAACATCGAATTAATTTTGCTTTATGTTCACTTTTGAAATCAGATTGGCAGATGTTCTTCAGCCTTCCAACAAAAAATTTCCTTTTATCACACAAAACATACAGAAGTCTGTAAGTGAAAAATCAACAGAAATATGCCGGATTGAAAGAGCAAATTGAAAGAGTTTGGAACACGAATAAGGCATTCGCTGTTCCGAAAGTAATATCTACAACTGGTATCATCGGAAATACATTACAGAATAACAATACACAATTAGGCCTAGGCAGCAATATCTAGGTAAATATTAAGAAAGCTACAATGCCAAGTACCAACAGTACATACGTCCACAGCAATTGAGAAATGAGCGGTGCAGCCGCCAAAACTGGATTAACATTCAAGAAATAATGATTCATTGTCAGCTGACTGATAACGGCATATTATTCTGCCTTTTATTAAGCAAATGATTTGGGAACGTCTTTGAGTCGGAGACATAATCAGCTAATTGGATCTGCTGTTAAGAAAATGATTCTTTAAAAACAAATCTTCGAATGGACCAATTGAGTTTAAGAGCCGAGAGGTAATGTAGCAGCTGTATAGGACTCTGGTCAAACAACACTTGGAGTACTGTGCACATTTCTGTTTTCATCACTAGAGGAAGGACATGGAAACCATAGAAAGGGTGCTGAGCAGAATTACAAGAATGTTGCCTGGTTTGGGGAACATGCCTATGAGAATAGTTTGAATGAACATCTTGGAGCAACGGAGGATGAGAGGTGACCTGATAGAGGTGTGCAAGATAATGAGATGCATTACTCGGGTGGACAGTCAGAGCCGTTTTCCCCGGGCTGCAATGACAAGCACGAGAAGGCGCAGTTTTAATGCGGTTTGAAGTAGTTACAGAGGAGATGCTGGGGTAAGTTTTTTTTTTCTGTTCATGTGTCTGCCTTTGGCCATCCTTCTATCGGTGTCCTGTGATGATATCTTCAAGATAATTGCACGAACTGCACCTGGACCTTTGATGTCTCTGCTTCACGTAATCGCTCCGTCAGACATGAAGGCAAGCACAGTCAGCGCACGTGAGACATGATTTTTTTGGATCAGGACACCCGGTCGTGTGTTTTGCGGTGACTGGGTGGCTGGACGGCAGCTTCCCAATCAGAAGTCAATGTCGCTGTTTTTTTGTTATAGAGCGCCCTCTGTTGGTTTGGATTTACAGTACGAAGGGAGCCTGTGTACTTTACTTCTATTTGCATCCGTTTACTCAATACATCCTTGAAGCGATACCATCTGTGTAGCTGCCCGAATGTGGTAAACGTACCCTATTATACTACTTCTTCCAACAACTCATTCCGTGTGGCTAACTTCATTTGAGCGTAAACAGATGTCCCTCAGAATGAAATTCTATAATTTGGGGTTTATCCCTCCTATCCACGGAAAATAACGATGATGCTTCTCATGTATTCTCCGGAGATTTTACAGTTCTCGATGCAGTCAAAGTCCCAATCAAGATAAATTTATTATCGAAGTACGTATGTGACAACAGAGATAAACTTGATACTTATTTACTTGCAGGCATTTAGAGAGACAGGTGTATGGTTAGGGTTACTGGTTAGTAGTCTATTCTGTCACAGCACCATCACATTCGGGCGAATAATCCCGTCGCGGTCGTGACTGTCTCCGTTCCACAAGTTGCTGTGGCAGGGTTGTTCCTATTGCGGCCGCAGGGCGGCACTCTACACGAGAATATGGCTTTAGGTTTGACAAGTCTCAGCTGCAGGGTCGCAAAGCAAAGCGTTTGCGTGCCCGGTTAATCCCATTCTCGAAATCTAACGAGCAGCCAAATGGTTCGTTGCCATATAACAAGTTCTGCTTCGCTTAGTTCGCTGCATTCTGGAGAATTCCGTGCTATACGCTTTCAATGTTCACTACAATCGTCATCCCTGCCGAATTTCTGGCATGATTATAATTTGCATGACGGGAGTAATGAAGTTATTTATCGGAGTTTGCAATTTAGACCGAAGCGTCTTTTTCAGTAACGCACTAGTATACGATGCTGCCATCTAGACATCTCAAACAATAAACTTTCGGGCCTTGAGGTCAGCGTCTGTAATACATATTCTACAACTCTGCTATTAGTAATTTATGAATGACACGGAATGTCGCACTTGGGACCACCATATACGAAGTAATTCTGTCTTTCTGCTGAACATAATCCGTACCTCCCTGCTTATATACCCCTCTGCGCCTCCCAAAGCGGTACGATGACTCAATGTGAGATATTGAAGTTACATCGTCATGTCCCCGTTGTCGTTCCCGCTCCCGCTGTCCTTCTGAACTTGGAATGGGGCCCGACCTTTCGAATAACATCCGGATCGGCAAATGAATTGATCCATACACCATTGAAACTCAAAGCTTCCAGTGTCGCTACTCAGTGACGTATGGTTGAGGGGCGGAGCTTTGTCCGTTCACCCTGACAAGGCATTCAAAAGGTGGTTCATTCCGAACGCCCTTCCGCTTGGAGGAAACTGTCTGAGTTGAAAGATGTTCGTGTTATTGGAGCTGCTAATCTGGTTTCACGGTAAAGGACAGCTTCAATTTCCGAGTAGTTTAAGCAACCAATTCTGCATTACCCTTTCTGTGCTCCGTTAATTCTTGAAATATTTAATTTTCCAACGCTCTCTCGCTTTTCTTTCTCACTTTTTTCATCGTTGCGCCGGTTTGCAATTTAGTTTTCAACTTTGTCCATCCAATTATATTTATTTTATTCTATTCTCTCACTCTCTCTGTACCTTTCCCATTTTTTTTTCTCTTTTCCCCAGATGTCTCTGCTTCCCGCATTTATCCTCTGCTTCCTTTCTCCATGATCCGAGAGTACATCCCTACTGACGTCATACTCCGCTCCTCTATTCCCCAGCCGCGAACTCACAAACTATCCGGCAGTCTCCACCGGCTTTTTCCGGATCTCTGGGGAACACGATGGCGCTATCCTGCAACGTGGAGGGCAGCAGCACTTATAACGTGTACTGGTACCGCCAGTACCCGGGGCAGGGGCCGCAGTTCATGTTCTACAGCTACGGAGCTAACTTTAGGAATCCAGACGGGGAAGTTGATGGATTTACCCTGCAGGCGCTTAAAGATAACGAGAACAAACTGGTGACCAACAGCCTGAGGGTGAATCACTCGGCCGTGTATTTCTGCGCCTGGAGTCTACACAGTTACGCGTCGAGAGGGGAGAGCTCGACAAAAACCCGAGACTGCCTGTAAAAGGCCTGACTGAGCAAGCACACTTGGCTCTGTGGTCGCGTCTTGTCTACCTTTGCATTTGACAGAGGAAACGTGATGCAGACTGGAAGCAGAAGGGTTTTGTAACAACGGTGAGAGAGCAGGTGCCCAATCTTCTGGCAAGATGCCAGCTCTTACACCAGCACTGTGACGTCACGCACAGTCAGCACTCTCCAACAAGCCCCGTACTGACAACGATTTACCTGAGTATGAGGCGGAATCGAGACCATGAGATTTAATTGCACAGACGCTCTTTTGATTCTGCCCTGTCACAAACTTTCCGTTACCTGCTGTTTTCCAAAAGAGACGCTCTTCCTGCCTTTAGAAATGGAACACTTATTTTTTTCCGGAACACCGGATTTTCTTTCATTCTTTTATTTGTTTGCTTTCGATCGCCTTTACAATTAAAATTACCCCGTGAATTTCGCTGCCCATAATTCCATGCTAAAATTATTTCATCTCATAGGAGACGTTACTCCGTCCTTCTGCCATCGACGCTGAGAAAGGAGAAACGGTGTCCCTTTCCTTGTCGAGGGCATTGAGTGTAAGGTGAAAGAAGTCGTAATGAATTGAAGGTGGATTAGACCAGAACCGTAATATTGCACACAGCTTGGACAGGAATGGTGTTGCGACAATAGGAAGAGAGGAGGAGATATTCATAGGAGTGCTTCCTGGATAGGACGACTGCAGATGAATTGAAGATGGATCGGCCGGGCTTATTTTCACAAACGGGTTTATACTATTATAAAGGTCGAATGTAATTTGTTTGACAAGGTAGTCGGTCCATAACTACAAGGGTCATTTTTGAGCTCAGAGAGGAAACACTGATGGATTGTGACCGGCACTAGATGTGAAAGGCAAGTTTATGAATGGGATGAGGAGGTCGGCTGTAAGTGGGGGGGGGGAATAAAAGCATCAGGAAAAAAAAAGATGACGGAAGGGAGAGATTGTGAATGAAGAGAGGAGTAGGGTGTGAGTAAAAAATCAGCTGGAGTGTGGCGATGGAGGTAAATTAGGTAGATCAGGTTAAGCCGCTGTCTGTAAGAAGTTTCCACGTCCCGCCACTCTGCTCCGCTTTCTTCCGGCAGTCTACCGAAGTACTGGTGGTTAGGTTAATTGCTGGTTGCAAAATGCGCCGGGATGAGGCGAAGGTTAATTCTGAAATGGGTGGGTGGCGCGGCTTGAAGGAGGGTATTTAAAAACAAGAGAGTATGTGAATAAGTAAGTAAGAGAATAAACAAATAAAGTAATAGATAAGTAAGTAGATAGATAATTAGGAAGTACTGACAAACACATAAGTAAATTGGACGATCTTCAAACTCTGATGGCTTCGTTACTGAGCTGAAAACCCGTCACCTCAGCATACCTCGTTTAAACAAGGCCGGGATCTGTTGTCAGGAAAGGAATAACGACCTCACCAAGCGAGACAGCCCCATCAAAACAGATGCCGAATAGACATGGCGATCTTCAGCCCCAGTGTTTCACGGTGCAACAGCGCCCCCTGCAGCCTCCGCCGTGTATGCAACCCCGAAGTTACTATTTGGCCAAAAGAAACCATTCTTCCCTCCAACTAACCGTTGAACCTCCGTGATATTTCTCCGTCCGGAGGAAACCCGACAAGATCACATTGGGAACGTGCAAACTCAGCACAGAATTCAACGTGGGCTTTTCGGGTCGGAAACTCCCTCAGCTGCGCCAATGTGTCCAATGGAAGATTGAAAGACTCAGCGGATTTCACAGCAGAGCGAACCGGCATGAAGAAGCGGACAATGTTTTCCCATCACAGTGCGGATAAACTTCTGTGATCAAGAATTGGGTCCAAGTGTTACACTCACTTAGTTCTCCGCTCCAGCGGCTGCCTGGGGTTTTTGCTCGTGGCCTCTATCTGTGTCAGTCGCCGTGCAGACTCCAGGCGCAGAAATATGTGGCCGAGTGGTTCAGCTTCAGGCGGCCTGCGCTCAGAGTGAACTCGTTGTTGTTCGGCCGGCTGGCGGTAAACCCGTCCACCTCTGTGCCCGGCGCCACGCTCGGAGCAACCACCGAGTGAAACAGGTTCTGCGGCTCCTTTCCCGGGTACTGTCTGTACCAGAACAACCGATAAATGCTGCTGCCGTCGACGGTGCAGTGAACCGTCCGGTTCCCGCCTGGAGGCTCGGACAGAGCGTCGGGAGGCTGGCGGATAACTGTCGAGGTCACGGCTCGTGATTTAAAGAACAAACGAGGGGAAAAACAAACAAACAATAAATTAATATATTCAGCAAAGGACACGGTTCTGTGCGCTCGGGAGAGGACCACACAGGTAAAGTAAAAAACCGAACGTGATAGAAAAATGTCCTGAGTGCGACAGGTAGAGATGAGATAGAGACACAGAGAAATCGATAAGGAGATATTTATGGATAGAGATAGAGAAATATGGAGGATGAGGGAAGGATGTGGCGGTGCGGAGTGTAAGGAAGCCGGGCTGGGGAAGGAGCGAGGAGGGGTAACTATTGAAAGGTGGACAGATAGATAAAGAAATGAGAAGAGGTAGTAATAGTAGAGAGAGAGAGAGAGAGAGAGAGAGAGAGAGAGAGAGAGAGAGAGAGAGAGAGAGAGAGAGAGAGAGAGAGAGAAGTATAAGAGGGACGTTCGAGAAAAATGGCGAGACACGGTCCGCGCGGAATCTGAGCTGGTAGGAACAGAGTGGGCGAGGTTGAGTGCGACGGATGGACAGGAGCGATGTGGAGCGAGCGGGAGGCAGGGAAGAAAGGAGCGGGAGAATGCAGAGAGCCAGCGGGAGCGAATGAGCGAGGCAACGCGAAGATGATTGTGGAGAAGTGCTGAAAGAGGCCAAGCGTGGAAATAATGGCAGAGCAAAGCGGGAAAATGGGGAGCCAGAGGGACAGTGGTCCATAATGATGATACTCACAGGAAAAGGAGGTGAGCGTGACGTAGAGGTAATGTGGAAAAGTGGTTAAGACAGAATGGGGAAGAAAGAAAGTAAAGATGGAAGCAGGGAACATTGGATTAGATTATTAGGCGTCGGTGCGAATATTCCTTACTGTAGAAGCAGGCCAGACACACCAGTACCAGAAGCAGCCTGAACAAAGTTTTACTTCTGGAAGAGTAGGACCAGTTCGGAGTGTGAGAACAGATACAATGACTGGGTAAGGTTCCTGTTTGACTTGCAACGCCCCGTCCCGTTTCTGTCATTGACAACCCAATCCCTCTGCCGCTGAATGACGTTGCATTCAGAGCAGAAATCGGAACTGCGCGAAGTTCCAGTGTCGATGTATGTAGATTGTTACCGCCAGAGCAGGTGTGCGGGACGGAACATGAAATGAGAAGCTGTTGCTGTCGTTGAGCGACCTGTGTGTCCATTTCTCGGGCGCAGTTTCTGCCAGTTTGTCTGCACCTCTTTGCGTAGGCAGTCAGTTCTCTTCAAGGTTTAATAAATAGACCACAGTGCAACTGGGAGTTGGACTTCCTGTCGAACTGACCCGAGAGACACAAGATGCACAACTCTCCCTCCTTCCCCGTCGTCCTCAGCACGGGCATCTCCCAGGACTGTTACGGCATCCATTGCTGTACGGTCTGCAAACACATGAACGCAAGGCCGGACACCCGGCCAATCACGTAGACAAGTTCCCCGACGTCACCAAGGGACTCCACGAGGCGTAGTGGAGGAGGAGGTGGCAGATATCGAGTCATGGGCCAGATACATAACTACGTCAAGAAGACAAGGGAAATATTTTTTTATCTAATTCAGAACTCGCAGCCTTCGTACACCCCTTCACACCGATGTCACAACAGTCCAAACAGTGAGCAGTTCCGAACTCCTGAGAGTACGCATGACATGCAAACTCATAACTCCGTTACGACCACTTAAAGCACATTATAGAGTCTAGAAAACTCATCAATGACCCTGATTTCCCATTACGCGGAAGACAGCAGCGCGTTGCACATGCGCATCAAGTCATTCTACAGTTGGAGATGGAGAGCATCCTCGCGTTCCTGCAAGGCACGGATGCTGCACGGCAGTGGACAGGGAGGCCCTAAGACTGGTAGTCTAACCTGACCCAAGAATCACTGTCAGCAGTCCTCCCCGCCATCAATGACAGTTAGACAGAAAGGTGCTGGACAATGCTTATGGACTTCCTGTCCCAATCGCAGCAAGAGAGAGGCCACGAGGCATCCACGCCATGATTACCAGCCTCAAAAACAATTCCCTTCCCCAAAGAGTGAGGCAGATCGACACTTCCATCCATTCACCCACCCCTACATCCCCCACCTCCCCGGCGCGAGCACTGCTCTCTTTTTATTACCCGTCAGTCACTGCGAATGTAAACATGAAAAAAACCTTGATAATATATCAGCTATTTTATGTATTTTTATTTATTGTTTCATAGAATCATGAACACCTGTAGCATAATACAGACACCTCGGCCCACAAAGTTGTGCTTCTAGGCTTATTTACACCTGTTCACCTGCTTCTGTCCATCATCATTGT
Organism: Hypanus sabinus; assembly: GCF_030144855.1. Classification (NCBI taxonomy): domain Eukaryota; kingdom Metazoa; phylum Chordata; class Chondrichthyes; order Myliobatiformes; family Dasyatidae; genus Hypanus; species Hypanus sabinus. Next base: position 69,493 of record NW_026781435.1, on the reverse strand, counting down.
TCTGCGCCTTATATCGGTCTGGACTTGCAATTGTTTCGTTCTCCTTTACACTTGTCTACAGGATATGACATTCCTTGACAACTCGTTCCACATTCCCACCAGCCTCTGTGTGTAAAGTGTAGCATCTCATGCCCGCCTTCAACCTTCCCCTTTCACTTTCAACCTGTGTCCATTCGCCTTATCGGCGCAACACGACAATGATCAACTCCCTCATCTCATCTTCCCGGAAATCTGTCAGCTGCGATTAGTTGAAATTAATTTGTTTTTTTAAATTATTATTTGCACGATTTGCACAACAGTTTTCGACTTAGTTATGTATTGTTTTTCATCTTGTTTATCTAAACTTTTCAGAGAATGACTGTCAGAGAGTGAACTTTCAACCGCTCATTGGGGGTCAGTTCTGTACGGATTCTTGCCGCTGGTGGGCGATCGCTGCAGGGGAATAGACCTCCGAGTCTGCCAGCTTGCACCCGCAGAGCTACTCGGTGAAGTGGTTGCTTCCCCGTTGAGCCGCTTCCCCGAATCTCACGCACAACTGCCGTGCTCCCTACCAGGCATCCGCAACACCACCGGTCTTGCTTCCGCCGTTGGGCGTTGCAGAACTTCCTACTGTTCCATCCCAATCCCGTTTAATCCTGCCAACTGAGTTTCAGTTCCTCTGGCAACTAGAAATCGGAACGGAACGAAAAGAGTGAAGAGAGATCGGAAGTTATGGGCAACAAAGGGGAGCGCGGAAGAAGGAAAGTCGGAGAAGAAATTAAGAAAGAAATGCAACATAAAGGAAATAGATAACAAACAGAATATAGATGACAAGGGAGAGAGAGAGAGAGATTAAAGAGAATTAGACTTCAATTCAAATTGATTACAAAGATAATTTAATAAAAGTGTCCTTTACGAAAAGACCTGATCATCAGCCCGTGAAAAAAGCAACATCTTCACACAAATTCCTTCCTGCAGTGAATGGAACATCCAGTAGGGGCGTGTGGAGCGATTCTCCCAACGCCGCTGTGACCTCCACTACTTCTCCGTTCGTCGTTTGATTGACAGCTGCGTGATGAGTCATGCATACGTAGGAGTGTGCGTGATTAAAGAGACAGGAAATGCAATCCCCGGGCGTTGCAGAAAGTGGAGGCAGATGCAGATGCCGGGCCACTTACAGAAGCGGATGCATGGATAGGGACGGAACTGCATAGTGGTCGATGCCTGACGGATTCACTGCTTTTGACAGTCCTTGAGATTTTACAAACTATCTGCCGTGCTGCGGTGGAAGAATGTTTGCTGCGTGTTGGTCGGAGGGCGCGTTTTAATGATATAAAGTGTGTCGGGGTTTGATTAGTCCCGTTTAGCGGCTTTAAAATTTTCATTTTCTATTCAAAGACTAGAATAAAATTATCTGTCTGTATAGGACAGAATGTTTGGAGTGATCATGCAGTAGGTTAAAGTACCAGCGCAACATTTTCAAACAAAATGCTTTCACTGCCTCCTGCTTTTGTATCAATCACCAATGCCAGAGAGTAAAGTGGTCAAAGTTCTCACTGTGTCGGATCAAAACTGAGGAAATGATTGAGAGAAACTTGCTGTGGGCAAAGTTTGACAGTACCGTCGACAGTACCTCATAATTGGGAGGCTCAACATTTATAGTTCAAAGTAAATTTAGTATCACGTTACGTCTGTGTCACCGTGTTCTACCTGCGATTTATTTCCCTTCCGGATTTCACGGAAGCACCGGGAAATACAACAGATTCAAACAAATACTACACACAGCCAAACATTAACAACAGGTGTGTAAACGAAAACAACCTGTGCAAGTACGATAGAGCAATAAATACATCAGTAACATATTAATTGACCTACACTTGTACACCGAGACTCATCTGTCCCTCAACACTGCCGAGCATTCACGGAGTAAATGTCACTCCACTCTTCAGGAAGGGAGGGAGACAGAAGAATGTTAACTAGAGACCAGTTAGTCCGACCTTAGTGCTTGGGAAGTTGTTGGCTTCGGTTACTGAGGATGAGGTCTCAATGGACTTGGAGGCGCCTGATAAAATAGGAACTAGTCAGCATGGATTCCTCAAGGGTAAGTTTTGCCTGACAACGTTGTAGGAATCCCAAAAGAATTAACAAGAAGGATAGAAAAAAGGAAAACCCGCTAATGTTGTGAATTTGGATTCTGACAAGCACGTATGGTTAAGCTTGTTGCTACGAGTCCATGGTCTTACAGGAAATATTCTAGCGTGGATGAAGTAGGGTTGGCCGGTGATAACAGGTAGGAATAAGGGGAGTCTTTACTGGCTTTAGAGGAGATTGACGGCAACAATGCAAGTAAAGAAGGGGTTAACATAAGAGAAGCGTTTGATAGCTCTGGGCCTGTAATTGGTGGTGTTTAGACGAATGAAGGGTGATCACCGAAGCCCATGGAATACTGACAGACTTTGATAGAGGGGATGTGGAGAGGATAGTTCCTATGGTGGGGCAGTCTAGGTATAGAGGACACAGATAGAGTGGATGTGGAGAGGATGTTTCCTATACTGGGGGAGTCTAGGACCAGAGGACACGGATAGAGTGGATGTGGAGAGGATGTTTCCTGCAGTGGGGGAGTCTAGTTCCAGACGACACAGATATAGTGGATGTGGAGAGGATAGTTCGTATATTGGGGGAGTCTAGGATCAGAGGACACAGATAGAATGGATGTGGAGAGGATGTTTCCTGCAGTGGGGGAGTCTACGACCAGAGGACACAGATAGAGTGCACGTGGAGAGGATGTTTCCTGTAGTGGGGGAGTCTAGTTCCAGACGACACAGATATAGTGGATGTGGAGAGGATAGTTCGTATATTGGGGGAGTCTAGTGTCAGAGGACACAGATAGAGTGGATGTGGAGAGGATGTTTCCTATAGTGGGTGAAATCTAGGACCAGAGGTCACAGACAGAGTGGATGTTGAGCGGAAGTTTCCTATAATGGGGGAAATCTAGGACCGGAGGACACAGATAGAGTGGATGTGGAGAGGATGTTTCCTGTAGTGGGGGAGTCTAGCTCCAGAGCACACAGATAGAGCGGACGTGGAGAGGATGTCTCGTATACTGCAGGATTAGAAGAGTAGAGAGAAAAGTGGAAGATGGAGTACATTTGCGGTATGTGTACGACCATCCGTTTTGGCGGAATAAATAAAATTGTAGAATATTTTCTAAATGGAGAGGAAATGCCAAAAACTGAGGTGCAAGGGGCGCTGTTCAGGGTTCATTAAAGTTTCATTTAGGTGCATTCTCTGCAGAGGGAGGCACATGCGATGATAGCATTTATTTCAAGAGTACAAGAATGTAAATTGCAGGATCTGATGTCGCGAATTCGTGAAGCGCTGGCGAGGCTTCATTTGGAGTATCGTGTGTAGTTGTCGGTACCCTGTTTTAAAAAAAAAGAACTGATGAAAATGGAGATGTTTCAAAGGAATTTCACGAAAATTATCCCAAAAATAAAAGGTTTGTCATATAAAGAGGGTTTGCTGGCTTTGGAGCTGTATTCACTGGAATTCAAAGGAATGAAGAATGATCTGATGAAAACTACCCAATGGTGAAACGCCTTGATAGAGTGAACGCGGAGAGGATGGTTCCAAAAGTGCGACAATCTCAGACCAAGGGACAGAATGTGGGTGAAGAAGATTTTCTTTAGACAGAGAGTGGCGACTTTTTTGAATTATTTAAGTCAACTGTTGATAGATTATTGATGCTTTGATGCATGAATGGATAAAGGCAGATGGCGGAAGATTGGGGCTGAAAAGGAAAATTGAATGATCCATAATGAAATGGCGGAGTAGCCGAATTCGGCTCATTTTTCAGGGTCATAGAAACATGGAAAATAGGTTTAGGGGTAGGCCTCTCGGCCTTCGAGCCTGCACCGCCATTCACTGTGACTATGCTGATCATCCAACTCAGAACCCTGTACCTGCTTTCTCTCCACACCCCCTGATCCCTTTTGCCTCAAGGTCCATATCTAACTCCCTCTTAAATATAGCCAATGAACCGGCGTCAACAGTTTCCTGTGGCAGAGAATTACACAGATTCACCACTCTCCGTGTGAAGAAATTTTTCCTCATCTCGGTTCTTAAAGGCTTCCCCTTTTATCTGTAAACTGTGACTCCTGGTTTTAGACTTCCCTAAAATCGAAGCATCATATGAAAGTCCTGACATCCCAGCAATCATTCTGGTGAAGCTTCTTTGTACTCCGTCTCTGGCAAGAATATCTTTTTCTCATATTAGGGGACCACAACTGCACACAATGCTCCAGGTGTGTCATACGGGCTTATATGAATAATAACAGACTAAATCAATCAATGAATAGGCATGAATTGTCCAATCGCTGAAAGTTAGTCCATCGGTACATAGTGTTGTGGGACCAGCTGTAATAGGGATTTGATAACACTGACGGGGGAGGATTCAGCTTTGTGCTGGAAGCGTTTCATGCAAATGAACTTCGGATGGAGGGAAGACCGATAGAAAAATTTACGAGTTCGATGTACGAAGAGGAGGCGGATGGCAAGGGGTTTCGATGGGTTGTCTGTTCTCCGAATCACTGGCAGGTTTTAGTCTGAGGCGGCCGTAGACGTGCGCCGCCGGGCGAGACTCGGTGCGCAGAAGAAGGTCGCCGAGTCCGTCTCCTCGCAGCTGCTGAGCTGCAGAGTGAAGCGGTTCTGTGCAGCTTCGAGCCTGGTGGCGAACCGAAGTTTAAAGGGTTCGTCGTATGACCCGAACTCGTTGCAGACCCACTCCAGACTCGTACCGACTTGGTGCAGCTGCCCATGCTGCCTCCCTCCAAACTGCACTGAAAACTAAACTGCTCTCCAGGCCGAATAGAAGCCGCGGTAGGGAACTGGCCCACTGTTGGTGATGCCGACAGACCTGGATTAATATACAAGAGAAAGGAATTCATGGTCAGGTGAATGATAGAGGCATAATATGCCGCGATTTAAAATATGATTTGGGGCCGTCCTTGAATCGGCCGGTTCGACTCGGTGTGAGAAAATAATTAATCAAACAAAAAACTCACAATTATGCAAGAGTTTCAGGAATAAAGCCAGGCAGACAAGAGGCACGTCTGGAGGTAAACACATCGCTATTCGGCAGCGCTGTTCGATTGCAAATGCGCCCTGCTCGATTCTTCACCTGAGCTCTGCCGGTCGAAGGTGTTCCCGGAAATGACGCCGAGACTGTCCGTACCACAATTGCCAATTGATCTCCTCCTTACGACATCATTGTCTGATCCTAAACTCAGGACGGAAATGGCAATTGCAGAGTCATGTTCCTGGCGGTGCAGATGCAGCCTCTCGGAACCGGACCTCTCCGCAGGCCAACTCTCCTACCGAAGCCCGTCGAATCAGCCTGAGTTTCGCGCGTTTTCCGCAAAACCTTCCCCTTTCCATGTACCGGCCCAAATGTCATTCCGATGCTGTTAATTTTATGTGCGCCTCCCACCGATTTTATTACTCTTTGTAAAAACCGATTATTTTGAAGTCCCATCAACACCACTCAGCTTCAACGCAGATCTACGACCTTTAGATTGATGGACATGATTTGTGTACGATACGTTTCTGTGGAATCCATTAAGTTGTTCTTGCTTGTTCAGTGTTTAATATTTTTTCCGGACCGATATGAAAATAAACCATGGTAAAATGGTGAATAAAAGAATCAACCAATGAACCACGTTCTCAAGTGCATTTCCGTTCAGAATTTGTGCGTAAGAGGGCGCTGTTGCCACACAGAATTCATAAGAGACTGTACCCCGAGCGGGAAACGGCAGTCCATTCTGCCCATCGAAACGTACTAATATCAGTTCAAGTGAAGGAATCATGAAGCCTAACTTGGCCCCACTATCACAATTCTCATTTCTCTCTGACCATCCCTCCGTTCACCTCCCTCTGGTGCTCCTCCCCCTTTACTTTCTTCTGTCCTCACCTACCAGACTCCTCATTGTCCAACCCTGTATGACCTTCAACAATCAATCTTCTAATTTTTATTTCACACAAAGCTTTTACGAGATGGGGTTGTTATCTCTGTGCCGAATACACCCCCTTTCACCACCTACTGGTTGTGGGCGGAGTTTGATTACCTCTACCAATGAGAGATTTTGGGCGGAACTACTTGATGCAGCAGCGCAGGATGACCCGTCAATCATCGAGAGGGGGCGTGTATACTGAATCCTGGTGTATAGTCGGCCGGGCAATATAAACTAGTTTGAAGGCCCGTTCCCCTCCTCGCCGCTATCAATAGTAAGTGGGAAACATCCAGATATTCATGTTTCTCATACTGGGGATGATGGCTTTAATTCATGATGAGTGTTTCATGAAGCGGAGCTGTTTTCATTCACGTTTCTGCACTTTAACTTTCTCACGGTCACTCACTATCGCTCTGAGCTTTCCGTCCTTATGTTTTTATATATTCTATCGCCAATTTCTTCTCTTTTCTCTCATCCAGTTTATCTGTCCCTACCGGTTTTCCATGTTCACTCATCGCTTGCAATTGCATAACTTCGCTCAGCTCTATAACTTTCTCTCTTTATTTTTAACCGTTTCCACCGGCAGCCCTTCCTCTGTCATCCTTCTTTCCGCCGGTATGTTCATCTGTCCGTCTCCATTTACTTCCACCTTCCGTTTATCTCTTAGTGCGCCTGCGCAGGGGTTTATGTTCTAAATATCTTTATCTATCTTCGTGTCTGTTTGTCTGTCTCCTCATCGAAGTGCTCGCCAGTATATTCATCTATCTGTCTATCTATCCGTGTCGCTCTGGCGATCGATGTATTTAAGTATGTATATATGTATCTTTCTGTTTGTCTTGCATGTTTGAATGCTATCTATCTATCTATCTATCTATCTATCTATCTATCTATCTATCTATCTATCTATCTATCTATCTATCTATCTATCTATCTATCTATCTATCTATCTATCTATCTATCTATCTATCTATCTATCTATCTATCATTCAGGTACGTTAATTGGAATTCATTTTGATTGTTAATTTTAACATTTCTAGGGGCACACAGTGAATTAGTTCTTCAAAAACTCCGATTCCTCGCCGTACACGAACGGGACTCGGTGATGATATCCTGCTTTGTGCCACATACCCACCCCAGGACCGATTGGTATCGACAGGCTCCCAACCAGGAGCTGGAGCTCCTGATCACCGCCTATAGGAATAACGCCCCGGAGATATCCGAAGGATTCAGGAACAGACTGTCAGCAGTCAGGGGGTCAGACGATTCCTACCATCTTAACCTGACTGGGCTGCTCCCCGGGGACACGGCTGTGTATTTCTGCGCAAGGGACCGCACCACAGCAGTGCCTGCAGCCTGACATATACTGCAATACCTATCGCCAAACATAACCGCCAAGTCCCTTTCCCACACTTTCCTCCCATCTCTCCTCATCTCGTCAGTGGCAACAGTTTCATAACCGTGGTACATTCAGAGGAATCCTTGACTCTGGAAATTTCTGGCAGCCAAATTGTCCCAGTGGACTCCGTAGCGACTTAATTGACGCTTTGTAACCCATTAACAGTATAATGTCAGCTACTGTAGATGTAGAAATCTAATTATCCATTTGTCTACCTTATCTATCTGTCCGTCTGTCTATCTATCTTTCCATCGGTTTATCTTTCTATCTGTCTTTCTGCTTCTATGTCTTTCTATCTAATCTTTCTGTCCGTCTATCTGTCTGACTGACTGCTTATCTTTCTCAATATCTATCTATCTATCTATCTATATTTATTTATTTATTTATTTATTTATCTATTTATTTTGTGTGTGTGTGTGTGTGTGTGTGTGTGTGAGTCTGTGTGTGTTTGTTTATCTGTGTGTGCACTGCCCTTGTATTAGAACTGAAGAAACAAACTCGTTGTTCATCTGGAGCGACATCACCAGCTTTGCCTGGGCTCATCAGTTCTCCTATTTGTATTCCATAAGATTGAGAGCAGGAAAAGTCTCACGGAAATGTCCGAACACACTCTGCCTCGTATCCTTCTGGTAAATGTTCTACATTTCTGCGATGAGTGCCAACATCGGGGCGACATGATTCTTTTGCGGAAGCTCCGACGAGTCTCTCCTTTCGCTCAAAAACTGCGAAGCACAGGTGCAACCTCGCGCCGAATACTTACAACTACGGAATTAAGCTGCGTGTGTTGCATCTGTATTTTTGCGGAAAAACTAACGGTTTCCGATTTTCACAATGTAATTTACCGCTTCATGTAGGAACGTACAGCACAGGAACAGGAACTTCGGCCCACAACGCTGAGACTCACCCGCTAAAAAGCAAATCAAAAACACTGAGAAACGAAACTTGACCAAATATTTTTATTAAATTTCACATTCACGAATACAGAATTCATAAGGATAATGGTTATGAAAAACAATACGATAGCACATAATATAATACAAGACTTGACGGAAAAAATTTTAGAACTGAGTGGGGGAGAAATTACTTTAGTCGGAAAGAGGTAAATCTACAGAATTTTTGGCACGAGCGGATGTAGAGGCCAAGTCGTTGAATGCATTTAAGGCAGAGATAGATAGGTTGGTGATTAGGCAGGTATCAAAGGTTAATGGGAGAAGGCAGAGGAGTGGGGATGAATGGAAGAATTCGATGAGCCCATGCTTGAATGACGGAGCAGACTAATGGGCCAAACGTGCTATTTCTGCTCCTATATCGTGTGTTCTTATGTTCTATCAGATCTGCCCTCTGCCTCCGCTGCTCCTGCGAAAACTACCAAGATTCTCCAGCTTTGCATGATTGCACATGCCCTCTGAAGCTGTCAGCTTCCTGGTGAATCTCCTCAGAACCCTTTCCACTCTTCAGATTTCTTCCTGTATTGCGCTGACCATAGCTCTTTGCAATTCTCAAGAAGCAGACTAACGAGATGTCGAAAAAGGTTGCAAAATAACCTCCTGATGTCTGAAGTCACTGCCTTGACTAATAATAACAGGCACTCCATAATGCTTCTTAACCATTATATAGACATGCACAGCCACTTTTAATGATCTATGAGCTTGTACCCCAGCATCTCAGTGTTAAAAGACATTTGTTAGGGTAACATTATATTTGCATTTGCCCTACCAAAGTCAAACACCTAACGTTTTTTTTCTGAAATAAGCACCATCTGCAATTTCTCTGATCCCTGTGGAACATCACTGATGAAAGATCTCCAGCTCGTATAAGTCCCTTCAACAACTCCCTTCGGTCTTCTCCGCACAAGCCAGTTCTGAAACCAAAAAGCGATATCATCGCGAATCCCATGCATATCAATCTGCTTGATTAACGTCCCATTAGGGACCTGGACAAACGTCTCTCTAAAATCCAAGTAGACAACATTTACTGCCCTGCTCTCACCAATCTCTCTCATCAACCTGGCAAGAATCCTCAAATCAAGCTGGTAAGGCACGACCTGCCACGTTCAGAGATATGTCGGCTCACCCTGATTTGGCCACGGTTTTCCAAATGCTCACACATCCTATCCCTAAGAATCTTCTCCAGCAATTTCCCATAGTCAGAGGAGTAGGCACGAGATTCCGTGGAACTGAAGAGACACCCGGACGGTATGTTATTCCCAGGATGCATCGTCAGGGATGTCTCGAGTCGGGCCCACATCACTCTGGATGAGGAGCCAGATGTCTCGGTATAAGTTGGCACCACCGACATAGGTCGGGAAAGTAAGGACATCTACTGAAATCTTTTCTGTACCTCCTTGCAAACACTTTAAAACTGTGTAGTCATTGTATTACCCAATTTAGCTCTGGGAAAAAAAGAAAACCTCCGACTAGCCATGCAATCAATAACTCTCATCATGTTATACTCCTCTATCAGGTCAGCTCCCAAATACGTCGCACCAAGGAGTAAAAGCCGAGTTCACTCAACCTATTCTCATAAGGCATGCTCTCCAATCCAGGCAACATCTTTGTGAATCCCTTCTGCAACCTTACTATGGTTTTCACGCCCTTCCTGTAGTGAGGCGACCAGAATTGAGCACAATACTCCAAGTGGGGTCTGACCAGATTCCTATATATCTGCATCATTACCCCTCGGCTGTTAAACTCAATCCCACGATTGGTGAAGGCCTTCTTAAGCACAGAGTTAACCTGCACAGCACCGTTGAGCGTCCTTTGGCCTCAGACCCCAAGAAATCTCCGATCCTCAGAAGGATGCGGAAGTTTTGTATGTGCCCCCAAATTCTAGCAACGTTCTACAGGGGCACAATTAACAGCATGCTGACGGGTGAACCACTTCTGAATCCTTTTCCCTCTTCAGCTTTCTTCCTGTAGTGGGGCGACCAGAACTCTCTGTAGTTCTCAAAATGCTGTCTGGCGAGGTTTCTGTAAAGTTTCAACAGATGCTCTTGACGTTTGAACTCAGTGCCTTAAATAATAATGTTATGAGTGCTGGACAGACCTGATGGAAATGGAGCGAAGAGTTAACCATTTCACCATCCCCCCTCAACCTTGAGAACAAGGAACTATGCTGATACTGAGAGAGCGAGAGAGATGAGGCACAGAGGCAGGGACATCTGCTACAGATGAGAAAGTGAGAGACATTTGATTTATGTATTATAGCTTTTTCCTGGCTTGTTTACCTTTCGCCTCAAGGACGTTACTTTGCTCCTTAAAATTCCCAAGGAGACAGCAGGAGTGGCCTGATTTGATGGACATGGTCATTTTGAGTTGATGGATGGCTGATAACCCATCAGTGGGGATAAAAGACAGGTGTGGGGAGGCACTCCTCAGAAGCAACAGTGGACACTGACCGAGTGCTATGCACCCACAAGCAGTTGGGTGCTTCGAGCACCGAATCAGGAGATCGGTCAATAAAGCACACAGTGTGACGGCAGGGCCGGTGGGGACTTGTGTGTGTGCCCACTCATGCCATATGGACGAGTCCACCACAGAAGAACGGTCTGGCCGAGAACGGAGGAGTCATAACGCAGTGACCACAACGGTACGACGGAATCAGAATAGAACAGAAGGTTTGCGAGTTGAAGCTGCTCAATCTCTTGCTCTCTCTCTCTCTCTCCAGAAATTGCAACAGAATCATAACTACCTCAGCACAAATGAACTGAACTGATCGTTATATTCTTCTATGACAATTCATTTACCCGAGACATTGACAGAGCTTATTATTATTGATTATTCCTACACTTCGATGTTTATTACTGCTAACCTATTTTATAGGCCTATTTGCAGTTTTGATATTGTATTGTGTAGTTTACTAATAAACACCTTTGATTTTCGGTACCACCAGACTCCAAAGGATTCTTTTATTTCTACTGGTCTGGAAACCTAGCTGCGGGTTACGTAATTAATTGGGGCCTCGTCTCTGGACTTGAATACCAAATTGGGCGGCTGGTGAATCGGGATAGAAGCCCCTTATCTGATCTGGTTGTGTGCATAAGAAATTGATATTGACAAATTTTTAAAGGAACCAACTACGGGGGCATTAGAGGATGCCAGAAAGATGGAATTGAGTGTTGCGAAATGATTGAATCTCTCGGTGGTGAAACCGGCGATGAGAAAGTTGGAAATACAGAGAACAATAGCTGTGTATTATGTATCCCAATGTGTGTACCCGTCGGGGGCATTGTAACTGTTCCCTGAGTGGAAACCAACCGAGAGTGAGCTTCAGTTACAGATGGGAAAATTAAGATTGGCTGTGGAGGAAAAGAAGAGGGAGCATGAATTCCGGATAAGGCAGCTGGAGGCAGAGAGAGAAAGGGAGAAGGAAGAGGCTGAAAGGTAGAGAGAGGAAAGGGATGAGGAAAAGAACAGGGTGAAGAGGGAGCATGATCTTCGAGTAAGGAAGCTGCAACTGGAGGCCGAGAAGGAACGGGAAGAGAGGCGGTTTGAGCTGGAAAAAGCGAAGTTAAATGCATTGCAGGGAGTAGGCCAGGCTTTAGCCTCAAACAAGTGGTTCAGGATTAGTCAGGAGGTTAAGTTGGTACTCCCATTCGAAGAGATGGATGTCGATAGGTACTTCCTCCATTTTGAGAAAGTGGCTTTGTATCAGAACTGACCTAACGGGAAATGGGATGTTCTGTTACTGAGTGTACTTAGGGCGAAGGCTCAGCAAGCCTATTCGGCATTGTCTATGGATGAGTCTAAATATTATGATGAAGTAAAAAGGGCTATATTGAGGAGTTACGAGTTGGTGCCAGAAGCATACCGGCAGAAGTTCCGGAATTTGAGAAAGCCGTGGAACCACACGTATTTAGAGTTCGCCCGTGAGATGCAAAAGTATTGTGAGCGTTGGTGCGCCTCAAAAGGGATTATGCCAAACTGCTACAGTTCATTCTGATTGAGCAGTTCAAAGGTTGTATCCCTGAAGATATGAAGACGTACTTGGATGACAAGGAGACAGAGACTCTTTCTGCGTCTGCCAAGTTAGCAGACGAGTATGCCTTAACCCACAAGACAAAATTTCCCCCAAGTAAGTGCTACCAGAGAGGCATTAGGGACGGTAGAGAGAGCCCGCCGGCTAAATCTGAAAAGCCGGTGTCTACCGGAAAAGGCAAGGTGGAGAAAAAGAAGACTGGCAAGAAGGTTCCATACTTTGCTAGTTATGAGTGTGGGATATCTGTCCACTTAACATCTAAGTGCTTTGCTCCGAAGAAGGAAGCAGGAAAGTGAAAGAAGGCAAATCCGACTGGTTGCATTCAGCCGGTCAACAGACTGATGATGAAGGCCAGGTTAGATATAGCCCAAGAGTTGCGTGAGGGGTTTATTTTGGAATGCATGGTGTCTGTGAAGGAGGGAGAAACCCCTTTTCCAGTGCTGTCCTGGAGAGAGACTGGGGATGTGTAATCAGAAGTGAAGCTGACAAGCAAGCCTGTAAGTGCTGTGTACCCGCCCATCGATTCCAAGATTTATCCCGCATGCGCAATAACTCAAAGCATGTCAAGAAAGCCGGCTGAGACAGGAACCAGTTTAAATTAGTCCAGTGTTTAGCTAGCAGAGACGTTTTTACCGATCCTGTACCAGGAAGGTTTAGAGGATGGTAAAGGGGAGGGTAGTGGAGCTACGGAAAGAAAGGGAGAGGAAGCAGATTTAGTGTTGTCAAGGAACGGAATTTTGAATCTTGCCCATAAGATACCCCTAGGTGAACATTTTGGAGTGAGGAAGGTGGTTATGGAGGCTCAAAGCCAAGGTGAGAAACAGATGTGGCAGTTAGAAGGTCCAGGTTTGGACAATGGAGCTTGAAAGATCCAGTTGTAGTTGAAGAAGTTGCATGTGTTCTCGATGATATAAGGGTAGTCCTAGATGAAAAGGATGCCGCTACCTTGAGGGGCTCTGCTGGGTTAGCAGACGAGGCAAACCACATGAGTGTTAAGTCGACAAGAGGCATGGGTTGACCAAATGCCACGATGAATAACAGGATCTGGTTTTGCGGGAATTTGACTTTTTTTTGACGAAGCATGTGAAAAATAAAGATAATATGATAGTAGATTGACTGAATGTTAAGTTTAAAAGTAAAATAAGAGATTAGCATTTGCGCAAACTTCTGTAATGTACTACATTATAATCAGTCATGCATTGGTACACACTTTGTAATGTACACCTAAGCTAAGAACACAATCCCTTGGTATTTTTGGCTCGCAAGATGAATAAAATTAGACGGTTATTAAGTTGTTTTCTGTTGTTAAAGGAATTCGATATTAAAATGCAACATGTAAAGGGGAGTGACAATGTAATTGCGGATTCTTTATCCAGGTGTTAATATCTGGAATATCCTTGTTGTTGAAGACCGCTTTTGTATTATATTAGATTTTGTAGTGTGCTTTACTAGTTAATTTTCACCCTGGTGAAAATTCCTTGATGGGTGGGGGTGATGGGAGTGCTGATCAGACCTGATGGAAATGGGACGATGAGTTAACCATTTCACCATCCCCACCCCCCTTGAGATCTCTGAGCTATGCTGCTACTGAGAGAGAGAGAGATGAAGCACAGAGGCAGGAACATCATCTGCTACAGATAAGAGAGAGAGAGAGAGAGAGAGAGAGAGAGAGAGAGAGAGAGAGAGAGAGAGAGAGAGAGAGAGAGAGAGAGAGAGAGAGAGAGAGAGAGATTTGTTTTGTTGATTATTATGATGCTTTCCTGGATTTCTTACCTTTCGCAGCAAGGCCGTTACTTTGCTCGTTAACATTCCTAAGGAGACAGCAGGAGTGGCCTGAAATGATAGACATGGTCATTTTGAGTTGATGGATGGCTGATACCCCATCAGTGGGGATAAAAGACAGGTGTGGGGAGACAACTCTCAGACACACGAGTGGACACAGACCGAGTGTTGTACGCCCATAGGAAGGTGGGGGCTCCGAGGAGCAAATCAGGAGATCGGTCAACGAAGCTCACAGTGTGTTGGCAGGGCCCGTGGGGACTTGTGTGTGTGTCCACTCATGCCAGAGTGACGAGTCCGCCACAGAAGAACGGTCTGGCCGAGAACGGAGGGTCAGACCCAAGTGACCACAACGGTACAACGGAATCAGAATACAACAGAAGGATTGCTGGCTGCAGCTGCTCAATCTCTTGTTCGCTCTCTCTCTCTCTCCAACGATTGCAACACACCATAACTACCTCAGCACACATGAATTGAACTGAACTCTAAATTCTCTTATGACAATTCATTTACCCCTAGACTTTGATACAGCTTGTTTATTATTGTCATTATTATTCCTACACTTCTATGTTTATTATTCCTAACCTGTTTTATATGTATATTTGCATTTTTGATATTGTATTGTATAGTTTACTAATAAACACTATTTTTCGGTACCACCAGACTTCAACGGATTCTTCTATTTCTGCAGGTCTATGAACCCAGTTACGGCGTACGTAACAGTGTAATGTAATCCCCCCTCGTGTTACCCCTGTTCTTTCGCATTGTATCTCTCGACTCATGTTCTGTTGTTTGAAATTCTCAAACTGTCAGTGGAAAAAGCCTATCGATGTCAACTCCGTCAATCCCCCGCATAATTTGAAATACCTCTATCAATCCTCCCTCAACTCTGTACTCTCTCCATATCGTTGACATCTTTCTGATAATTCGATGACCAGAACTGTACACAATGCTCCAAATTTGGCCTCACCAATTCCCTGTACAATTTTAACATTACATCCCATACCCTGTTCTCAATGATCTGATTTATAAAGGCCAGCATACCAAATCTTTCTGCACTAACCTATCCAGATGAGATTCCACCTTCATTGAACTATGCACCATTATTCATAGATCACTCTGTTCGACCGCATTCTTCAATCCCCTACTAATTACAATGTCTGTCCTATTTGGATTATTCGTACCAAAATGTAGCACCTCACTCTTGTCAGCATTAAAATCCATCTGTCATCTTTCAGCGCACTTTTCTAACTGGCCTAAATCTCTCTGCAAGCTTTAGACCCTACTTCATTATCTACAACGCCACCTATCTTCGCATCATCTGCATACTTACTAATCCAAAGTACCACCCAATCAACCAGATCATTAATTGATAAGGCAAGCAAAATTGGTCCCAATACAGATCCCTGAGGCACTGCACTAGTCACCGGCCTGCAGTCGGACAAACAGTTATCCACCAGTACTCTGGCATCTGCCATCCAGCCACTGTTGAATAACGATTGACACCTCGTGAGAGGAAGGGTTTAGATGCTGTGGAGTTTGTTAGGTGTGTTCATGAAGGTTTCGTGACAAAATATGTAGATAAGCCTACAAGTGGGGAGACCGTACTTGAGATGGAATTGGGAAATGAACCAGGGTGTCGGGTGTAAGATCTCTCAGTGGTAGCGTATTTTGTAGATCGTGATCATAATTCATCTCCTTTAAAATAGCATTGAAGAGAGAGAGAAGCAGACAAGTTAGTAAATCGTTTAATTGTGGTGACTGGAATAGTGAGGCTATCTGGGAGGAAATTGTAAGCATAAATTGGGAACAGATGTTCTCAAGACAATATTCAGGATAAATGTGGAAAAAAATCATGGTCTATTTGTCTGGAGTTGTGAATAGGTACATTCCAAAGAGACAGGGAAGTTACGGTAGGGTACAGGAATTCTGATATACAAAAGCCGTAATAAATCTAGTCAGGTGGAAAAGAAAGCTTTACAAGTGTTTCAATGAGCTCGGTGATGTTGGAGATCGAGAGGATTATGTCTGACAGGAAGGAGCTTAATTAGGAGACCCAGATGGGGCCACGTGAGGACCTTGGCGTGCAGAATGAAGGAAAACCCCAAGGCACTCTGCAAGCATGTGAAGAGCAAGAGGATAAGACGGGAAAGAATAGGACCTATCACGTGTGACAGTGGGATAGTGTGTTTGGAGCAGGAAGAAATAATCGTGGTAAGAACTGAAAACTTTTCTTCAGCATTCGCTATGGAAAAGGATCTGGGTGTTTGTAGTGATGACTTGCAGCCAACTGAAAAACTTGAGCATGTAGATATTAAGAAAGAGGATGTTCTGGAGATTCTGGAAAGCATCAACCTGGTTATGTCGCTGGGACCGGATGAGATGTAACCCAGGAAACTGTGGGAGGTGAGGGAGCAGATAGCTGCGTCGCTGCCGATGTTCTTTGCTTCATCAGCTGCGACGGGAGAAGTTCCGGAGGACTGGCGGTTTGCGAATGTTGTTCCTTTATTCAGGAAAGGGAGTAGAGATAGCCCAGGAAATTATAGACTAGTGAGTCTTAACTTTGTGGTTGGTACGTTGATGGAGAAGGTCCTGCGACGCAGGACTTATGGACATTTGGAGAGATATAGTATGAAAAGAAATAGTCAGCATGACTTTGTAAAGGGCAGGTCATGCCTTAAGAGTCTGATTGAATGTTTGACGGATGTGACTATAGATGTAGGAAGGGCTGTAGATATAGTATATATGTATTTCAGCAAGGCTTATAATACGGTGCACCATGCAAGCGTTTTTGAGAAAGTAAGAGGCTTGTGATCCAAAGGGACAGTGGCTTTGTGGATCCAGAGCTGGCTTCCCCGCAGAAAGTAAATAGTCGTTGTAGACGGGCCAGATTCTGCACGCTGGTTGGTAACCAGTGTTGTGTCTCAGCGTCTGTTATGGGACTCTTACTCTTCGTGATTTTTATAAAATGCCCTGAATGGGGAAGTGCAGCGAAGACTTATTAAATTTGGAGATGGCTCTATGTTTGGAGTTGTTGTGGATAGTGTGGAGGGCTGACAGAACTGGGCAGAAAAGTGGCAGATAGATTTCAACCCATAAAAATGTGGAGTGGTTAATTTTGGTAGGTCAAATATTAATGCAGAATCTAGCTAATTTCTGGTTGCCCCTTTAGAGGAAGGATGCGGAAATCATATAAAGGGTGTAGAACAGATTTACAAATATGCTATCTGGATTGGGGAGTGTGCCATAGCTGAATAGGCCTGTTCTCCTTGGAGCGACGGAGGATTAGCTGTGACCTTATAGTGTTGTATAAGATGATAGGCATTGACCATCTGGATAGTCAGAGGCTTTATCCCAGGGTTGAAATGGCTGTCATGAGAGGGTACTGCTTGAAGCTGCTGGAAGGAGGTACAGAGGAGGTGTCAGGTTACGTTTTATACGCGAAGATTGGCGAGTGCGTTGAATGGGCTGCCGGTGACGGTTGTGAAGGCGGGTACGATAGGGTCTTTTAAGAGACTCCTGGAGAAGCATATGGAGCTTAAAAAGAAGAGGCCAACCGGTAACAGGAGATAATTTATAAAGTAAGTCAATTCTCGGAACAGCATTGTGGGCCGAAGTTCCTGTATTGTGTTGCAGATGGCTAACTAATCTTTTCAGCTTGTAAAATGAGCATATCCTTCCATTTTCCTCACGGGCATATGTCTGTCTCGGTAACCCGGGGAAGGTCTCACTGTCGGTCATTAATTATGGACTTGCCTTTATGCGTTGTGATTAAAATGCGATTCCTGGGTTACCACATAAAATCTCTGCATCACAATCTTCCACCGGCTGGCGACATACAAATCTATTTGTTTTTTTTATTTCTATTTTTACAGATTGATGAATTGAACAACAGAGTTACTGAATTACCTGTCCAGGCGCAGATGTTTTGACGAAGCCAAACATTCTTATAATACCTCATCATAAACCGTCTTTTGTTCTCTCCATTTTCTCCATATTGCTAAAGATATTTCCTATGCTCGTATTTCTCTATCGTTCGAGACTGAACTGTCCTATTACTATGACAGAGTTGTCATTTTTTTTCGGCCGCATTTCCAACTGGGCTTTAAGCAGGCTCCTTCGACATCCACAATTCCATCATATTTGTGTCGTCTGCAAGAGTATTATGAGACAAGCCCATTTTCATACAAGTCAAATGCCAGAACGTTTCCAACAATTGTCACATGCAGAATGGCTGTTCTCCACCACTGTCCTCTGTATTCTATTTGAAGCCATGTTATAAAATGCCACTCAGTCCCATGTCTCAGCCTACCGGAACGGGTCATTTTCAAAATAATTACTTCCAGTTTAATTCCAACGTTAGGCCTTGGCTGGCGCAATGCTTCACGGACCAAGCAATCCTGCTAATGGAACAATTTCCAATGACCGATTGACCTGTCAATACATAGGTCTCTGCTCTGTGGGAGGAACCAGGAGAAGGACGAGGACACACAGGTGGTCACACTTTACGACAGCGGCGGAAAATGAGTCGAACGGCTTACAATCAACCAGAGAAGGAGAAAGACCAAGCTACGAGGGAAACGATCAATAAATAGACATCATTTGCCCTTTCCTCAGCAATCAGCTTCCCCACCTACCGAATGCACTCAATCCAATTCGACAGATAGGACCACCGCAACACAAACTGGCCAAGAATTTATTTGAATTCCAGAGGCTTTCCGATGGGAATTGTTGCTAGGGATGGACGATTGGATGAGTCGTTTTACGAGTGCAAGTAAGTAAATTATTCTCGAGGTGGCACACAGAACTCTAAAGTACTCCGTTCCATAAGAGGAGACTTGCAGGCTGTCCACGGTAACCAGGCTACCTGAACGGCTCAAAGGCAGTGGCTCTCAGAACCAATAGTCATCGACAGAGGAAAGAGATGGAGCGACATCGGGCATACACAGGCTGGGATCCGCATGGAACACAAGCAAGGCACAACGGTCGTATTGCGTTGGTGATGGTAAAGCTTCGCGTGCAAATAAGGTTAG
Organism: Hypanus sabinus; assembly: GCF_030144855.1. Taxonomy (NCBI): domain Eukaryota; kingdom Metazoa; phylum Chordata; class Chondrichthyes; order Myliobatiformes; family Dasyatidae; genus Hypanus; species Hypanus sabinus. The sequence continues at coordinate 50,321 of NW_026781435.1, read as the reverse complement.
AACAACCCACTTGATGGTACTGAGGGGGACATTTCAGGGAACTCGTGAAGTAAGTAAACTGGAAGTGTCAGAATGGAGGCAGAAAGGGGATACTCTCAAATCCTGTTGGTGCATCGAGGGGTGGAGGGCGGGAGATATTCAGGGACGTCCACAGCGCCAATAGAACTGCACATGCCACTGACAGAATAGGATATTTTCGGGCGTCACTGAGGATTAATGCTCTCCTGACAACGCCGAGTGAAATTTGTCAATAGACGGAAGGGAATTGTCACCGTCTCCTGCAGCTGAACCCTGAACCTCGCCTGGACCACAGCGTAAAGGGCGGTGTTGGTGCAGCAGCTCAGCGTTTGCAGCATGTAGCCAAGCTCCCGAAGAGATTTAGGGGGAATCAAGGGAACGTAATCACTGAGACTCTCCCATACGGAAGACACCGTCAGCAGCGCCCATAGCAGGATGAAATTCCCTGACATCACCAGTAGTAACAGGAGGGATTGCCTGCGGTTCTTCATCTCCGGGTCGGCGGGCGTCTCGCCATCGCGCAGACCACGGAGTCTCCTCCGGGCTCGGCTGGCCACTAAGACGTGCCTGATGGTTAAACTGTTGAGCAGCAGAATCAGGATAAAGGGTAATATTGGGGTCAAGACGAAATGAATCATCAGAAATGTTGCGAGCTTCGGTGGGGAAAATAAGCGTTTACTGCTATAACACAACACGGACGTTCTTAATATCGAATATGTCCCATCGAGAAAAAAGTACCAAAAAATGTTTTTTAAGCAGCTCAGCACAGTCACTGTCCCCAGAACCAGAGCCGCCGCTCTCCCGGTGCAGTATTTTTGTTTCAGCTTCGGAAAACAAATGGCGACAAATCGATCAAAGGTGAAAGTGACGGTGAACCAGACAGAACAGTCCGTGGCGGCGTAGAGCACGACGGCGTGGATATTACACACAGGAACACGACGGGACCAGAGAAAAAACTCGTCTGGAATGAAAGTCATCGGAATCTTGCTCAAAACCAGATCGAAGAAAACGACCAACTGATCCGCAGCTACCATGGCAACCAGGTACCTTGTGACGCCTTTGGAGAGACCGCACTTTCCCCGCGACAGGATGACTAATGTCACCACGTTTACTGTGTGGAGAGAAATAAAGGTCATTAACACATATTTTGATGAAAACTTTCCCTATAAACTATTGTTTTAATCGACAACACTTCCAAGAACAGAGATGAATATGGGAGCCATTACTATTTCGGAGTATAATGTACCTGCTGAAGTTCAAAATATTGAGGGGATTCTCAGGGAAACCTATCGAATTTTGAACGTCCGAAATATTGTGGACGTGGATTGGAATCTTCTGAGAACAAGTCTTCACAAAAGTAAACCAATCTCGTTGGAACAGAGATGGGGAACAATTTCGTTACTCGAAGGCGGCTAAATGTGTGGAATTTAACGCCACAGACTGCTATGGTTGCCAATTTGTTGGCAGCGGAGAGTGATAGGTTCATGATTCGTCGGGGTGTCAATGGACACGGGGAGTGGTCGCCAGAATGTGGTTCAGGGGGATGATAAATCAGCTATAATGGAGACGGCTCGGTGCTCGAATTGCTGAATTCAGCTGTCGTACCCTGTGGGCTAATCAGGGATATTAGTGGATACCTGGAATATATTCTGATCTTTGAAGTCAGAATAAGGAGTGGACACAGGGAGCTGTTAAGAAAATAATAAACTGATTAATATGCCATGTATTAAAGTGATATAAATTCATGTCCGCTCAACGGTAAACACGAGAGAGAATGAGAACGTAAGACCATTAGCAATAGGAGCAGGTGTAGTCATCTGTTCGGATTGGCGTGATTTGTCAACGAAAGTAATCATGGCGGATCTAGAAACATAGAAACATAAAAAACCAACAGCACAATGCAGGACCTTTGGCCCGTAACGTTGTGTCCAACATGTCCCAACCTTAGGAATGACAGGCTTACCGACAGCCCTATATTTTTGAAAGCTCCATGTAACTCTCCAAGAGTCTCCTAAAAGACCCTCTCGTATCCGCCACCACCACTGTTGCCGGCAGAACATTCAATACACTCACAACTCTCTGCATAAAAGAATTCCTCATGACATCTCCTCTGTACCTGCATCCCAGCACGTTAAACCTGTGTCCTCTTATGGCAACCATTTCAGCACTTGGCAAAATCCTCTGACTATCCAGACGATCAATGCCTCGGGTCACCGCTCACCTTTTGTTGCTTCGAGGAGAATAGGCAGTGTTCACTCAACCTGATTTCATAAGGCATGATCCCCAATCCCGGCAACATCCTTGTTAATCATCTCTGCACCCTTTCTGTGGCTTCCACGTCCTTCCTGCAGTGAGTCGACCAGAACTGAGCACAGTACTACACGTGGGATCTGACCAGGATCCCATATAGCTGCAACATTAGCTCTCTGCTCCTGAACTCAATTCCAGGATCGATGAAAGCCAATGCACCGTCCGTCTCCTTAACCACTAGTCAACGTGTGCAGCTGCTTTGAGAGTCCTATGCACTCATACTCCAAGATCCCTCTGATCCTCCACACTGCCAAGAGTCTTACCATTAATACTATATTCCGCCTTCATAGTTGACCTAGCAAAATGAACCACAAAATTAACTCATCTGAGTTAAACTCCATGTGCCTCACACCTATCTGGGTTACACTCCATTTGCCAGTTAGAATTTGTCTGTTGAGAGTCAGACGGATTGGAAACTCAAAATGGTGAGTGAGATATAGATTTGAGATTGTCTAGTGGGAGAGGGATTGGAGATTGAGATGGGTTGGAAAGAGGCAGATTGGGGAGTGGCATGTTCATTAGCAATAGGAGCAGGAATAGTCCATCAGTTCAGACTGGCAAGATCAGGCAATGACAGTGATTATGGCTGATCTAGAAACATAGAAAATCAAAAGCACAATTCAGTCCCTTCGGCGCAGAATGTTGTGCCAAACATGTCCCAATCTTAGGATTGACTAGGCCTACCCACAGCCCTCTATTTTCCCACCCTCCAAGTAACTCTCCAAAAGTCTCTTAAAAGACCCTCTCGAATCCGCCTCCACCACTGTTGCCAGCAGAACATTCAACACACTCACGAATCTCAGCATAAACGAATTCCCCATGACATCTCCTCTGTACCTGCATCCCAGCACGTTAAACTTATGTCCTCTTATTGGAACCATTTCAGCACTTGGAGAAAACCTCTGACTATCCACACGATCAATGTTTCTCATCATCTGATACACCTCTATCAGGTCACTGCTCATCCTTCGTCTCTTCGCGGAGAACAGGCCGTGTTCACTCAACCTGATTTCATAAGGCATGTTCCCCAATCCATCCAGTCAACATCTTCGCCAATCTCTTCTGCACCTTTACTATGGTTTCCACATCCTTCCTGTAGTGAGGCGACCAGAATTGAGTCGAGTACTCCAAGTAGGGTCAAATCATTGTCCTATATCGCTGCAACATTAACTCTCGGCTCCTAAATTCACTATTTTCAAAATAGTGTTTATTAGTAAAATATACAAATCAATATCCACAATACAAATATAAAGATAATACACGTTGGCAATACTAAACCTAAAAGTGTGGGTAATAATAATAATATACAATAAACAAGCTCTATCGTTGTCGAGGGGATAATGAATTTTCATAAGTGAATATAAAGTTCAGTTCTGTTCATACAGGCCGAGGTAGTTGTTGGTTGTTGGTCGATGTGTTGTAATTGTTGAGAGAGAGAGAGAGAGAGAGAGAGAGAGAGAGAGAGAGAGAGAGAGAGAGAGAGAGAGAGAGAGAGAGAGAGCGCGCAAAAAGTGACAGTCAGTCAAACCTTCCTTTACGTTCTTGATCCGTCGACCCCTTTCGCCTTTAGCTAGACCGTTCTTCTACGGTGGACTCGTCACCCAGGCAAGGGTGGACACACAGACAAGCCCCCACTTGCCTCGCTGTAAGCACTGTGAGTTAAAATTGACCGATCCTTCGTTCGATCTCCGATGCCCAACACTTTTCTTGTGGGTTCCAACACTTAAGCAGTGCTCACTAGTCTGTATCCTGGTGCGTCTCCTGGTGTGTCTGAGGGGTGTCTCCCCAGTCCTCACTTTTATCCGTACTCACGGGGTCTCAGGTGTCAATCAGTTTTGAATGGCTTAGTCCATCAAACCGGCCCACTCCGGCTGTCCACTGTGGAATTTTAATGTACAGAATGGTACCAAGTAAACAGCCCTCTCCGGGGCCATAAGTCTTTCAGGAGTCAAAATATGGTGGAACAGCAAGTCTCTCTCTCCCGGTGTTATCTCTCCCTTATCTGAAGCAAATGTTACAGTCCCAGTATATTTTTGTTCCATCTCTTTCTCTCTCATTAGAAGCACTGCAGCAGTAACGGGTTGTAATTCTCCTAGGGAAGGGAAAAATATATGGGCAATTGTGTACCCTTCTAACCATAGGAGTTGTTCATCCTTCATAACAAATTCAACTATTAATGGGTGCCAATACACCATATTCCTTCTCACTCTCAAAATCGACCGGCGCAGCTGTTTTGAGCGCCCTATGGAATCGGACCCAAAAAAACCCTCTGATCCTCCACACTGCCAACAGTCTTAACTACTAATACTATATTCGGCCATCATGTTTGATCTACCAAAGTGAGCCACTTTGGACTAATCTGCGTTGAACTCTATCTGCCACTTCTCTCCCAGTATTGCATCTTATCAATGTCTCGCTGTAATCTCTGACAGCCTTCCACACTATCCACAATAGCTCCAACCTCTGTGTCACCAGCACATTTACTGAACCAACGCTCCACTTCCACATCCAGGCCTTTTTGTAAAAAGCAGGAAGAGTAAGTTTAGCACAATGATAACTGAGGCACACTACTGGCCACCGACCTCCTTGCAGAATATGACACGTCTACATCATCTCTTTGTCTTCAGTGGGAAGCGAGTTCTGGAGCCACAAAGCAAAGTCTCTTTGGATAACATGCCTCCTTATTAGCTCAATATGCCTTGCATGGGGTACCGTGTCAAATACACTCAGACCATGTTTGCTGAAGCGAAACCGTTTGGAAAGACCTGATATAAAATTAGCGAACCGTTAGAGGACAGGGATGGAAGAGAAGCTGTCATATATTTTTCAACAACATCTTGAGGAAGAGACGAGACACTTACCAGGAAGAGCTACAATGGCGAGTACAGGGTAGTAAACGTCTTGGAATGTCACAATTGCAGCAGCGATTCGATAATCCCACATCAGCACATTAATCATATATGAACTCGTCCAGAAAATATTCTTAGCAATTGCCGCATCACTGCGCGATGTGTTTTGAAGATTCTGATCCATTGCTGGAATAGTCCAGACTCCTGTTCCCGATCCAGCCTCTGTCTTCTCTCTGTCTACAGTCGCTTATCTCTGATACCGCAAGCTGGCGGCTCTCACTGAAACTGTCGTCGTGAGGGATACCGGACATATTTATAGACCAGGCAACCAGTAGCCACACCTCCGCTGTGACGTCGACAATCTCCAGTGACACTCCCTTAATTAGGTTCTACGGAATGACAGCTGCAGTTAACGCTTTATTTGCAGACCGACAGAGAAGCGATACGAAAGCAGATTGGAAGTGTGTCTAATAATCCCAGCAGTCCGCTGTCCACGGATATGTGCCGTTTCTGTAAATGGACACAAATTTGAGAAAATTATTGACACGCAGTTAGACACTGTAACACAACAAGTCTGGTAATGAAGTTACACGAAGAAAATAAAAAAATAAAACAAACAATAATGATGATATAAACGGATATAAATATATAATTGCATAGGTAGTTTGAAAATGGTGTCGCTTTAGATAATTCCTAAATAATTATTTTCAGAAAAAATGAGTTCTGTCGAGCGACAGCTCTGGACGTCGGGTGATTTAGGAGGAGAGGACTTCACTCAGCACGGGTATAAAAAGCGACAGGTGATCCTTACAGTGAAAACAGCGTTGGCCAGCGACCAGGCGTCGTTTGTCACTGATCATCAAGAGGAAAGCAGGGGCAAATGCAGTAGCCATCAAGCAGGTGATCTTCAGGTTTCTGCTCGCCGAGGCGTCAGTTCAGGGAGGTTTCAGTCAAATAGACAAAGAAAAGAAACGCACTTGGCGAAGAGTTTTTCTTTTCCTTATCTTTTTAAATATCTGATCATATGGGATAACAGAGAAGCCGGCAGGATAGTTGAATGCTCCTCTTGCGGGATCTGAGAAGGCATAGAGAACTCCAGTCACCCTGACGACGACTGCTGTCTTAGCTACGTTTGGCTACAACTTCTGACCGTTCGCGTTACGGAGATGGATCTGGAACTGGATAAGCTACAGGTCACTCGGGAGTCTGAAGTGGTGATGGACAAGACATACAGAGAGGGATTTACACCCAGGGCTCGGGGCACAAGAGACTGTCTAACGGTATGGAATGAGAAACGGCTGAAGGGGCCAGAGCAGAGCTCCCCCGTGGCCATCTGCCACATTTGGAAGTTTGGGGGGCGCGGAAAAAATGACTAACAGAGTTCTGTCACTGTAGTCTACTCTCAAGCAGTTATTTTGCCTCGGTGACTGAGAAGAGCGGTGGGTTTTGAGTGGTCTCTGTGTACATGTGGTTGGGGGGGGACGCGGAAGTGTGAAAGTCACGCTGTGGTGATAGGGCATTCGTTAGTGGTGCAGACAGGTGGTTCTGTCGGCGACAACATCAGGGACAACTCGGATCGAGTCCTCAGCATTCTTACCTGGCAGAGTTAACAGCTCAACATCGTGGGCCATTGAGGTACCAATGACATGGGTACGTTCAGGGAGGATTTACTGCACTACCAGTTCCGGGAGTTAAGAGTGAAATTAAAAGACAGGACCTCCAGCATTTGCTGCCCGTGCTACGTGTTTATGAGGCCACAACCTGGAAGAATATACAGATCGACAGGTTCTCAGACTCTGCTTTTATATCCCCGTCATTTGGAAATGGATGCTAATCTATGGTTCTCAGTAATATTGACTGTAATGTCAACTGTTAAGGCTAATAAAATGGCTTCCCTGTAGTGTTGTAATCAAATGTCTTCTCTGTAATATTATCTGATGAGATAATGGTTTATGTAGCTGCGATGCTTGGTTTATAACTGCAGATAACGGGGAACTAACCAATGAGGGACCTGTTATGCTAACTTGCCTGGCGGGAACTGAGAGAGAGTTCGCGGTCTTTTCGGCGAGGCGAGTGAAGAGGAAGGACGAGTGCGGGAGCGTTCGGCGATCCCAGGACGTTGGATATCGGAATTCGATAGTTCGGTGATTGTCGGAGGTTCGGAAGTCATTTATCGGCGAACGTGGGAGGCGTGATCCTTTGATTTATTGGTTTCTACTAACCACACCACCAAATAAGGGTTATTATGTGTAATCATTGTTTAGTCTCTGATATTTTACGTTGTGGACTTGCAGCCGAGTGCACTACACAGCTTCTACGCAAACATGAGTACCCATTTTGGTATGGACTAATGCAGTTTCCCCAAGATGAACGTCGGCTGAGAGAGCCGAGTGTTACATTACCATTGCATTTGGCTTCCTCAGCATTCTGCAAATTTTCCTGTATAGAATCTTCACAAAAGTCTCGACACCCCTGCTTGTTTCAATGTTCTCCTCATTGTTAAAAAATCTCGGCCTCTGCAGAGAGTATACAGTTTATTATATGGCGAAGGAGTTGTATTTATATACCAGTCCTCTGAAAATAGATTGGGATACGTATCTGTCTTCCTCACCACAGACTCTCTCTGCAGATAGTCCTTTGGCTAGGCAACTCCGATTTTTCAATTCAGCTGTTTTTTGTTCCCATTTTTGAAATAATCCAGGCCTATATTCCCTGTGCCAGCATCTAAGACTGGGCACTTCCCTGCTTTACATTCCTGCTGCCAATTATTTCTTGACTGTGCAGCCTGTGTTAATCCTTCTGCAAGAAGCGTACATCATCAACTCTATCTGACCTTCCATCTAATTTCGCATGATCCCTACCCCCTGCCATAAAGCTAATAAACAAAAAAATAAATCGTTCACCGAATTATGACGCAAAACGCGATAAGAAGCGGTCCCAACACCGATTGCTACGGAACTGCACTGAGCACCGGAGTCCAATCAGAAAGTGATTTTCGCAGCAATGTTCATGGGCATCTCCGGAAGGACATGATATTAAGCACCAACAAGATAGTCTGAATGTTCCGAGCATATGAGAAATGAGCGTGATTGGTCGTGTCCGGACATGAGGTTTCACCAGATGATGAGAAACAGAAAGGACACAGCAACTTACTTTAAATACAAGAATCAGATTCTGACAAATTTTCTGACGACCGATCACTGATTACAAACAGGAGAATACATCACAACCGTCCGGGTAAAAACAACACAGGGTAGACAAAGAACAGCAAATTATTCAATAGATAAAGCCATTACGAACTGAGATAACATATTAATGCTTGGTATATGCCAACATATGCTGAATTAAAAGAGGAAAGTGACAGAGGATGGAACATGAGCAGGGTTAATATTGTGCCAAAAGTAATATTTACAACCACTATCCTCCAAGTCATCACAGATCCCAAAACATTAAACATCTCTTGAATACTCCAAGCTCCAAGTCATTTAGCAATAAGGGTGTTTGGTTCAGGTTGTTTCACAGTAGGGGTGAGTGAAGCTCGCCATTCCTGTTCATGAACCTGATGCTTGTGATGTCACAACTGCTCCTAAATCTGAATTCAGCATGTGAATTACTGTGATATCCTGGTGCTGCTGGAAATTATTTTCCGCTAATCTATTTCCGCTAATCTATAACAGTGATACTGTTTTTGTATCACTCTGTTCTTTTTAATCTAACGCTTTGTTTCATTGTCTGACAGGAATCCAAGCAGGGTTTCATTGTACATATGTATAACGCCAATAAAAGTCATTCAAATCAACAATGAAGTCCCCGTTTAAAAGAAAAAAAAGAACAGGCCAAGAATTCAGCAACGTCCCGCTGAGCTGCACCCTTACTTCTTTCAGTCCTGAAAGGACAGGAAAATTAGTCAGGAACCCTTTCACTTCCCAGTACTTAAACCATCCTTTTAGTTCATAACCAGTGGCTCATCAGTGACTTATTACCACGATGCAGATACTTCTTCCTGGTAATTGGCAATCGGTTCAACAGTGTCGAGACAGAGTGAAACAGTGTGAATATCCTCTCTCTCTCTCTCTCTCACACTCTCTTTCTCTCTGTCTCTCTCTCTCTCTCTCTCTCTCTCTCTCTCTCTCTCTCTCTCTCTCTCTCTCTCTCTCTCTCTCTCTCTCTCTCTCTCTCTCTCTCTCTCTCTCTTTCCACGACTCTCACTCCCCCCCCCGCCTTCTCTATTTTGCAGGCCACTCAGCCAGGAAATAAAGTTTTCTAAAGATATTGTTCACACAAAATAAATCTAAATGTAAATGCTGGGTTATACCGTTGGAATATAACCGCTGAAATCGATTGAAATCAGTCTACATGTCGTTATGTTGAAAGCAGAGGTTGGATGGTCCTTATGTTATAGCAAAGAGGTTGACCATCCATTGATTACAGAATGTTTCAATAGTTACGGGTAGAGGGCAAGAGAATGTGGTTAAGAAGGAATAATATATCTGTCATGAAGCCAGGAAAAACTTCCAGAGAGCGCCATTTCAATCCGAAAGCGTCTTGTTAAAGAGAGAGCTCAGAAGAGATTGGTCTTCTTACTCTTTCCGGCTGAACGCCTCTGTGGTTGCCGTCTGTCATCGATTCTGTCATGGTTATTATTCTATTCAGATTTATTGAGTATCCTAGCAAGGAAACTAATCTCGTGGTATATAGAAACGTATATACACTGACGATCACCCCCCCGTCCCCAACCACCGGTTTTCCATCGCTGTTTAAGTCCGGATAAAGTATTCTCCGTTCCCCACAAACAACTCAGATTGAGATGGCTCGATTCCAAAGAAAACCCCATCGGTATTGCTGCTGTGAAATTTGCCACCCTGTTTCAAATGAGTGCCATGTAATCACAGACAACATCCGATTAGAGGGATTATATTTATGAATCTTAACTAAGCGCTTAGTAAAGAGGAACAAAATAGCAAAGTCCATTCTAATTAACAGTTAAATATATGCACAAGATGGAGCTAATCTTGAACTTCCTTAGCACTCGCTGCTGGTCACTCGGTCACAGTAAAAGCACACAAGACCTTACGAACGTCGCTCGAAATCCATCTCGAACAAACGGCTCTCACACACGATTTAATCCAACGATCTGTTCTTCCGGCGTCTTCATCCCTCTTCTCCTGCCGCGCCAAAAATAAAAGAAAAACAAGACCAAACTTGGTGTCACCGGCCAAAAAGCTCCCCCGAAATCCACCATACCAATCCGACAGCGCGCATTCGTTATCTTCAACAGTAACTTAGACAGGTTGACAGCACAACAGACTGCTCTGACCGCTCTGCTGAATGAAATACCTAAAACATGTCAGTAAATCTATGAGCATTGTCATTACTTTGATAATACTTTGAATTCTGAACTTAGAACAGAGTCACACACAAAACTCATCAGGTCAGGCAGCATTTTTTGACATAAATAAGCGCTCGACATCACGGGCCGAGCGCATTAATTCGGACTTGACAGCTGCAAACCACGTTTTCTTTCCACATAGTTTCGATCAGTTCCCTCACATCACCGGCATTTGCAACCATTCAACGTGGTACTGAGCGTAAGCAAAGACTGATTTAAAAATGTCCGTAACTCTCACGGATTTCAGACTACAGGAACCTAAGTCCATAGTAAATAGGAACAGAATTAGGCCCATCGTGTCTGCTCAATCACGGCTGATCATTGACCTCACTCCACGCCGCCAGTCTCCGGCCTTCTCCCCGTAACGCTTAATACTGTGTCCAATCAACAACCAATAAATCTCTGCCTTAACTAAACCGAAGGGCATGTTATCCGCTGTAAATGCAAACAAATTCCCCAAATTCCCCACCCTCTGGCGAAAGAAAATTCACTGCCTCGCTGTTTTTAATGGACGCCTCTGTATTCTGAGCCTCTGCCCTCTTGACCGAGACACCCCAACCCTGGGAAGCATCCTTTCCACATCCACTCTGCCTCGGCTTTTCAAAATGCGAAACTTTGAAAGGTGATCCCACCTCATCCTTCTGAAGTTCCGGCAAGTACAGGCCCAGAGCACACAAACAGCACAAATATGCTAACCCTTCCATCGCTGGGATCGTGCTTGTGATTTCTCGGGGCCCTCTCCAATGCCAGAAAATCTTTTGTTAGACGAGGATCCGAAATCTGTTCACAATCCTCGCGCTGAGGCGTCAGCACTGTCTCGTGAAGCTTCAGCATCGCATCACTGTTCCTATATACTAGACCTCTTGAAATGAATGTTGATATTAAAGTTTCCTGCCTTACCTCCAAGTTCACTTGCATTTTAACCCTTCAGGTGCTGGCAACAAGGTCTCCAAATTCCCATTGCACCGTAATTTTGTGGATTTTAAACACGATTAGAAAAAAAATCTGCAAATATATTTCCACTAGCAAAGTGCATCGTCATGCACTTACCAACACTGTATTTTTCTCTTGTCACTTTCTTGCTTATTCTCCTAATCTGACCGAGGTTCTCTGCCAGCTTCGTCTTTCCTCAGCATTACCTGCTTGGACCATCTGCAAACTTGGCAACGAATTAATCTACTCCATATAATCTACGCTATCGTTGATATCGAGATTAAAAACAATGGTGGTCCATGCACCGACACGTTCGGAACACCAGCCGTCACCGGTAGCCAACCAGAAACTGATCATTTTTTTTTCTGCTCGCTTGCTCGTCCCGTTGTTTCTTGTAAGACCATCGACTCTTAATTTGGTAAGCAGCCTCATGTGTGGCACCTTGTAAAATGATTTCCTTTTTTCAAATTCCAAATTGACAACATCAACTATGCCTGCTTTATCTATCTTGCTCGTAGTTTCCTCAAGGAAATCTAGCAGGTTGGTCAGGCAAGATTTAAACAATTTTCTGAGATAGGTGAGTCCCTTGGGCATGATGATAGCTGCGAAGGACACTGACAGAGACAGCAGAGGAACGTGCTTTCTCCTCCCTCGTTCTCTGTCAACTTATCCTTAACAACTGAATCCAAAATCTTCCAACCACGAAGGTCACGCTATCCCGTGTTTTACACCCTCTCTGCTGTCTTCCTCGTTTCCTAAAGAGTGAAGTGGCATTTGCAATTATTCTGACGTCTGGCACCATGCGAGAACCCAATGGTTCTAGTAAGATCATTGTCAATGCTTCCACAATCTCTACCGCTCACTCTTTAAGAACCCTAATGTGGAGTTCGTTTGGCCCGGGTGACTTATGTACTCTTTCGTCTTTCAGCTTTTTGAGCACCTTCTCTCTTGTAAGAATAACTGCACCCATTTATGTTCCTTCACACACTACACCAACAGACAAACGGCTAGTATCTTCCATAGTGACGACTGATGGAAAATACTCATGACTTTTATCTGCCATCTGCTGGTGCTCCGCTTTAGACCTTCCAATTCCTCCGATACAACGTGTAGCTTGGGATATTCATATCAGAAATGCGACCATACTACAGCCACGATTCAGTGATGGCCGCAACATCCTACAATCTCACAGTCCGCAACGGTGACGTAGCTTTGCCTGTGTTAATTACGGTAAGGAAGTATGTGTGTGAGACTGGATTTCTGAGCTCGGTGTCAGATGCTGGAGGACATATCTGGACCGCTGTGTGGAGCTGCAGCTCGATAACTTTCGTAAGATCATGTAGAGCGAGGAGCCGATAGAAAGTGTCCGTCACACTGGGGCTACAGAAGACAGACAAGTGGGTCATAGTCAGGAGAGGGAAAGGGAAGACTAAGGTACTAGAGAATGCTCCTATTATGGTACCTGTTGTCAATAAGTACTCCTGCTTGAGTACTGGTGGGGTGGGGGACAGACAGGAAGTTGAGAAGCAGGGCTGCGAAGGTAATAATCTCGGAATTATTGCCTGAGCTGCGCGATAGTGAGTGTAGGAATAGAAAGAGGCGCAGGTTAAATGTGTGGCTAAGGGACTGGTGCAAGGGACGGGGATTCACATTTCTTGGTCATTGGAACCTCTTTTGGGGCAGTTGTTGACTGTACAAAGGGGCGAGTCAAGATTGAATCACAAGGGGACCAATATCCTGGTGGGGCGGTTTGCTCAGGCTACTGGGGAGAGTTTCATCTAGAACTGTGGGCCGTCCGAACCGAACTGAAGAGACTGGAGAAGATGAGTTTGCCTCACAAATAGTGAAAGCTTATAGACAGTGCGAGAGGGAGGATAGGCTGGTGATAGGGAAGGGACGCGCTCAGACTGACGGTTTGAGATCTGTCTATTGTAACAGAAGGAGTACAGTGAACAAAGCGGATGAGCATAGAGCGTGGATCAGTTCGTGGAGCTATCATGTGGTGGCCATTACAGGGACATGAATGGCTCAGGGACACGGAAGGAACAAAACAGGAGGTGGCGTGGCACTGTTGATCAAAGCGATTATCACGGCTGCCGAAATGCTGGACGTCATGCTGCAATTGTCTACGGAGTCTCTGTGGGTGGAGCTTCGTTACATTAATGGTCAATAATTTCACTGGGTGTTTTTATGCGCCGCCCAATGGTCACAGGGATATCGAGGCGCAAATAGGGGAAGAAATACTGGATAGATGAAATCATAGCAGAGTTGTCCTAAAGTGTCGTAATTTTTCAAATATTGATTGTTTTCTCCCTAGAACAAGAGTTCAGTTTTGTGTGTTCTTGGCAAAATACGTAGATGAGCCTACAAGACACTGTACTTGATTTGGAATTGTGAAATGAATCTGGTCTGGTGTCAGATCTCCCGGTGGGAGAGCATTTTGTAGATAGCGAGCAATCTCTGTCTCCACAACGATAGCATTGGAGCGTGCTAGGAACAGACAACTTGAAAAACGTTTATTTGGAGTAATATTAATTCTGAGGCTATCTTGACGGAAATTGTAAGGCTTAAATTGGGGACGGATTTTCTCACGGAAATGTACGGAATAAATGTAACAAATGTTTAGCGTATATCTGTGTGAAGTTCGGTATAGGTACGTTGCAATGAGTCAGAAAAGTCGTGATAGTGTACAGGATCCGTGGTGTACATAGGCTGTAATAAATCTAGTCAAGTAGGAAAGAAAAAACTTACAAATGGTTCAGAGATCTAGGTGATTTGGGAAATCTAGAAGACTAGAAGGCAAAGAGGATGGAGCTTAAGATGGAAATTAGGAGGACAAAAACGGGGCATGTGAAGCCCCTGCCGGGCAGGATGAAGGGAAACCCCAATGTATTCCATGAGCATGTGAAGAGCAAATGGATTAGCGAAAAAGAATAGGGGCTATCACGTGTGACAATGGAACAGTGTGTATGGGACTGGGAAAAAGCAGAGGTACCTAAAGAATTATTATATTCAGTATTCACTATCGGAAAGGATTTTGGCGGTTGTGGTGATAACTTGCAGCAATCCGAAAATGTTGCGCATGCAGACATTAAGAAAGAGGATGTTCTGGAGCTTTTTGAAGCATAAAGTTCTATAAGTCACGAGGAGCGGATGAGGTGTACCCCAGGCTACTGTGGCAAGCGGGGAAGGAGATTCCGAGCCTCTGGCGATGATCTTTGCATCATCAATGGGGACGGGAGAGGTTCCGCTGGAATAGAGGGTTACGAATGTTGTTCCTTTATTCAAGAAAGGGAGTAGAGTTAGCCCAGGAAATTAAAGGTCACTGAGTCTTAGCTCTCTGGTTGGTCAGTTGATTTAGTGGATCCTGAGAAGAAGCATTTAGGATCATTTGGAGAGTTATAACATGATTAGGAATAGTCAGCATGTCTTTGTTAAGGGCAGGTCGTGCCCGACGAGTCTGATTGTTTTTTTTTCAGGATGTGACTAAACATTTAGAAGGAGAATAGGGCTTTTCTACTCGAGCGAAGCAGGGTGAGAGTTGACATTGTAGAGCTGTATAAGATGATGAGAGGCATTGATAATATGGAGAGTCAGTGGCTTTATCCCGGGTTGAAATGGCTATAATGGGAGCGCCTGCTTTAAGCTGCTGGAAGGAGGTACAGAGGAGACGTCAGGTTACGTTGTCTACACAGAGATCGGTGAGTGAGTGGAATGGGCTGCCGGTGACGGCGGTGAAGGCGGATACGATAGGGTCTTTTAAGAGACTGCTGGATAGGCAGATGCAGCTTCAAAATAGAGGCCTATCGGTAAGACTAAGTAATTAATAAAGTAAGTAAATGCTCGGCACAGCAATTGTGGTCCGAAGTTCCTGTAATGTGCAGTAGATTTTCAATGCTTCTATAATCGTTAGCTAATATTTTCTGTTCAAATGAGCATATCTTTCCATTTTCCTCAGAGATACGTGTCTGTCTCGGCTTCTCGTAAAGGCCACTTATCCTTATGCGTCGAACACCACAACATGAAGTGCATCCCATGTACCCATTACTCTCTGCGTAAACGTCTTGCTCTGTAGAGTGAATTGGAAGCTACCGCGTGAAAACTGTCCCGCACTTTGTGTATATTTGTAAATAAATGTTTTTTTTTTGTGTCATCTGCAAGATTATTAATCATCCTCTTTTCAGACATCCGATTCAGTTCTATATATCACAAACCCCAGAAGGACTCACTGTCGGACATTAACTATGGACTCTACCTTATGAGTTGTGATTAAAATGCGATCCCTGGCTTCCAACATAAAATCACTGCGTCACAGTCTGCCATCTGCTGGCGGCAGACAAACCTACGTTAGAACTTCACAATAGGTGACGGTGAATCAAAATCGTGGAAAAAAAACATCTACGATTTCTTCCCTGCCGTCCATTACCGCGGTATGAAATTTTTATTCTTGCCGGTGAGTGAATCAGACAGCCCAGTCACTGAATTACCTGTCCACGACCAGATGTTTCGACTATTATATACCCCCTGGGTTCATATTTCTTTGGACTGTCACTTTAAAACGCCGGGAGAAAGAGACTGACTTCAGATGAGTATCTGAAGTCAGTCTCTTTCTCCCGGCGTGGATTACTGCTGACTATGAAAATTCCTCTGTTGCTGTGATGTGAGAGAAACGATATTAGATGAACAATGAATGTTCTCTTACTTTTTTTTATTCTGCGGCTTGTTTTAGAATACACAAGGACACAAAGACACACAGTCAGAGTCAAGATGGATTCGGTCAATGGAAGACAATGGAAGCAGTCGGCCGCTGCTTTAAAATTTCAGTCGCCGAAATGGGTGATTTGAGCTCGATCCAGTGTATTGCTGAATGACTCTCACAAGTTGTTGCAACTAGTTTAAGTTTACGGAGAGGAGGGGAGGGGAAAGTTTGAAACAGAAGAAACCTCGTTACAAAGAGATCTCTGTTTGGACTCTGTGTTCCAGTAGCCTGTGAGGGTGAGTTTATTTTCATTCGGATACGAAAGTGTTGTTGCCAAAGAGGTAATCAGCTTGAGTGGGTTCACCAGTGAGGGGAAAAGCTTTGTGAATACCACGTGTGTGTTTACCCCTTGTCTGGGTCTAGTAGTTCACTGAGGAATGGCATCCCTGTGGCAAAGCACTGCTGGAGTTTTTTCGTAGGTCGTGGAACTGGATAAGTGGTAATCACGTTGTGTGTGATTGGGGTAACCTTGTGGAATTTACCGGTGTGTCGACTATTGCCTGTGTGGTGGTTCACTTGACGATGCTCCCCCTTGTGATAAGCTGCTGTTAGTGATGTTTCGTGTAAATATTCAGAGGACAACGGGAAGATCGACGGCACCTCCTTGTTTGGATGAAAAACATCGCTCTTTCACTTCAAATTTGAGCTAAACAAAAAATTCTTACATACCATCGTAAGAATGCAATTCCTGCCAGCTGAGCTTGAATGGGTTTGGTAACTGTATATTTTACACACCTATATATGCATAACCCTTGGCTTCCTCGGTTTAAGTTACTATATTACGTAGTTACGAATAAAATAGTGATTGTTAACAACAAAACCAGACTCCGGTTGTGTTCTATTGTTGCTGAAACTTTTACAGTGTTGTGTTCTCGTAGGAGGTACGTTCCCCAGGGTTGCGTGCACGTTAGAGGTATTTTTCCACTGTTGCCGGTGCGTAACACGACCAAGCTGAACAGTCTTCTAATACTTCAGCAGAAACCATCATTTGCTCACTCCATTTTCTCTATATTCTTTAAAAACAGTTCCTATTCTCGAATTTCTCTTCCGTTCGAGACCGAACCGTCGTATTACTATACCAGTTGTCATTTCTCCTGCCACATTTCTAACTGGACTGTTACCAAGCTCCCTCAACATCGACAATTCCACCACTTTTGTGTCGTCTGCAAGAGTATTTTTCAGTCACGCCGACTTTCATCCAAGTCAAACGCCAGAACATTTCCAACAATTGTATCAAGTAGAATGGCTGCCACTCTCTGCTGCAAATGGATCGAACGAACTGACTCCCATAGCCGTCTGTGGCGAGGAATTCTCATATTCACTAGCCTCGGACGAAACAGATTTCTATCCACCTCTGTCCAAAGTGATGTCTTGTAAATCCTCATGTTCTAGTTTCAGACTAAACCACTACAGTAGCTATGCTGTCCACGTCCACGAAATGTCGGCGTTTCAATATTCAATGGGTTTCAGTGCGATTCCCTTCATTCACCTGAACCTTTCAGGTACATTATAGTCACTACTATTTAATAATGGATCCGATTATCTCCTTATTAGATACATCGATTCCATGTCCATTTCTGCGCCTGGAAATGATATCGATTAAAATAGTTGTTTTTAGAGAATATTTCATTCAGAATCTGTGTTAATAATCTTGATTCCCCTCCACACAGTGAACGTGGTGACAATCTTCATCCTGTCGCGGCGGCAGTGCGATCTCTCCAAAGGCGTCACAAGGTACCTGGTTACCATGGTAGCAGCGGAACTGCTAGTCTTTCCCTTCGAACTGGTTTTGAGAAAGATTCCGATTATGTACTACTGGAGTTTTTGTGTTCCCGTGTGTAATATTCACGCCGTCATAATCTACGCTGCCACAGACTGTTCTGTCTGGTTCACCGTCGCTTTCACCTTTGATCGATGAGTGACCGTTTGTTTTCCGCAGCTGAAACTAAATTACTGCTCCGGGAGAGCGGCGGCTCTGGTTCTGGGGACAGCGTCTGGGCTGAGCTGCTTAAAGAACATTTTCTGGTACTTTATGCTCGTTGGGAAATATTCGACTTTAATTATGTCCTTGCACTGCCTGGATAGTGGCCGTTTGTTTTCCGCACTTCAGTTGGTAACATTGCAAGCGATTCATTTTTTCCTCACCCCAACATTCCCCTTTGTTCTGATTCTCCTGTTCTACTGTTTAACCATTATGCATGTCTTAGTGGCCAGCCGACCCGGAGATGAAGAACAACAGACAATCCCTGCTGTTACTGCTGGTGATGTCGGGGAATCTCTTCCTGCTGTGGGCGCTGCTGACGGTGTATTCCGTCTGGGATCTCCTGTATATTTGTTTTAAAGCAGAACCCCCCGAATACTCTGCTGGAACTGGGCTACATTTCTCAGCTGCTGAGATGCCGCACAAACACGGCCCTTCATGCCGTGGCCCAGACCAAGTTCAGGCTACAGTTCAAAAAGACGGAGAAATCTCCCTTGCAGCGGATTTCTTTGGAGATCTGTCGGACCCCTGGAGATTAAGTTAATAACTCGCACTCGTAAATGGCTCATTCAATCGTTCGACCCTAGTATCAATCCCCATAGCAAAGCATCTTGGAAATTAAAGAAATTCCAGCACTCCCTCCACCTGGCCCTAACTGGACAGAAAAGACACATACTTTCAAATGCTGCTCAGAGACTTCAGGTCAGCATTCAACACAATCCTCCTTCAGAAAATGATTTTAAATCGGAACCTACTGAGCCTGAACACCTCCTTCTGCAACTGTATTATAGACTTATAGACTTCGTGTCTGGGAGTCGGAATCGGACGCAGCATCTCCAATACTATTACACTGAGCAAGAAGGCCCCACAAGGCTGTGTTCTCAGCCCACTGCTGTTCACTCTGCTGACCCACGGCGGTGCTGCAACACACAGATCGAACCACATCTTCAAGTTCGTCGACGACCCGACGGTGGTGGGTCTCATCAGCAACAACGACGATTCAGTGTATAGAGAAGGAGGTGCAGCGGAAAACGGGCGAATGCAGACCGAACATCCTGAACAATACAAATGAGAAGGCTGTTAACTTCAGGAGAGCATGGACAGACCACTCTCTGTTGAACATCGACGGCTCCTCGGCAGAGATCGTTAAAAGCACCAAATTTATTGGTGTTCAATTGGCGGAGAATCTTACCTGGTCCCTCAACATAGAAAAAAAAAACTAAAAAACGCACAACAGCGTCTCTACTTTCTGCGAAGGCTGAGGCAAGTCCATCTTCCACCCCCATCCGCATCACATTCCACAGGGGTTGTACTGAGAACATCCTGAGCAGCTGCATCACTGCCGGTTTCGGAAATTGCACCATCTCGGATCGTAAGACACTGCAGCAGACAATGAGGTCAGCTCAGAATATCATCGGGGTCTCTTTTCCCACCATTACAGACAATTGCAACACGCGCTGCACCCGCAAAGGAAACAACATTATTCCCCACGCACCTCCCATACAAACTCTTCTCCCTCCTGTCATCTGGCAAAAGGCACCGAAGCATTCGGGCTGTCACGACCAGAGTGCGTAACAGTTTCTACTCCAAAGCCATCAGACTCTTCAATACCCAGAGTCTGGACTGACACCACTTCCTGCTCTCTACTGTGCCTATTGTCCTGTATTTTATTTACTGTACTACTTGCATTTTTTGTTCACTTTATGAAGTCCTGGGAGGGTTTGTAGTCTAGAATAGTTTTTTTTTGTGCTGTTTAACATAGTTCATTGGAGTTCATTGTTTCATGTAGACCAATGGTATGAAAAACGTTTGGTTTTTACTGTGGACTGTACCAGGAGTTATGGTCGAAATGACAATAAAAACTGACTTGACTTGGCTTGACTTGACTTAACCTTTAGTGGTGATCCTATCTGTCGAATAGTATATTCGGTATGTGTGGCAGGTGATTGCAGGGGAAAGGGCACATGATTTCTATTTATTTACTGATTCCCTCGTAGCTTGGGCTTTCTCCTTCTCCGGTTGATTATCCGCCGTTCCACTAATTTCCCGCCTGTGCCTATAAACCGTGATTACCTCGGCGTACTCCTGATTCCTCCCACAGATCAAACACCTATATGTTGATAGTTTAATTGGTCATTGTAAATTGTCCCATTAGCAGGATCTCCCGGACCGTGAAACATTGCGCCAGCCAGGGCACGACCGTTGGGATTAGACTGTAAGTAAGACTGTTGAGAAGGTCCTGCTCCGGTAGGGTGAGACATAAGACCGATTTGCATTGGATGGCATAGCTTCAATAAAGAGTACAGTGAACAGTTGTGGAGGGCACCAATTCTGCATGTGAGAATTGTTGGAAATGTTCTGGCGTTTAACCTGGATGAAAATGGGCGGGGCTCATACACACTCTTGCAGACGACACAAACGCGATGGAGATCTGGATGTTGAGTGATCTTGGTAAAAGTCCAGTTAGTAATCTGGCCGGAGAAATTATTAATCTGTGTTAGAAATGCGACAGTTCGGTCTCGAGCCATAGAAAAATACGAGAAAAGGAAATATTTTTAGGAATATAGAGAAAATGAAGAGAACGAAGTTTGGTTTATTAAAAGAATGAGGTCATAACAGAATGTTCAGCTTTGTCTCGTTACGTACACGCAACCCTGGGGAAGGTACCTCTTATGTGCACGAAACGCTGTAAAAGTTTCAGCAGCAATAGAACACGCCTGGTTTCTGGTTTTGCTGTTAACAATCATTATTTTATTACTAACTACGTAAACCAGGTAAAGCAAGTGTTGTCAGTATTATGCATCTCTGTGTGTGTAAAAACATAAAGTTCCCAAAGTTATTCAAGCTCGGATGGCAAGCGTTACCGTCTAAAGATGGAATGTAAGAAATTTCTGTTCAGTTCAAATGTACAGAATTTGAAGTGAGACAGTTATTTGTAATCCAAACAAATAGATGTTGTCGGTCTTCCCGTTGTCCTTGGAATCCTCACACGAAACATCACTAAACAGAAGCTTAACACAAGGGCGAGGGGCATCGTTAACCGAACCACCACCCAGGCAAGGATAGACACACCGGTAGCTTCAACAAGGTTACCCCAATCACACACAGCGTGATTGCCACTTACCCAGTTCCACGATCTGCGAAATAACTCCCAAAATGATTTGCCACAGGGGTGTTTTCAATAGAGAACGGACAATTAACCAATTAAGATATAGTGTTTGTGGTGTGGCAGGAAACAAGTGTACGCCGAGGAAACACGGGCGGTCACGCTGTAAAGGTAGCGGCAGGAAATGTGGACAACAGTCGATAATCAAACGGACAAAGAAAAATGCGAGACTACCAGGGACCCAGTGGCGTTGCGCATCGGCGTTTCGGAGGGTTACGTACCAATCAGTATCTCAGGAGGAATATTCCAGTGCCAGATGCTATTCCTGAAGGTTCAGCAGGAGAAAGCTCCGATGTATCCAGACCAACTGAAAATGTTTCTTCGGCAGCCATACTTCTGACAACATCTCACATTTCGTGCGGAATCTCAGTAAATAAGTAGTCAGCCGGAGCTATTAGCTCAGCAATTACCTTCCCTCAGAGTATTCCTTCTCTTAGATGGACTGCCTTCCCAGGATGACGAGCACCATCTGCCCGAAACACCCAATGTACTAAATGCAATTCGACAGACTGGGCCTTAACCGCACAAAGTGTCCAAGTATTTAATTTAATTCCCAGAAGGCACTGCGATTGCAGTTGCTGCTTGCGACCGAGGAACGACGATTGGATGAGTGGATTTTATGAGCGCGAGTTACTGAATTAGTCTCGAAGTGACAGACATATTTCAAAGCACCCCGGATGAAGAGGACATTTGCAGACTATCCATGGTAACCAGATTTCCCGAAACTTTCAATGGCTGGAGCTCTTGCAACCAAAAGCTTTCGCGAGAGAAAAGAGACGGAGTACATCGGGCGTACATGAATAGGCTTTCGGACTGCACGGAATGCTGGCAAGGCATAAACGTTGTATTGCTACGGTGATGTCAAAGCTTCGCATGCATGTAACGGTAGAAACACACACTTGGTGGAAATGAAGTAGACATTACAGGGAACTCGTGAAGAACTTAAACTGGAAGGAGCGCAGTGGAGGCAGATTGGGAGCATGGCTCCGATCGTGGCCCAGCATGGAGTGGCGGAGGGCGGGAGCTAATCGGGCCGTCCACAGCCCCAATGGTATTGCACACGCGACTGGCGAAATGGGATTTTTTTTGCGGCGGTATGGGAAAAGCTTCACCGAGGATTAATGCCGTCCACACAACTTTGTCGAATGAACTTTGCCATGTGACGTAAGGGCGATTTGACTGTCTCCTTCAGCTGAACCCTGAACCTGGCCTGGATCACGGCGTAAAGGGCCGAGTTCGTGCAGCAGCTCATTATTTGCAGCATGTAGCCCAAATGCTGCAGAGAAAATGGGGGCATCCGGACAATGTAATACATCAGACCCTCCCATATGGAAAACACCGTCAACAGAGCCCACAGGAATATGAAATTCCCCGACATCACCAGCAGTAACAAGAGAGATTGCCTGCGGTTCTTCATCTCAGGGTCGGCGGGCGTCTCCCCATCGTGCGTACCACGGAGTCCCCTACGGACTCGGCTGGCCACTAAAACGTACCTGATGGTTAAACAGTTGAGCAGCAGAATGAAGGCAAAGGGGAATATTGGGGTGAGGATTGAATGTATCAGAAGTAATGCTGTCTCCATAGATAGGGAAATCGGCTCTTGATTCGTCGTGGCTTCAATTAATACGCGGAAAGGGCGTCAGAATATGTCTGGAAGTGATGATAAATTAGCTATTATTGAATGGCGGCGAAGGCTCAGTTCTGGATTAGCCGAATTCATGATGGGCTAAGCAGTGATATCATTCGATGGCTGGGATGTATTCTAATCTTGACGCCATAAGAATCATTTGCAAAGTGTAAATTTTAAGAGGATAAAACTCTGCGCAGGAGTGTGACGTCGGGCAGTGAAGCGGGGAATATTTAAAAAGGGATTACTAGAGATTACCCCAGTGGCTGTACCCCTTGACAATAAGTACTCCTGTTTGAGTACTGCTGAGGGGGAGAGCCTACCTTGGGGAAGCAACAGTGGCCGTGCCTCCGGCACAGAGTCCGACCCTGTAGCTCAGAAGGATAAGGAAAGGAAGAGGAAGGGCAACGAAATGAACATGAAGGTAGTAGTAATAGGGGACTCGATCGTTAGGGGGTCATATAGGCCATTCTGTGTACGCGGTCAGGAGACTCGGATGGTAATTTGCCTCCATGGAGCCCGGGTTCGGGATGTTTCTGATCGCGTCCAAGATATCCTCAAGTGTGAGGGTGAGGATCCAGAAGTCGTGGTACGTATAGGTGCCAATGACAAAGATAGGAAAAGGGAAGAGGTCATGAAAGGAGACTATAGGGTGTTAGGAAAGCCGTTGAGAAGAAGGACCGCAATGGTTGTAATCTCGGGTTACACTTGAATCCTCGGAGGACTAATATCCTGGCGGGGAAATTTGATAAGGCTACTGGGGAGACATTGAACTAGAATGGTTGGTGGTGGGAATCAATTTGAAGAGACTACGGGAGAGGACGTTAGTTCAGAAATAAAGAACGCTCGTCGAAAGTGTGTTAGGGATGTTAGGCTACTGATGGAGAATGGGAGAGCTCAGACCAAAAATGTAGGGAGAAGGAAGAAAAAGATGATAGCGTTGATGGAATCGGAAGGGATAAACAGAGAGGAAGAGGTGCACAGTTTCTTAAAAGCATCTATATTAATGCTAGGAGCATCATTGTAAGAAAGTTGGATGAGCTTAGAGCATGGATTGATATCTGGAAATATGATGGAGTAGCTATTTGTGAAACATGGTTGCAGGAGGGGTGTGATTGGCATCTAAATAGTCCAGGATTTCGTTGCTTCAGGTGTAATAGAATCGGAGGGGCAAGCAGAGGAGTTGTTGCATTGCTTGTCTGAGAAAATATTACTGAGGTGCTTTGGCTGGACAGAATAGATGGCTTATCTAGGGAGGCTATTTGAGTGGAACTGAGCAATGGGAAAGTTGTAGTCCAAATTACAGGGGTGTATTATAAAACACCTAATTGGTAGCGAGAATTGGAGGAACAAATTTTTATGGAGATAGCAGATATTTGTCGTAAGTGCAAGGTTGTGATTGTGGAAGACTTTGATTTTCCACACAGAGACTGGGGAGCCCATTCTGTAAAAGGGCTGGATGGTCTGGAGTTTGTAAACTGAGTGCAGGATAGTTTTTTGCAGCAATACATTAAGGTACCGACTGGAGAAGGGACAGTTCTGGATCTTCTGTAAGGGAATGAGATAGGTCACCTGAGGGAGGTATGCGTTGGGGAGCACTTCGAGTCCAGTGATCACAATACCATTAGTTTCAATATAATTATGGAGAAGAATAGGACTGGACCCAGGCTTGATTTTTGTTTTATTGGAGAAAGGCTAACTTTGAGGAGATGCGAAAGGGTTTAGAAGGAGTGGATTGGGACAACTTGCGTTATGGAAAGGATGCAATAAAGAAATTGAGGTCATTTAAACTTGACATTTTGAGAGTACAGAACCTTATTGTTCCTGTTAAATTGAAAGAAAGGGTTAAACGTTTCAGAGACCCATTGTTTTCAAGGGAAATTGGAAGATTGATTCGGAAAAAGAGGAAGATCTACAGTAGGTATCGGCAGCATGGAGTAAATGAGGTGCTGAAGGAATACAAAGAACGTAAGAAGAATCTTAAGAAAGAAATTAGAAAAGCTAAAAGAAGATATAAGGTTGCTTTGGCAGGTAAGGTGAAATTAAATCCAAAGGGTTTCTACAGTTATATTAGAGCAAAAGGCTAGTGAGGGATAAAATTGGTCCCTTAGAGAATCCGAGTGGACAGCTATGTGTGGAGCCAAAAGAAACGGGGGCAGACTTTGAACAGTTTCTTTTCATCGGTATTCACTAAGGACAAGGATATTGTATTGTGTAACATAAAGGAAACAGGAAGGGTAGTTCTGGCAACTATGATGATTAAACGAGAGGAAGTACCAGAGTTTCGAAAGGATGTAAAAGTGGATAAGTCTCCGGATCCTGACAGGTCATTCCCTAGGACCCTGAGAGAAGTTGGTGTAGAAATAGCAATAGCTCTGACAGAAATAATTCAAATGTCATTAGAAACGAGGATGGTGCCAGAGGATTGGCGCATTGCTTATGAGGTTCCATTGTTCACAAAGGATTCTAAGAGTAAACCTAGCAATTATCGGCCTGTAGGTTTGACGTCAGTAGAGACGGTATGTCTCATGATCTTGATAGACAGGGTCTGATTAGGAGCAGGTGACTAGTGGTGTGCTCAGGGATCTGTACATTGGATCATCGGGATCCAATATTGTTTGTCATATACATTATTGATCTGTGTGATGGGGTGATAAACTGGATTAGCAAGTATGCAGATGATGCTAAGATAGGTGGCGTTGTGGATCATGAAGTAGGTTTCCAAAGCTTGCAGAGAGATTTAGGCTAGTTAGAAGAGTGGACATAAACATGGCAGATGGAGTTTAATGCTGGTAAGTCTGAGGTGCTACGTTTTGTTAGGAATAATCAAAATATGACATATATGGTCAATGATAGGGCATCGATGAATGCAGTAGAGCAGAGTGATCTTCGAATAATGGTGCATAGTTCCCTGAATGTGGATTCTCAGGTGTGTAGGATGATGAATAATGCTTTTGGTATGTTGGCCTTTATCAATCAGAGCATTGAGTATAGGCGTTGGGATGTTATGTTAAAATTCTACAAGGCATTGGTGAGGCCGAATTTGGGGTATTGTGTACAGTTCTGGTCACCGAACTATAGGAAAGATGTCATTAAATTAGATGGAGTACAGAGGAGATTTACTAGAATGTTACCTGGGTTTTAGCATCTAACTTATAGAGATTGTTTGAACAAGTTAGTTATTTATTCTTTAGAGCAGAGAAGGCTGAGGGGAATTTGATAGAGGTATTTAAATTTATGAAGGCAATGGACAGAGATGACGTAGATAGGCTTTTTACATTGAGATTAGGGGAGATTCAAACAAGAGGACAAAAGTTTGAATCTGAGTTGAGAGTTAAGGGAAAAAGATTAGGGGTAACACAAGGGGGAATTCTTTACTCAGGGAGAGGTAGCTGTGTGGAACGAGCTTCCAGTAGAAGTGTTAGAGGCAGGTTCAGCTTTGTCATTTAATGTAAAATTGGATAGGTATATGGTCAGGAAAGGAATGGAGGGTTATGGGCTGAGTGCGCGTCGGTGGGACTAGGTGAGAGTAAGCGCTCGGCACGGACTAGAAGGGTCGAGATGGCTTGTATCCGAGGTGTAATTGTTATATATTTAATAACGAACTGACTAATTTTCCAAGTGCCACGCTTACATAAATTCAACTCCCCTCAACTGCAAACATGCGGGAACATGAGAATATCGGAATATTAGCAATTGGAGTAGGAAAAGTCCATCTGTTCGGACTAGCATGCTACGGCAATGATGGTGACCATGGTTGATCTGATCGGGCTCATCGCCGCAAACATGCCTTTTCTTCACAGCCCTTAATCGTTCCACTATGCAAAACGATATGCCAGGCTGTTTATGTATATCAACTGCGGTCGCCTCCACTGATTGATTGAGCAGAGAATCCCACAGATTCCCCAACCGCTGGGAGAAGAAGCTCCCCGTCATCAGTGTCCTAAACTTACTCCCCAGAATCTTCAGGCTCTGTCCCTTACTTCGAGTCTCACCTACCAGTGGTATCAACTTTCCTGCCACTACCTTATCTATCGCTTTCAAAACTTTATGTTTTTATCTGATCTCCTATAATACTTCTGGATTCCGACGAGTACAGTTCCGGGCGACTCAATTACTCGTCATAGTCGAACCACGATGTGCAATCGGCCGGTGAACCATCTACACAGCCAGTTTATCTTTACTGAAGTTCGGAGGCCAGAAATGCACGGTAGTGCTGACGCATCCACACCAGTACCTTGTGCAGATGCAGCAGAACATCCCTGCTCGAACATTCATTCCCTCTGGCTACAAAGGCGAACATCAGATATGCTGCACCTGCAAACCAAACTTTTTGTGTTTGAAAAAAAGTCCCTACGCACAGCAGCATCCTGTAATTGTTTATCTCTTGTTCCTCCACTTGTCCTTCCCAAGTGGATGACCTCGTAATTTCCAACTTTTTACTGCATCCACCAGACGCTAGTGTATTCGCGTATCCTATTTATATTCCTCTGCAGGCTCTCGGTTTCCTCGGCAGCCTTTGTGCGGCAATAGATCATGACAGTTATGATGCAAGCGTGACCTCATTCTCCATAACAAATGAGGACATCTATTTATTTATTTATTTAATTAATTCAGCGATGCGGCCCCTTCCAGCAAACTTCCACAAAGTCGATTAATCCTGCCTTGACACAACTGGACTCATCTCTATGGGGCCGTAAAGATCAGAAGTCCTGGTCACCTCAGTAGAGGAGGGACGTGTAAGCTTAACAGGAAGCGCAGAAGGAATTCAGCAGAGATCTGACTGGATTGGACAGCATTCCCTATGATCAGAGTTTGTGTGCGCTCAGACTTGCTTCTCTTGGAGTGAATGTGTATGAAAGGTCAGTTGGTGGAAGTGTTTGAGAGGAGAAGATGCAGAGATAACGTTTGCCTGACCGAAAATTAACCGGGATCCCGACAGCCCGAGCGCTGCGGAGATGCTGCCTGGCCTGTTGTGTTCCACCAGCATTTTGTGTGTGTTATTGTTTGAATTTCCAGCATCTGTAGATTTCCTCGTATTTACCCATACATCTCCATTATTCTAAGTTCCATGTAACTCATGTTTCTCATGTTTGAGTACTGTTGGGGGGGGGGGAACAGCCTTCCTGGTGGAAGTGACAGTGGCCGGGTCTCCGGCACAGAGGACGGCCATATAGCTCAGAAGGGTATGGATAGAAGAAAGAGGACCATAGTAATAGGGGACTCGATAGTCAGGGGATCAGACAGGCGGTTCTGTGGAGGTGATCGTGAGTCCCGGATGGTAATTTGACTCCCTGGTGCCTGGGTTCGGGACGTTTCTGATCGCGTCCAAGATATCCTGAAGTGGGAGGGTGAAGATCCAGAGGTCGTGGTACATGTAGGTACCAATGACGTAGGTAAGAAAGGGGAAGAGGTCCTGAAACGAGAGTATAGGGAGTTAGGAAGGCAGTCAAGAAGAAGGACCGCAAAGGTAGTAATCTCGGGATTAATGCCTGTGCCACGCGACAGTGAGTGTAGGAATGGAATTAGGTGGAAGATGGTTGCGTGGTTGTGGGATTGGAGCAGGGGGCAAGGATTCATGTTTCTGGATCATTGGGACCTCTTCTGGGGCAGGTGTGACCTGTTCAAGAAGGACGGGTTACACATGAATCCTGGGGGGACCAATATCCTAGCGGGGAGGTTTGCTAGGGCTACAGGGCAGACTTTAAACTAGTAAGATGGGGTTGGGGGCGGGTATCAATTTGAGGAAACCATAGGAGAGGAAGTTAGTTCGCCAGTAGAGCAAGTAAATAGACAGTGTGTGAGGGAGGAAAGACAGGTGATGGAGAAGGGATGCGCTCAGCCCGAAGATGTGGGGGAGAAGAATGAAAAGGATAATAAATTTGAATGCATTCTTAGGGATGAAAAGAGAGGAGAGTATCTTAAATGTATCTATTTTAATGCTCGGAGCATAGTAAGAAAGGTGGATGAGCTTACAGCGTGGATTGATACCAGGAATTATGATATTGTAGCTATTAGTGAAACATGGTTGCAGGAAGGGAGTGATTGGCAACTAAATATTACTGGATTCAGTAGCCAGGTGCGATAGAGTAGGAGGGGCCCGAGGAGGAGGTGTTGCATTGCTTGTCCGAGAAAATCTTATGGCGTTGCTTTGGAAGGATAGATTAGAGAGGTCCTCTAGGAAGGCTATTTGGGTGGAATTGAGGAATGGGAAGGGGGTAGTAACACTGATAGGAGTGTAATATAGGCCACCTAAGGGGGAGCGTGAGTTGGAAGAGCAAATGTGTAAGGAGATAGCAGATATTTGTAGTAAACACAAGGTGGTGATTGTGGGAGATTTAAATTTTCCACACGTAGACTGGGGAGCTCATTCTGTAAAAGGGCTGGATGGCTAGAGTTTGTGAAATGTGTGAAGGATAGTTTGTTTGCAACAATACATAGAAGTACCGAATGGAGATGGGGCAGTGTTGGATCTACTGTTAGGAAATGCGATAGGTCAGCTGACAGATGTATGTGTTGGGGAGCACTTCGGGTCCAGTGATCCCAATAGCATTAGATTCAATATAATTATGGAGAAGGACAGGACAGGACCTAGAGTTGAGATTTTTGATTGGAGAAAGGCTAACTTTGAGGAGATGCGAAGTGATTTAGAGACAGTGGATTGGATCAAGTTGTTTTTTAGGAAGGATGTAATGGAGGAATGGAGGTCATTTAAGGGTGAAATTATGAGGGTACAGAATCTTTCTGTTCCTGTTAGGTTGAAAGGAAAGGTTAAAGGTTTGAAAGCACCATGGCTTACAAAGGATATTAGAAATTTGGTTCGGAAAAAGAGGGATGTATACAGTAGATATAGGCAGCATGGAGTAAAGGAATTGCTCGAGGAATATAAAGAATGTAAAAGGAATCTTAAGAAAGAGATTAGAAAAGCTAAAAGAAGATTGGAGGTTGGTTTGGCAAATAAGGTGAAAGTAAATCCAAATGGATTATACAGTTATATGAAAAGCAAGAGGATAGTGAGGGATAAAATTGGCCCCTTAGAGAATCAGAGTGGTCAGCTATGTGTGGAGCCGAGGGAGATAGGAGAGATTCTGAACGATTTCTCCTTTTCGGTATTCACTAAGGAGAAGGATATTGAATTGTGTAAGGTGTGGGAAACAAGTAAGAAAGTTATGGAACCTATGACAATTAAAGATGTGGAAGTACTGGTGCTTTGAAGAAATTTAAACGTGGATAAATCTCCGCGTCCAGACAGGATATTCCCCAGGACCTTGAGGGAAGTTTGTGTAGAAATAGCAGGAGCTCTGTCGGAAATCTTTAAGATGTCATTAGAAACGGGGATTGTGCCGGAGGATTGGCGTATTGCTCTTGTGGTTCCATTGTTTTGAAAGGGTTCTAGAAGTAACCCTAGCAATTATAGCCCTGTCCGTTTGACATCAGTGGTGGGTAAATTAATGGAAAGTATGCTTAGAGATAGTATTAATAATTATCTCGATAGACAGGCCCTGATTGGGAGTAGCCAGCATTGATTTGTGCGTGGAAGTTCATGTTTGACAAACATTGAATTTTTTGAAGAAGTTACGAGGAATGTTGATAAGGGTAAGGCAGTGGATATAGTCTATATGGACTTCAGCAAAGCCTTTGATAAAGCTCCACATGGAAGGTTAGTTAAGAAGGTTCAGTCATTAGGTATTAATGCTGGTGTAATAAAATGGATTCAATACTGTCTAGATGGGAGATGCCAGAGAGTAGTGGTGGATAATTGTTTATCGGGATGGAGGCCGGTTAACAGCGGGGTGCCTCAGGATCTGTTTTGGGCCCAATGCTGTGTGTAATATACATAAATGATCTGGATGATGGGGTGGTAAATTGGATTAGTAAATATGCCAATGATACTAAGGTAGGAGGTGTTGTGGATAATGAGGTGGGTTTTCTAGGCGTGCCGGGAGATTTATGCAGGTTAGAAGAATGGGCTGAACGTTGGCAGATAGAGTTTAATGCTGAGAAGTGTGAAGTTCTACATTTTGGCAGGAATAATCCAAATAGAAAATACAGGGTAAATGGTAGGGCATTGAGGAATGCAGAGGCAACAGAGAGATCTAGGAATAACAGTGCATAGTTCCCTGAAGGTGGAGTCTCATGTAGATAGGGTGGTGAAGAAGGCTTTTGGAACGCTGGCCTTTAGAAATCAAAGCATTGAGTACAGAAGTTGGAATGTAATGGTACAACTGTACAAGGCATTGGTAAGGTCAAATTTAGAATATTGTGCGCAGTTCTGGTCACCGAATTATAGGAAAGATATCAATAAATTAGAGAGAGTGCAGAGACGATTTAATAGGATGTTACCTGGGTTTCGGCACTTAAGTTACAGAGAAAGGTTGAACAAGTTAGGTCTCTAGAAGGTTGAGGGGGGATTTGATCGAGGTATTTAAAATTTTGAGAGGGATAGATAGAGTTGACGTGAATAGGCTGTTTCCATTGAGAGTAGTGGAGATTCAAACGAGAGGACATGATTTGAGAGTTAGGGGTCAGAAGTTTAAGGGAAACACGAGAGGGTATTTCTTTACTCAGAGAGTGATAGCTGTGTGGAATGAGCTTCCTGTAGAAGTAGTAGAGGCCAGTTCAGTTATGTTATTTAAGGTAAAATTGGATAGTTATATGGACATGAAAGGAGTGGAGGGTTATGGGCTGAGTGCGGGTAGGTCGGACTAGGTGAGATTAAGAGTTCGGCACGGAGGAGGAGGGCCGAGATGGCCTGTTTCCTTGCTGTGATTGTTATATGTTTATATATTTATCCAGGAGACTCTTAAAAGACCCTATCGGATCAACCTCCACAAACGTCGCCAGCAGCCCATTTAAAGCTCTCAAAACTCTCTGCGTAAAAACGTGCTTCTGACATCTGTTCTCGACGACTCCAAGCACCTTAAAACTGTGCCCTCTCGTGCAAGCCATTTCCGCTCTGGGATAATAGCCTCTGACTATCCACATGATGAATGCCTGTCATCATCTTGCACACCCCTATCATGTCGTATATTACACCCCGTCGCTCTAATGTGTATAGACTCTGTTCACTCAAACTATTTTCATAAGGCATGTTCCCCAGTCCAGGCTATATCATTTGCACCCTTTCTATGGTCTCCACCTGCTTCCTGTTGTGAGGCCACAGTACTCCCAGTGCTGTCTGACGAGGGTCTTATATAGCTGCAAAATTACATCTCGGCTCTGAAATTCAATCACTCCATTGATGAAGGCCAATTCAGCGTCTGCCTTCCTAACTGTAGGGTCAACCTCCGTAGCAGCTTCGAGAGTCCTATGCATT
Source organism: Hypanus sabinus (assembly GCF_030144855.1). Lineage (NCBI taxonomy): Eukaryota > Metazoa > Chordata > Chondrichthyes > Myliobatiformes > Dasyatidae > Hypanus > Hypanus sabinus. Next base: position 17,973 of record NW_026781435.1, on the reverse strand, counting down.
AGAACAGCAACGTCCCAAGATCACAGAACTTCATGCAGAACATGACGCGTCTGCAACCACACTTTAACTTCTGTGGGCAAGCCAGTTGTAGTCAACAAAGCAGTGTCCTCTTTCATCCCATGACTCTTTACTTTCTCAATAAGCCTTGCATGGAGCACCTTATCAAATGCATTCAACCGATATTTGCTGAAGCGATACCCATTTGAGAGACCTGCCTGGCGATTAGCGTGTCGTTTGAGGACAAATATGAAACAAAAGTTGGCTTATAATTTTTCAACGTTAATCAAGAGAAAGAGACTATACACTTACCAGGAACAGCTACAATGGCGAGTACAGGGTAGTAAACCAGTTGTAAATTCTTTAGCACTCGCTCGATTCGAAGATCCAAATCCCAGGAATAGTACTTCGCTATTCCCGCGGTATTCAGGGCTTGATTTCGCAGTTTATGATCCATTGCTGGGATACTCCAGGTACCGGTTCCCGATCCAGCCTCCGTCCTCTCTCTATCCAGATCCCGCTGGTCTCTGATCGAAGAGAATAGCGGCACTCACTGAAACTGTCGTGGTCGTGGATACATATTAATAGAACAGGTAACGAGCAGCCCCAGCTCCGCGGTGACGTCGACAATCCCCACGGACACTCACTTAATTAAGTTCTACCGAGTGACAGGTGCATTTAACCCTTTATTTGCAGTCCTTCAGTGAAGCAATACATACGCAGACTGGAAGTGTATCCAATATTCCCAGCAAATGGCTGGCACCGATGTCAGCCGAGTCTGTAAACAGACACAAAATTGAGACTCGCAGCCAGGCGCTGACATACAACAAGTCTGTAAATGAAGGTACACACAGCAAATGAATAAAATCAATAAAGATAATATAAACAGATAAAATAATTATTGCATATATAGTTTCATCAGCAGGAGGATGGAAGGGTCAGCTGTAGAAGCCATCGCCTGAATGGACCGTCAAGCAGGTGATCTCCAGGCTTCTGCTCGCCGAGGCGTCAGCTCAGGGAGGCTTCAGTCAAAGGAGGCAAAATAAAGAAAAAGCACTTGTTTAAGACTTTCTTTTTCCGTCCATTCATCATATCTGATCAGATGGAATGACTGAGATGCCAGGCAGGATAGATGCATGCTCCTCTTGCGGGATCTGGGAAGGCCTGGAGATCTCCAGTGGCCCTAATGATTACAACTGCGAGAGCTGCCTTCATCTGCAATTTCTAACAATCGGCGCTCAGGGTGTGGAGCTGGAACTGGACGAGCTCGGATCATTCGGGAGGCAGAAAAGAGAGACAAGTCATAGCGGAAAATTTTACACCGAGGGCACAGGGCACAGGAGACTGTGTGACAATCAGGAAAGCGAAACGTCTGAAGGGGCCAGGGCACAACTCCCATATGGCAAATTCCTGCACATTTTGGACACCATTGCAGAGTTTGGAGGGCAGGAGAATCACCGAAATGTGTTCAGTCACAGTGTTCGGGTCTCATGCAGTCAGTTTGACTCTGTGAGTCAGAAGTGTAGTGGGTGTTGAGCGGTGTCTGTGTGTGTGGCTTGGCGGGGGGATGGCGGCACAGCTCCCATGTGGCAATCTGAACTAGGTGTGTGAACAGCTCGAAATCGTGGCCCATTGTGTTACCAGTGACAGAGGTACGATGAGTGACGAAGTACTGCACTGCCATTTCCGGGAGTTAAGAGCGAAGTTAAAAGGCAGGACCCTCCTGGACTTGTTGTTCATGCTACGTGCCTGTGAGGCCCGAAGCAGGAAGAGTATGCAGATTACTAGTTTGATAAAGAATTCTATTATATCCCTGACGCCTGGAAATGGATTCTGAAGTCGGGTTCTCAGTAATATTAAGCGGAATGTTAACTGTTAAACCTAATAAAGTGGCTTCTTGCTAGTGTTATATTGAAATGGCTTCTCTGTAATATTATCCGACGAGGTGTGTGGTTCTCTGTAGCTGCGATGTTTTGGTTATAACTACAGATAACGGGGAACTTTTTGGCATGATGCGAACCGAGAGAGTGTTTGCGGGCTTCTCGATGAGGCGAGTGAAAAGGAAGGGCGAGTCCGGGACCGTTCGGCGATCCCAAGATGGCGGATACCGGAATTCGATGGTTCGCAGTGTTGTCGGAGGTTCCGAGGTCGTTTATGGACGAACGAGGAAGGGGTAAGATCCAACAAATTATTTTATGTACAAAACTGATAAATTTATTGAGCGGCGCCTTTGTTTTATTTGTTTCACTAAAGCACACAACCAAATAAGTTTAAAAGTGTAATCATTTAATCATACATTGAATACTGTCAGATATTATACGTCCTGGGCTTGTACCTGGCTGCATTACACAGCATCTGTGCAAACATGACAACATAGTTTGACAGGGCCTCATGTCGTTACCCCTAGCGGACGTGAGTTGATAGAGCCAGTCTTATATTTGTGGGGTCCCGTCCGGCTGTGTGATCGCCTTGTTTAAAGTTGTGTTGTTATGGCGGCAGCCACGTTCGAGCATTGGAGTGCGACGTCATGTTTGCCACTGAGCAATACGTGAGTATTGAGTTGAGTAGAGGCTCGTACCCTGGATGAAGTGTTCCTTCGACGTCTGAGTTTGGTTCAAGCTGATGGCAAAATCGAAATGGTATCTCGAAAGATTGACTTTGAAACGGAACAGACCTAGTGCTCGTGCAGACAAGCATGGACGAACGAGGGCGGAGTTGTCAGAGTTTATTGGTTTCCTGGAGTGGCCGGACTATGGCGTCTGCAAACTAAGAGGAGGGAAGTGTGGAAGGTCAGCGAGCTGGGTTGGCAGAGGATGAGGGCGAAGATCTTAGGGAACGAATTCTCTCGTTACTGAGGGTGGAGTGGAAAGAGTGGTCCGATTTGGAAAACTTGTTTATTTCCCGTCCCCCAGCGAAAGGTGAGAGTTCCGACTTGGCATCTGCCATTACCTCCCTGGCCAGAAAGTCAAGGGGCCCCGCCAGAAGATAAGAATTTTCTCTGGGATAACGCCCAGCCACGAAAGTGAAGAGGATTATGAGACATGGGTAGAACAAACTTCGCAGATGTTAAGTGAGAGAGGCAGTGCCCGGATGATGAAAAGCGACAGTAATTGGTTGAAAGTTTGCCGCGAGTGGCGGCGGAGGTAGTTCTTGACGTGAAGGATAACCAGCCCTCGGTCTCTAACGTTGAGTATTTGGAGGCATTCGAGAGTGCTTTTGGGTTGACAGGGAGCTCCTAGGGGACAAAGTAGGTATGGACCCTCAGTTTGACAGGACTGATAGGGAGAGACAACCCTCCAACTCAGGTGACAGACAAAGCAGAGGGCTGCGAGCTGCGGGGGGTCCGCAAAAGGAGGGGCGGCCGGATGTGTGCGCGATAACTGTGGGGAAGAAGACCACTTCCGGCAGGAATGTGAGAGGCAGGAAACCCCTCGGAGGGTGCGTCCCTGGGTATCCAAGCAGGGCGATGTGTCGGGAAACGTAGAGGAGACTCAATGAGGGAACGGCCTGGGGTCTCTGTGGGAGCACGTTCCCAGCAATTTATCAAAGAAACCACGAAAGCAAAAGAGCTGATTCCGGAGGGATCAGTGGGACCTGCTCAGTGTATCACTGCAGAGTCTGTACTGAAAACATACTCGACACGGGCTCGCAGGTCACGGTACTATACCGTTCGTTTAACCATCAGTATCTTAAGCTATTGAGCTTGACCCCATTCAGTGCGCTGGAGATTTGGGGCATCATTGCTGCTGATTATCCGACTGCTGTGTACTTGTAAGTGAGACTGGAGTTTTCAGAATCTAATGTGGGAGTCTCTGAAGTCCTGGAGACGTTACAGCCGGTTTTGAACCATAGAACCATAGAACATTACAGCACAGAAACACACCTTCTGGTCCGTCCTGGCTTTGCCGAAACATTTTTCTGCATAGTCCCAGTGACCTGCACCTGGCCCAAATCCCTTCAAACCATCCCATCCACATATCTGTCCAACTACTTCTTAAATGTCAAAAGTCAACCCGGATTCACCTCTTCATCTGGCAGCACATTCCACACTCCAAACACTCTCTGCGTGAAAAGCAGCCCCAACCCCAAAAGTTCCCTTTAAACTTTTCTCCTTTCACCCTTAACCCATGACCTCTGCTTATTTTTTCTCCCCTGGCCTCAGTGGAGAAAACCTGCTTGCATTCACTCTATCTATACCCATCATAATTTTATACACCTCTATCAAATCTCCCCTCATTCGTCTACGCTCCAGGGAATAAAGTTCTAACCTATTCCACATTTTTTTCTGTAACTCAGTTTCTCACGTCCGGTAAACATCCTTGTAAAACTTCTCTGCACACCTTCAACCTGATTAATATCCGTCCTGTAATTAGGTGACCAGAATTGCACACAATACTCTAAATTCTGTCTCACAATTGTCTTATACGTCCTCACCATTACATTGCATCTCTTAAACTCAATCCTTTGATTTATAAAGGCCAATGTACCAAAAACTCTCTTTGCAACCCTATCGACCTGAGATGCCACTTTTAGGGAATGATGTATCTGTACTCCCAGATCCCTCTGATCTACTGCACTCCTCAGTGTCCTACCATTTACTTTGCATGTTCTAACTTGGTTTGACATTTCGAATTGCAATATCTCACACGTCCGTATTAAACTCCATGTGCCATTTTTCTGCCCATTCCACCAACTGGTCAAAATCCCTCTGTAATCTTTAAAAACATTCCTCACTATTCACTACCCCTCCAATCTTTGTATCATCAGCAAATTTGCTGATCCAATTTGCCACTAACCTCCCATGCCTAACCTTGTTAAAGGTCTTACTGAAATCCATGTGTACAACATCCACTGCCTTCCCTTCATCCACTTTCCTGGTATCTTCCTCGAAAAACTCTAACAGATTGGTTAAACATGACCTACCAAGCCCGAAGCTGTGCTGTTTTTTTTTTTCTAATCAGTCCGTGTGTATCCAAATACATGTCGATCCTAGCTCTTAGCGTTCCTTCCAATAATTTACCTAATACCGATGTCAAATGTACCGGCCTATAATTCTCCAGCCCACTTTCTGAGCCTTTTTTAAACAACGGAACGACATGAGCTATCCTCCACTCCTCCAGCACCTGACACGTGGATTACGACGTTAAATATTTCTGCAAGGGCCGCGGCAATTTCAACACGAGTCTCCTTTAAGGTCCGAGGGAATACCGTGTCAGCTCCTGGGGATTTATCTATTCTGATTTGCCTCAAGACAGCAAGCACCTCCTCCTCTTTAATCTATATGAGTTCCATGAACTCTCTACTTGTTTGCCTTCTTTCCATAAACGACATTCCAGTTTCCTGAGTAAATCTAGATGCGAGAAAAGCAACATTTAATATCTCTCACGTTTCTTTTGGTTCCATACGTAGCCGACCACTCTGAACTTCAAGAGGACCAACTTTTACCCTTAGTATCCTTTTGCTCTTAACATACCTGTAGAAGTTCTTAGGATTAGCCTCCTCCCTGACTGCCAAAGCAACATCATGTCTTTTCGCCCTCCTGATTTATTGTTTTTTTTTATGTATTGGAGGGTCTATAATACAGCCTTTTAATGTGCTCATACCTTTTCTGTTTCTCATCTCCACCCACATGGCCTCAGTCGTCATGCCCTCTAATCTGTCTTGTCGAAGCACTGCTGTAATATTTTCCCCCAATATCAAAGCCACCACCCCAGCCTTCATTCATCTGCCTCGATCCCGTCTGAAACATCGGAACCCTGGAACACTGAGCTGCCAGTCCTGCCCCTCCTGTAGCAAAGTTTCAGTCATGGTTATGATGTCATAACTCCACATGTCAATCCAGGCCCTCATCTCTTTTTTCTTTTCCACAATATTCCTTGCTTTGAAATATACACACCTCAGAAGATTGCTAGCACAACACACAACCATACTATTTATGAGTTTGCATGAACTACTAACATAATTTATTTTTACCCCCGTTCCACTATCTGCTCTGACAATCTGGCTCCCACCCCTTTGCAAAACTCGTTTAAACCCTCCCCAACAACACTAGCAAAACTCCATGCAAGTATATTGCTCCCCCTGTAGTTCAGGTGTAACCCGTCTCTCTTGTGCAGGCACTACCTGCCCCAAAACAGGTCCCAATGATCTAGAAATCTGAAACCCTGCCCCCTACACCAGTTTCTCACGTGTTCGGCCAGAGCATCCTACTCTTACCCTCACTGGCACGTGGCACACGCAGCATCCGGGAGATTACTACCCTCGAAGTCCTGTTTTTCAACTTCCTATCAAACACTCAAGACTCACTCTTCAGGACCTCCTGACCATTTCTACCTATGTCATTGGTACCGAAGTGTATCACAACATCTGCCTGATCACCCTCACACTTCAGAATGCTGTGTACGCGATCAGAGACATACCTGACCCTGACACCCGGGAGGCAACAAACCATCCGGCAGGCTCTGTCTCGACCCCTGTATCTTCTGCCTATGGAACCCTGACTATGGAGTCCCCTATCACTACCGCTGTTAGGAGCTGAAGCTGGATGCACTTCTTGCAGTTATCGTTGTCAGACACATCCTGAAAGAGGAGTATTCCAACATCCAGCCTGGCATATTCTCTCATCTGAACAACATCAAAAAGAAAAAGAAAAACAGAAACTTGCTGGAGCCTACCCTCGCCTCTGATTGCTTCTCGCCAAAGCCGTCAGATTCTGACGCACTTCACTGCAACAATGGACGCCCCGATGATGGCCGCTGCAGATGATGGCTTCCTTTTAAACCTGGCCGCGCTACGTCACGCGCCTGCGCAGTAAGCCTCTTCTTCACTATCAGTTGCAGTAAAGAAAATGACCCTTCGCGCTGCTTCAGTCTTCCATTCTCAGCCTCTTGACTCGATTCACCTTCGTTATGAAGGTAAAAGACGCGTTAGCCTGCATGGAGGAGAGTTGACGGAGCTGGACTATTTTCCGCAGTGCGGCGGACCGCAGGAGCACAATTCCTAAATCGTTGTTTCCCAACAGTTTTCCCACCCACCTTGATATTTTTTGTCACTAGCTTGTTTGTATATTTCATCGTAAAAGTTTCTAATCTGCTGTTTTCCCAGTGGCTTTTGCCCTGTTATATGCCTTCTCTTCTGCTTTTACGTTCTGACACGATTGTCCTAATTTGTCATTTCTGTATTTATTTGTTTGTAGAATGCAGGTGTTCTGCATTTGCCGCTGTTTTATCAGGAAATCGCCGCATTTCTGCCCTGCAGACAATCCTGGCAGCGTATCCATCAGTTTTTATTTGGCCAAGACCTTGCTCATACCACTGTAATTTCCTTTCCTCCACTGAAACACTGCTGCGTCACACACCAATTTTCCCCATCATATTTGAAATCAAACGCAACTATAGTCTGATAACTGCTTCACAAACGTTCGTTTGACTTCAGCGCCCCAAGCATTTCCGAATCCTTTCACAGGACCCAATCTGGTAGGCTGATCCACAAGTCGGCGTAAGAACGACAAACTATCTAGTAACCCTACAAGAGAGGAGGCTCTACCTATATTATATATATATATATATATATATATATATATATATATATATATATATCCTACAGTGAGAGGGGGAACAGCTAGAGGTCGTGGTGCATATGGATACCAATGAAAAAGGTCCTGAAAAAGACTACTTGGAGTCAGGGAGGCTGTTGAGAAGCTGGACCGCAAAGCTGGTAATCTCCGGATTATTGACTGTCACAACGGGACAGGAATAGAATGGGATGGAGGATAAATGCGTGGCTGAAGGATTGGAGCAGCGAACATGGATTCAGATTTCTGGATCTTTGGGACCTCTTTTGAGGCAGGTGTGACCTGTACAAATAGAAAGCGTTGCATTTGTATCCCAAGGGGACCAATATCCTGCTGGGGAGGTTTGCTAAGCTAATGGAGAGAGTCTCAATAGAATTGTTGGATGATAGGAACCGAACTGAAGAATAGGACGTGAAAATAGAAAAAAATAGAAAATAAAAATTCACAAATAGAAAAAAAATTGTAGGCAGCGCTTGAGTGAGGACAGGCATGTGCGTGTGTGAGTGAGTGTCTGATCGAGAAGGGACGCGCTGAGACCGGAGGTTAGAGATGTGTCTATTCTCACGCAATGAGTATTGTGAACAAAGCGGATGAGTTTTAAGCGTGGATCAGTACTTCTAGCTTCAATGTGCTGGCTATTGCAGGGACTTGGATGGCTCACGGATAGGGAGTGAGGCAAAAGAAAAGGGGGCGTGGCACGTTTTAACAGAGAGTGTGTCACGGCAGCAAAACAGTTGGACAGCATGGAGGAATTGTCTACGGGGACTTTGTGGTGGAGGTTAGGAACAGGAAGGGTCAATATATTTACTGGGTGTCTTTGTAAGCCGTAACAGGGATATCGAAGCGCAGATGGGGACAAATTCTGGAAAGTTGTAATAACAGCAGAGTTGTCGTAATGGGAGACGTTAAATTCCCAAATATCGATTGTTATCACCCCTGAGCATGGGTTTAGATGAGGTGGAGTTTGCTAGGTATGTTCATGAAGCTCCCTTTTCAAAATATGTAGATAAGCCTACATTTCTGGTGAATGTACTTTGTGTTGTATTGGGAAATGAAGAAATGAAAATGGTCGGGTGTCAGATCACTCAGTGGGAGAGAATGTTGAAGGTAGTGATCATAGTTCTATCTTCCTTAGACAGACTTATTGTAGAGAGATAGAATTAGACAATTTAGAAAAGCTTTTGAGTGGAGTAAGCGGAATTGTGAGGCTATCAGGGAGGAAATTGGAAGCTTAAATTAGGAACAGATTAACACAGATTATGTATGAAATTTAGCAAAAGTTCAGGGTATATTTTTGTGGCGTTTGACAGTGACTCTTACTTCAGTGGTTGGTAAGATGAAGGAGAAGATCTTAACAGGCAGGATTTTTGATCATTTGGAGAGTTATGATACGATTAGGATCAGTCAGCATCATTTTGTCGAGGGTTGGTCTTCCCTGCCAAGCCTGATTGCATTTTTTGAGGAGGTCAATCAACAAGCAGTCGAAGAACGAATCCAGTGTATCTGGATTTCATCAAGGCATTTAATTAGGTGCCCCATATAAGCCTAATTGAAAAAGAAAGGAGGCATGGGATCCAAGGGGCATTACTTTGTTATCCACAGCGGTCTTGCACACCGAAGGCAAACAGTGGTTGTAGACCGGTCGTATTCTGTATGGATTCGATGACCAATGGTTGTGTCGCAGTGATCGGTGCTGGGACCTTTATTCTTCCCGGTTTTTATAATTGCCCTGGATGGGGAGCTGGATGGAATGGTTTGTGAATTTGCTGATAACACAATGGTTTGAGGTGTTGTGGGTAGTGTGCAGGGCTGTCAGATGTTACAGTGGGACATTGATAGAATGCAAAACTGTGCATTGAAGTGACAGATGTAGTTCAACGTACGTAAATGTGAAGTGGTTCATTTTGTTAGGTCAAATATGATGGCAAAATATACTATTACTGGTAAGACTATGCAGTGTCAATTTGCAGTAGTGTTTTGGGGTCCAAGGCCAGGAAGCTCAAAGCGGCTGCGTAGGTTGACCCTGTGGTTCACAAGGCATACAGTGCATTCTCCTTCAACAAACGTGGGATTGTGCTTAAGTACTGAGAGGTAATGTTGTAGCTATTTTGTATCCTATTCACACCCCAGTTGGAGTACTCAGATCTGGAGGCCTCTCTACAGGATGGATCTGGAAACCAAAGAAAGTGTGCAGAGCAGATTCACAAGTATGTTGCCTAGATTGGGGAGCATGCCTTATGAGATTGATCTTTTGTCCTTGGAGAGAAGGGGGGTGAGTGGTGACCTTATAGAGCTGTATAAGGTGATGAGATGCATTGATCATCTGGATAGTCAAAGGCTTTATACTAGGTTTGAAATGGCTATCACAAGAGGGCACAGCTTTAGGCTGCTGGAAGGAGGTGCAGCGGAGTTGTCAGGTTACGTTTTTCACGCGAGATTGGTGAGTGTGTGGAAGGGGCTGCCGGTGACGGTGGTGAAGGCGGATGAGCAAAGGGCTTTTTAAGCGTCTCCTGGATAGGCACATGGAGCTTATCCGTAACACGATGCTCTGTACAGCTTTGCCGTCCGAATTTCCTGTATTGTGCTGTAGATTTTCTATGTTTCCATAATGGCTAACTGATATTTTCTGCTTGTAAAATGAGCATATCCTTCCATTTTCCTCATAGAAAAAAAGTCTGTCTTGGCTAATTTTAAAGGCCACTTATCCTTATGCCTCTACCACCACTCCAGGAACCGCATCGCATGGACCCACCACGCCCTGAGTAAATGTCATGCTTGTAAACGTGTCAACGTTTCTGTGTCATCTGTAAGATTATTACTTAGCCGAATTGCTGACATCCGATTCAGTTACATATATCACTGTTCCAGGGAAGGACTCACTTTCGGACATTAACTATGGAATGTTTTTTATGCTTTGTGTATAAAATGCGATTCGCGGGTTACAGCATAAATTCTCTGCTCACAAACTTCCACTTGCTGGCGGAATACAAATCTACGTTTTTATTCTTGCAGATTAGTGAATCCAGCAGCAGAGTTACTGAATTACTAGTCCACGAACAGATGTTCCTACCAAGCTGAACATTCTTGTAGTACCTCAGCATAAAACGTCTTCTGTTCTTTCCATTTCTTCTATATTTAAAAATAATAATGCTGTTCTATTATTTCAGTATCATTCGAGCACAATCTGCCCTATTGGAATGACAAAATTTTCATTTCCTCGGCTATATTTCCAACTGGACTTTTAACAGGCTCCCTCAACATCTACAACTCAATCACGTCTGTGTCGTCTGCAAGAGTATCTATGAGTCACTCCCATTTTCGACCAAGTCAAACGCAAGGACATTTCCAACAATTCTCACATGCAGAATGGATGTCCTCCATCACTGCCCTCTGTACTTTACTTGAAGCCATGCTATTTTTACTAACCGGTGGGTAGATTGTGCCTGCCACATGATTATGCTGTCATTGAGGCTCTGCTGGGCATGATGTAATGGCCTGGTGATGGTGGAGTGACGTAATTTCCCCGCCACTTTGAGGTCATGGGATAGGTTTTTTCTCAACAGTGTATAAAAGGGGAAAGCCGCACTGCGACGCGCGGCAGTTCGTGGTTGAATTTGCCAGTGACTCCGTACCGTTGCGAATTCGATGAGCTGACGCAGATTTGCTTTAACGTGGAATTTTACTTTCTGCCTTATGTCAAAGGTTGATCCGGCAATTCAGAAAATTACTGCCAGTTAAACTTCAGTCGGAGAGAAAAGAATTATCTAAGTGCGGAGAACCCGAAAGATTGAGGAATGTTGACTTTGTCGGTGAAATAGTTTCGACATTGTTTGATCCTCCTTCGGAAAGAATTAGTCATCTGTAACCATACTAGTCCCTGTTGTAAGAGCAGAAATGACTGGGTGCAGGGTTTCGCCAAAGAAAGGTCAGTGCCTTTAAACCATCTTATTTTCTTCATCGCAAGTCCTCCGGGTAAGGCATACTTTGGCTGGGATTGGCAGTAACGCAATAAAAGAATTTATACCACAAGAAAGTCTCTCCGAAGCGACTGAGTAAAACATTTGGACTTTCGTATTACTTCTTCTAAGAATATATTTATTCACAATCGCTTTAAGATCTGTTTTCGCTTTATCGCTTTCAGAACTGTTCAAGCTGCCGCACAGCAGCCGACTTCCGGTTATGTTCGTCGATTTTTTACTTCTGGAATTTTTTTTAAAAAAGAGGTCTCAATAGATTAATTGCTGCTGGAACGTAGAAATTGGGGGCTTGTGGGATAAACTATTTTGAGCTTAAATGCTTATTTAATTTTCGAACGGTGTTTTGGAAAGTGTTAGACCCGATTATTTTGTTTGATTGGCTTTTGAGTCGTATTCGGCAATAATGAGCATTGACGAATTCCGGGCATCGCCAGATCTGGAGTTATTAGCGAAGGCGAAAACGTGTGATGTATCTGAAACTGCTAGTATCTTGGAACTTACAGGTATCACGAAAGATACAACAATGTCTGTCATTCAGAGAGAAATAGCGCAACACTTCGTTGTTTCACATGTTTTCGATGTATCGATTTTAGATAAGTTTCCTGTGAGTAAAGCAGCGATTCAATTACACCTGAAACAAGCAGCAATAGGAAAGCGTAACATAGAAGCTGAAGTAAAACAGAAGGAATTTGGAAGCTAACGTGGATCTCAGTCGATTAGAAGCTGAAAATAAAAAGAAACATTTAGAAGCTGATTTGGAATTACGCTGGTTCGAAGCTGAGAATAAACAGAGGGAATTTGAACTTGCGATGTCGGAATTAAAGACTGAGAGTCAGTCTCCTGGTTCTAGAAACAAGTTTTTTGTTAGTCAGGAAATTAGATTGTCCCGCCATTTTGTGAAAAAGAAGTATAAAAATGTTTGCAACATTTTGTAACAGTTGCGCTGATTTCAGAGTGGCCGGGAAATAAATGATCAGTGCTGTTACTGAGTGTAATTAAGTGCAAAGCACCACAGGTTTATATAGCTTTAACTGTTTAGCAAGCACTTGATTATGATACTGTGAAAGTGTGCATATTGAAGGCATCTGATCTATTCCGAGAAGCATATAGAGAAAGATGCAGAAATTCGAAGAAATCAGTGGAAAAAATGCTTATGTGGAATTAGCCTCCAATAAAGTTGCATGTTTTGAGAGATGGGTTACCTCCAAAAATGTAAATGGGTAATATAATGAATTGAAAAAGCTGATTTTAATGGAACAATTTAAAAGGGGTATTCCTGATGAAATCAGGATATACGTAACTGAGAGAGACACTACTACATTTCAGGAGTGTGCTAAATTAGCTGAGGAGTATGTTTTAATCCATAAGAATACATTTATTCAGGTCAGATCATTTAAAAGGAAAAATTACACAGAGCTTCAAGGTAAACCAGAAATTAAATCAGGTGTTAGTCAGAAAGGTAAGATTGACGGAAAACCTGTGCAGGAAATCCAGTTTGGTCCCACTGTAATTATTGTAATTAACCAGGTCAAATAATAGCTAACTGTTTCCGGCTGAAAGAGCAGAAGGAAGCAGTCCCAGATGTGTGTGTGCCACATACCGAAACACCTGTATATCCAGAGGGTTTGATAAACACTAATGAAGCTTTGTTAGAGTCTGACCAAATTAGGAAGGGGTATGACCAGTTTAAAACTGAAGTGCTTGTATCCTGGAAAAAAGGATCTTCTCCGGTACCAATAAAAACCGTTAGGAATACTGGAGCTAATTAATCGCTGATGTTAGACAGTGTGTTAAATGTGTTAAAATGTAACGAGGAGCCTTACACCGCTGAGGGAAATTACATACGAGGTGTTGGGAGTGCCCTTATGCCTGTACATTTTCATGAAGTAACTTAAAGGTCAGGATTATTACAGGACTTGTTAAAGTAGGACTACAGCCTAGCTTAACTGTGAAGGATGTTTCTTTATTGTTAGGTAATGACATGGCAGGTCGTTACGTTTTTCCAGAAGTGCATTTGACAATAAAGTGAGAGGAACAACTGCTGAATGCTACACAGATTGTTCCTGTGAGCTATGGCTAAATAGATTGATGTTCAGAATGAAATTGTTACCCATGACTGTTTAACTCAGGATTCGAGTGTTCAGGATGTATCAGAAACTTTTTTACCTCATTGTTTGAACAAGATTCTTGGAGTAAGATTGACCATGAAGATTTGTCTCTTTCTCAGAAGGAAATGATAACAGAGGAGAGTAGAGACCCTGAGATTATTAAATTAAATGAACGAGCTCTACCGGATAGAGAACTGGATAAGGTGCCGGTAGAATATTATTTTCAGAAAGGAGTATTGATGAGGACGTGGAGATCGCCTACAATTCCTGCAAGTGATGAATGGAATATTGTTCACTAGGTAGTTGTGCCTGCAGTTTATCGAAATTAGATGATAACTTTAGCCCATAGCGTGCCCTTATTCGGACATGAAGGATTGAGGAAAAAAGCAAAAGATTTTAAAACATTTTTGCTGGCCTGGTTTGAGAAAAGACGTGGTGACGTATTGCTGAAGGTGTCAGACTTGCCAAATTCTGGGTAAACCATATCAAGTTACACTAGTAGCTCCATTGCAACCTATTCCAGCATTCGGTGAACCATTTTCTAAAATTATTATATGATTGTGTCGTCCATTACCAAAAACAAAAACAGGTTATCAGTCCTTGCTGACTATCATCTGCAGTGCGTCCAGGTTTCCAGAGGCGGTACCGCTTAGAAATATAACAATTGAAACAGGAATAAAGGCTCTTATAAAATCCTTTACTTATTTTGGGTTACCTAAGGAAATACAATCTGATCAAGGCAGTAATTTTATGTATGGATTGTTGCAACAGATAGTTTATAAATTGTTAGCTAAGCAAATAACTTCGTCTGCATATCATCCCAAATCGAAAGATGCCTTGGAGAGATTTCATTCTACCCTCAAGAATATGATTAGGAGATATTGTGTGGAAAATGAAAATGATTGGGATGTGGATATATGCTTGCTTCTATTTGCAGTAAGGCAGTCGGACTGAATCCTTACGTTTCAGTCCATTTGAATTGGTATTTGCGCATATTGTTAGAGAACCATTAACTTTATTAAAAGAACAATGGATTAATAAAGAGGTACACAATAATTTGTTGCAGTACTTTTTAATATTTAAGGATAGATTACATAAATCTTGTAGCTTAGCCAGGGAAAATTTAATATTGGTTCAGGAGAAAATGAAAACCTGGTACAATAAAGTAGTTTAGGCTGAGGACGTTCAATACTGGAGATATGGTGCTGGTTCTTTTCCCAGTGCAGACGATTCCTTTACATGCTACATTTCATGGTCCTTATGCAATTACTTCTAAAATCAATGAGGTGGATTCCGTGATAAAAACAGATTGTAGAAGGGCAACTCAACTTTTCCATATAAATACGATACAGTCATATTATGAGAAACAGTCTGCTACTGTGATTGTTGTGGTCAATTCTAATGGGTCCGACTTACTAGAACATAATAGATGATTCATCTGAAACTCAGTTTCAACGTAACATTGTTTCTGTCAGGTTGGCAAACTCAACTCTTCTGAAAATATTGATGGAAAATTAGGACATTTACAGCCAGAGTAGAAGCAACAGATGAAGCAATTAATGTTTAAGTATAAACATTTATTTTCAGACGTTCCTAGAAGGACCACAGCAGCTTCACATGATGTAGATGTTGGAGATGCCGAAACAATAAAACATCATCCATACAGGATGACCATGGAAAAATGTGAACTTGCTGAGAAAGAAATTAGATATATGTTAGAGAGTAATATTATTCAAACTTCTAACTCGAATTGGGGTTCACCTTGTGTTATGGTGACTAAAACAGACGGCAGTATTAGGTTTTATACATATTACAGGAAGGTGAATGCTGTGACGAAAGCAGATGCATATCCAAATCCGAGAGTAAATGATTGTGTAGATAAAGTCGGAAAAGCAAAGTTCCTGACAAAGATTGATTAATTAAAATGGGATTGTTGTGTTCCAATAACGGATAGAGGTAGAAATATTTCTGCATTTGTAACTCCATCTGGGTTATATGAATATAGTGTTTTTCCATTTGGGTTGAAGAATGCCCCAGGTCCTTTCCAGCGGATGATTAAATGTGATTCAGGGATTGAAAGACACAGATGCCTATAGTGACAATGTAATTACAGAAAATGATACTTGGGAAGCACGCTTTACTGCAGAGGAAAAAAATATTTGAAAGACTTTCCAAAGCTAACGCAACTATTAATTTAGCTGAAAGTGAATTTGCAAATGCCACTGTGTCTTACCTTATTTCTGTTGTAAGTCCAGGCTTGGTTAAGGAAAACGGTTAAGAAAATACATTAAACTCCAATTTAGCAATAAAAACTTAATGTAGCAGGAGTTCAATATTTTGATAACGCTTAATAATGGCAGAGATACTGTGATTGCTGATTGTCTATATCGATGTTGAGAACGCACTGTATTGTTTTATGGAGAGATATTTTAACATTTGTACCGCTCCTAGTGTGTAATAATTTGTAAGATGCTGTATGATAATACAATGTATACTGTGTACGTTGTAAATTTTATTTATTTTTTCTTCTGTAAATAGTTAATTTTTAAAATTTTGTTCATGACAGACATTTTCTTTTAGAGGGAGGTATTACGTACCCGTTTGTGTCCGTCACATGACCATGATGTAATTGAGACTCTGCTGGGCATACTGTTGTGATCTTGTGATGGCAGAGTGAGGTAATTTTCCCGCCAGTAACAGGTCATGTAATAGTCTATTTTTTCAACAGGGTATAAAGGGGGAACACATTCGTGTGACGCAGGGCAGTTCGTGGTTGAATTTGCCAGTGACTCCATTCCGCTGTGTGTTCAATGTAATGACGCAGTTATGTTTTAAAGCATAGTTTTAGATTCTGCCTTAAGTCAACGTTGTTCGGGCAGTTCTGATCATCGCTTCCAGTTAAACTTCAGTCGGAGAGTAAAGAATTATCGAAGTTCGGAGAACACGAAAGATTGAGGAAAGTTGATTTCGACGGTGAAACAGTTTCGATATTGTTTGATCCTCCTTCGGAACGAATTAGTCATGGGTACACATGTTAGTCCCTGTTGTAAGAGCAGAAAGGACTGGGCGCACGGTTTCGCCAAGGAAAGGTCAGAGCCTTTAAGCCATCTTAGTTTCTTCATCGTAAATCCTCCGGGCAAGGCAAACTTTGGCTGGGATAGGCAGTATTGCAAAAAAAGAAGTTATACCACAAGAAAGTCTTTCAGAAGCGACAGGGTAAAACATTTGGACATTCACATTACTTCTTCTAAGAACATATTTATACATAATCGCTTTCAGAACTGTTCAAGCTGCCGCACAGCAGCCGGCTTCCGGTTAAGTTAGTCGTTTGTTTATTTTGGGTATGTTTTAGCAGTGTTTAATAAATGTTTTATGTGTAAAAATAAATAACACTGTCTCATATATTCATTGTTGCTGGAACGTAACTCTGTCCAAACCAACTCGGTCACATGACTCAGCCTACCGGAAAGGTTCATTCTCAAAGGTCTTACTTCCAGTTCAATTCCAACGTTCGGGCCTTGGATGACGCAATGCTCCACGGTCCGAGCGACCCGACGAATGGGACAATTTACAATGACCAATTAACCAATAAACACAGAGATGTTTGGAATGTGGGAGGAGTCAGGAGTACGCCGAAGACACCCAGGCAGTCACGCTTTACAGACAGCGGCGGGAAAAGAGTCGAATCGGAGAAGGAGAAAGTCCAAACTATGAGGGAGTCATCAATAAATAGACATCATGCGGCCTTTCCTCTGCAATTATCTTCCCCACATATAGAATGTACTCCATCCAATTGGACAGGTAGGACCGCCACTACAAAATTGTACCAGAATTTATTTAATTTCCCAGAGGCAATGAGATGGGGATTGCGGCTGGAGACGGACGATTGACGAGCCGTTTTGCCAGTGGGAGTTATTAAATTATTCTCGAGATGGCAGACAGATCTCCAAAGAAATCCGTTGCAAGCGGAGACTTGCATTCTGTCCACGGGAACCATTACTCCTTAACGGCTCAAAACACAGGCTCTTGGGATTAATCGCTCTCGCCAGGGGAAAGGGATGGAACTACGTTTTAACATTTAAGGAAAGATTACATAAAGCTTGTAGCTCAGCCAGGGAAATTTGAAAATTGGTTCAGGAGAAAATTAAAACCTGGTACGATAAAGACGCTTGGACGTTCAAGCCTGGAGATAAGGTGCTGGTTCTTTTCCCAGTGCAGACGAATCCTTTGCAAGCTAAATTCCATGGTCCTTATGAAATTACGTCTAAAATCAATGGGTACAACGGTCGTGTTGCGATGGTGATGTCAAGGCCTCGGA